>NC_134866.1:28995360-29299735 GCF_049852395.1 Peromyscus maniculatus bairdii | reverse complement strand
AGAGATGTAAGGTCTCAGCTACTGCTCCAGCACCATGCCAGCCTGCCTGCTGCCACGCTCTCTGTCGTGCCATAATAATCACGGACTCTAACCCTCTGCAACTGTGAACCCCAGCAAATTTCTTTCTAAGTTACTTTGAACATGGTGTTTCTTTATAGCAATAGAAAAGTAACAAAGACAATGCATGATGAAACAAAAATACATGGTGTGTGTGCAGACCAGACAAATTTCAGGTAGGGTTCTATTAGTGGGCAAGATGTTCGAAATGTGTACCCTCTTAGAATTTACCTAGAGACTCAGACATTTGTCAATTCCAAATAATAATAATAACTGAAATTTCTCTTAACTTGAAGTTGGGCCTATTAGGTCATTAAGATGTAGAGAAAAATAATGGGGTATCCTTAACGTGAAGGGATTTGAATATGTGATGTTTGAATCACAAAGAAACTGGAACCAAGAAAAATGGTACAAAAACATGTAACTGTGTGATACGAGTTTCTAAAGTACATAAAGTGATAAACAGAAGTATTGGAAGTCTGGCTGCACGCAGGTAACTATAGAACAGCCTGTGTGCATGAGACCATCTGACGGCACAGAAGATGAAAGGAGAGTATGAGCACACCTGGGAGGCTGGGCTAGAGGTAAAGGTGGTAACAAAAGGGACACAGGACTAGGAGGTCAGGCAGAGGAAGCAGCTGAGGACAACGGTGAAAAACTTGCCCAGGATGCCATGAGGGAGAGGAATGCGGGCACAGTGTGTTTTTATTGTTGTTGTTTTTTGTTTTGCTTTATTGACTGAAATATCCCTATGTTCTAGAAGCTTAAGAAATGAGCTGGGAAGGATCACCGAGAGAGAGAGAGAGAGAGAGGAGAGAGAGAGAGAGAGAGAGAGAGAGAGAGAGAGAGAGAGAGAGAGAGAGAGAGAGAGAAGAGAGAGAGAGAGAGAGAGAAAGATGGGAGGGGGCACAAAAATATGCTCAATGGTATGAAAATGTTTACAATCTATGGCTTCTGCTGTGTCATATGATTCCTTCCTGTACAACTGCTAGATTTATGAAGAAATGAGTCACCTATGAAGAGAATGTATCAGATATCTTTTGGCACAGTTTTATCATGGGAATGTGTGAGTGGGAAGTGTCGGTGAAAAGTGATTTGTGTTAGGTTACTGAGAATGGGAGGGGAGAAGAGAAGTGCTTGCATTCAAGCATGAGAATCTGGCTGGGTTCCTCTGTCAGAATTCATGTGAAAATACTGATGAGGCAGGCGCCCAACACTTGTAATTCCAGTGCTGGGGAGACAGAAGCAGGAGGAACCCTGGGGCTCAATAGCTAAGCATTCCTGCTCTGGAGCCAGTGAGCATTTCAAAAAGCAAGGTGGACTGTTCCTGAGGAACGGAAGGAGAACTAAGATGGTCCTTGGGCATACCATATACATGTGTATGAGTGCGCGCACGCACACACACACACACACACACCACCACCACCACCACCACCACCACCACCACCACCAGCAGCAGCAGCAGCAGCAGAATGAATAACTCAATAATTTACCTGCTTTAAGACCAAAAGACCTCAGACAAAAATTTTACAAATCACCCTTTCAGAACTGTGAAAATCAGAGATCAGACAAGGACTTGCAACAATTCAAAGAAGTTATTTAAGAACACGCCCACAAGACACACCCACTGGGGCAATAGTGACAACAATACTATAGGGGAAGAAGTCACTGTTTTGTTTTTTTTTTAAAATTGGTTTTAAGGACTACTTCATGGGATTTCATGCAAACTGGCACTGTTAATGAGGGCAAGAACCTGGGGTGAGTTAGGTCATGAGCCCAGGGGGAAACGTACTACTATTCTTCTGTTAAATGAGCACAGCAACAAAATTACTCCTGATGACATTGCTGTGCCCATAGACTGATGGATCATTTAAGCCTCATCAGAGAAGCTCTTTTTCTTGCAGAAGATGGCAATTCCTACAAAGACTTACAAATGGACAATGCAAAGAAAGTGAGAGATTTTGAAGTACTCAGCCCCCAATTAATTGTCTTTATCACACCTCTTCCTCAGTGCTCATTGATCCACGCTGAGCATGATGCAGAAGGAGTGGAAGACACAGAGGTTGTGGACAACATCAAGGAAACCCTGTTTCCAGGACACATTGCTGCAGGTTTACATATGAACTCACCGAGTCTGTGACAAAAGACCTTCACAAGGTCAATCAAGTCAAAAGCCCGGCATGGAGAAAAGGAAGCAGGCACAGTGCCCCACTTTAACAAGAAGCTACGGACAGCTGCTAAGAGAGCGAAAATCCGTTTGCTTCAATTGGGGGACACTGGTCCATCAACATACTCCAGGGCAGCTCACGCTCTGAAGCAGTTGACTAACACAAAATGAATACTATATTTTCTGGTATGTGTTCTTTCTGTTATTGTTTTTAAGAGAGAAGGAATTTGAAGTTGGGTTGGTGTGGCAGCATCTGGAAGAAGATGGATGGGAAAGAATACAATCAAAATACATTGTATAAGGTTTTCTAAAATTAAAAATAAATGAACATGGTACTTGATCTCTATAATAGTTTTTTTTTGTCATTTCATTATCCCCCTTTTCCTTTTAATTCCAAGGCAGTCTCCAAATACAGCAGCAGTAGTTATAAAATCCAGCAATCAGCAGAGAAGGCAAACAGATCTGAAAGCTCCTCAACAAAGATCCTATGTTTCAAGCACTGCCACTATCTGACCTGCCTGACAGTGCTGTAGAAAAATCCTTTTTTTTTTTTTGTGGATTTGTCATTATTTGATCTGTCATAAAGATTACTTATTGGGTAAAGTCATATTCCAAGGGTATTAGTAGAGAGTAATTAGTGGCACATATGCAAGATTCTAGCTGCCTGGCATGGTGCTATCAGCTGCGCTAAACAAGGGCTTTCTCAAAACTAGAGAGATTTAAGAATGAGCTGTGCTGAGTCAGAAGTTCTTGTAGTTCCCAAGCAATGATCTACAAGGCAACATACATGTGTGCAAGAGCATGGGCTCCTGGAGAAGACTTGAGGTATTCAAAACATCTCATGTCTCTGACCTGGTTAAGGTGTTAATACGGGAAGTGATGACCAAGGCAGAAACGGATATTTCCAAAGCAAAACATGATTCAACACTTTCACAATCACTCAGCAAAGGCAGACTAACTGTTCAAAATGTGCACTGGCTGATCACTAAGTTATCAGGTAGAGGATGTAGGTACTGAATACAGTGAGGAATAGGGGCTTTACAGAATGTGTCCCCCAAAGTCATTAAGGAAACAAAAAGTCGCTAAAATTGCATCCACAGCAGACAGCAACAACAGCCAAAACTGCAGAAATCTGGTATTTTGAATGAGATGTTCCTCTACAAGTTTTGGGCATTTGAATACTTAGTCCCTAGTTGGTGACTGTTTACAGAGGAATGGGAGGTGTGACCACTGGGATCCAGCTTTGAGGTTTCAAAAGACTTACTCAATTTTGAGTTAAGTCTACCAGCTCGTTGCTTGTGGATGAAGATGTGAGTGCTGAGCTGTTACCCCAGCATCATGCTTGACCGCCTACCTGCTGCCATGCTCCCCACTGTAGTAGTGATGGACTCTTATCCTTCCAGAACTAGAAGTCTAAAATAAACTATTCCTTTTAAAAGTTGCTTTGGGCCTGGTGCCTTTTCACAGCAATAGATAAGTAACTAAGACAGTATACTATATTATTTTCTATGCTCAGTGCTCAATAATTATCACACATGCAGATAAACAAAAAAGTATAGATCACATGTAAGAAAAAGACCCAGTAGAAGCTCTCTGACAAAGCCTACAAAAATAATTTAGAAGGGATATTAAAATATTTTCAAAAGCTAAAAGAAATTTTTTAATTAGAAGAAAGAATGAGGAAAAACTCTCAACAATAAAGAAATAAGAATTACAAAAATAAGAACCAAATACAATTTTAGAGTTTAGAATTACTACCGAAAGTTGGTCCAACTAGTGTGGTTAGCAGTGACCAAGACTCAGGAATGAAACACTTATCGCAAGAGTTCAACCACAGGTATAAATGGCCAGAAGAAAGAATAAAAAAAAAAAAACCCAAAGGTATATCAGCTGAAATTATTCAGGCACAGAACAGTAAGAAGAAAAACAAAAACAAGAAGAAATGAGCGCAATTTCAAAACGCCAAAACCACAATCCAACAAAATGGAAAAAAAAATACCTCAAGGACATCATAACAAAGTTACAATTTAAGTTATGCAATGGAAAAAATATTTGCAAATCATTTATTGACAACAAACTTACCTTGGAATATGAAAATAACATAAAACAACAAGAATGCAATCTGATTTAAAAACAAGTAGACTATCAAAATAGACATTACATCAATGAAGATGAATAAATGAATAATAAGATGTAAAGATATTTAACATCGTTAGAGATCAGGAAAACGTGATTTAAAATCATAATGCACTACACGTTCAGCCTATTAGGATGGCTATGAAGAGAGGAGAGATGGGGAGGAAGTGCAAACAGTAGCAGAGGGGAAACTGTAATCAGAATATATTGTATGGAAAAAGTCAATTTTCAACAAAAACAATATGGAGAAAGGCAATCACAACTGTTGATGAGAATGTAGTGAAACTGAAACCCTTGCAGGCTGCTACTGTAGATTTAAACAGTGTGGCTGCTTTATCAAACAGCTTATATGTGCTTTTATGATGTATACATGATGTATATATGATTATATACTTATATATGTATCACAGCAATGACACCCCTAGTCATATAGTCAAGAGGAATAAATACTCAAAGGGAATAAGAATATAACCATGCACAATACAACATTCATTATAAATAATAACTCCAGTGAAAAAAGCTCAAATTATCTATCTACAGATAAACAAAATGTGGCATGTTATACCCATGGAATTGAAAATTTCCCACAAGTAAGTAGTAATGAAAATGAGGCACACAGATGAGCCTTGAGACTTGATCTTAAGTAGGAAAAGCCAAACAAAATGTGTCCTTTTTCTGACATATTTCTTTACTCCATTGGTAAGCACCATGGGTAGCTGGAAAATCCAGAGACTGGAAGCTTACAGGCACCAGGGCCTCAGTATCACAAATATGTAACTATACTAAAACCAATCACACTGAGCCATAAACTTTCAAGTGACAAATTACAGCCTAAAATTATATTTCAATATGACTGTTAAGACAAATTGTGTGCTTTTATTAACAGTTAAGTCTTATTGTATATTTTTAAAGCACAATAATACTGATTGATCATCAAGGAAACTACATTGCATTCTGTTTCTATCCTTTAATGAAGGAAGAATCAGGTCTGGAGAGATGACTTGGGAGTTAATAACGCTGGCTATTCTACCATAGGACCTGGGTTTGATTCCCAGCACCCACATGGCAGCTCACAACTATCTGTAACTCCAGTCTCATGGGATTTGACAACTTCTTCTGGTCTCTGTGGACACTGCATGCATATGGTGCACAGACATACAGGCAAGCACTTGTACACATAAAATGAAAATAAATAAAAATCTCAAAACAAGAAAGAACACTGCAATAACAAAAGAAAGGAGAAATCTGGGCTAGGACTACAGAGGTATAGAAGGAATAAAATTGTGACTTTCCTACAGAAGCAGTCTTGTTGCAAACACATTCATTCCTCTCCTTTGTATTCTGGAGACAACAAAGGTCTAAATGCCAAAAAATATTGACTTTTTTTTTGACGAATAGAATAACTTTACTAACCTGCTCTCTGAAAATTCTGAAAAATCACTCTGAAGTTCAAACTTGTACAGAACTTCTCCAATTAGATAGCCATTTGAAAATGCCTTTGCAAATGACTTGGGACCTGAATTTTAAAACATTGAAATAAAATAGTAAATTATAGTGTGATGTATGTAATCAAACCAGCATAACTGAGCACGCACACACCATGTCCTGAATATATTTATAGAAACATCTTTTAATAACCAATGTAAAAGGTTTAACAGTAGACATTATTGTTATCCCCAAAGATAAACCAGTAGTTGATGGTAAACAAAATTTTAAAAGAAGTAGAATTTTTTCTAATTAACATTAAACAAAACACAATACAATTAATAAATAACCTTAATCTAAAACAACTGTCAAGTTATTTTACGAAACTGTGCTCTAAATACGTAGGCAATGTCTCCAACCTACAGCGATAGTACATTCTGTCTAATTGAGATGCAATCTAATTTTTTTAATATAGATTTAATTTAACCTGTAAAGTAGAGGGAAATGTACTAGAATCATCCATAGTCTTAAAAATAATCCTTTATGGACACAATAGGAATCTTGTTTCACGGTTCAGACAGGTCAACACCATCCAGTTGAAGTGCAATGGAATGAGGGCAGTTCCTCAGGACAGAGTTCTCAAAGGAAAAAAAGATGGCTAAGAATAAATATTTTTAAATGTATTCAACACCCTTAATAATTAGTGCAATGCAAATAAAACCACTTTGAGATTTCATCTTTCTGCAGTCAGAATGGTTAAGGTCAACAAAATGACTTGCAACAAATGCTGATGAGGACATGGGGAAGGGTGAACCTTTAGCTATTGTTGGAGAGACTGCAGGCTGGCACAGCCGCTGGGTAAAACAGTGCAGAGAAGTCTCAAAAACCCAAGACTGTATCTTCCATAAGACCTGACTATACCATTCCCTGGTATATTCCTGAAGGATTCCACATCCTGTTCTAGTTACTTTCTCATCAATCTATTCACAATAGTCTAGGAAATGGAAACCACCTAAATGTCCTTCAAATGATGAATAGAGGATGAAAATAGGGTCCATTTAGACAATATTCTCTTCAGCAGTAGAGAAACATGAAATTATGGGATTTGCAGGTAAATGGATGAAACTGGAAACTATTACACAGAGGCAAGACAGATATAGAAAAACAAAGATCACATGTCCTTAATTATTCTTTCTTTAAAAATGTCCTTAAGTATAGATGCAAAGAGGTTGGTAGTAGGGGAATGAGCCACACTCCTCTCAAAGGCCTCACTTAGGGAACTCTATGCCAACCATAAGTATTTTCATATCTGACCCCAGCACACAATTTTATATAAAATTCCTTGATATTTGTTCTCATAGTACTTAATCTGAATGATATTCCAATTTTATGGTGATTCAACATCATAATACCTTTTCTTTATGGACATTTCCTCTAAAGTGGCAGGTCTGGTACTGATTAGTGGCCTTAAGTAAGCTTGCTCTCAAGAGACCAGTTTGATTGTTGTTTTAAAGATATTCATCACAGAACACATTTGAAGTTTATAGATTTAGGCTCCCAATCAGTCCCATTTGCCCTTGAAAAATTTTCCATAAAAAGTGCACACTTCTGGGATGACAATTCACAATTCATACTACATACTACCTCTATGAAATAAGCTTGTCCTTCATAACCAAGGGACCCACTGTCCTTAACATGGCAATACTTGTGATGCCATCGAAGAACCTTGTGATGACTGGCATGATCTTTCATTGAATGAAAGTTCCATCTGATATGATTCTTTGATTATCTAAAGCTGATAAAATCCCGTTTTACTTCCTCATTAGAACAGACTGTGCTAACATTTCCTCCTATACTGCTGTTACTTTCTATGCCCTTGAAGATCTCCTGATGCACCAGAGCCGTTCCCTGGTTCAGCTGCCACCCTCTCCTCCATGGCCATTCTATCTCTATTGCTAATTGCATCTTTCTTTTCAGTTTCCTTGCTAGCCTCTTCTGTAATCCATCCCTAGTCTCGGAAGCCATTTGACCTAGAGCCATTGTCAGATTGTAGCTATATCTTTTTTCCAAGTCCTAGCTCTTTGGAGTTTTGGTTCAATTTTTAAGCACACTGCTTTCTGTTCAGAAGCTATTACTCTGTCTCCTCCCTTGACTGCTGTTCCCTGTACTTATTTAAGCTTTGTGCTTATTTAAGCCAATCCAATGCCTGGAATTCAGCCCACAAATAAGTAGGATATAGATTAATAGTATTCTGTCACCCTTGATACAGCAGATAAATGGGCAGTAGCAAAGTATTTGCTACAAACATGATTTGCTTAAAAATGCAATCCACTTCCTTTGAAATGACCTAGAATATTAATTATGCAACTCCAATATAGATAAAATAGAGGTGTTTATGGCATAAAGTCAAAGAAGGAGTAATCAGTTATTTATCTTGCTGTCAGAATAATTCATAATAAAAATAATATAAAACGTTGGTCAGCGGGTTCTCATGCATAAAGGACCAGATTTATGGTGTCAGCATGAAGATCACACTGAAAAAATATATTAAATGGTAAGATCAACAAAGAAGTTAGTACAAAATGGAAAAAAAACAGGAAAGAATACATGCAAACAAGCAAAGAAAGGAACAGGGAAGAAAAGCATGGGCATTAGGGATATGTAGATTGAAAGGGAGCAATGTCTTATCAATTCATTCCACATTGTCCTCTTAATTGACATATCCCTACAAGACATAACAAGCCAAAGAGAAAGGGAACAATGTAGGTAAAGGGTAAATCAGGGAGAGGCATAGTAAGAAAAATAGGAGCCGGGCGGTGGTGGCGCACGCCTTTAATCCCAGCACTCGGGAGGCAGAGGCAGGCGGATCTCTGTGAGTTCGAGGCCAGCCTGGACTACCAAGTGAGTTCCTGGATGTGCTATTTTCCTCCCATTCAGTATCACTAAGCAATATGACTAATTCCATAGTAACCACCTCCCTGAATTAATTGTACTACCAGTTGTCATTTTCAATGTGAAGAAGTGACAAGTTGACTCCAGGACAATGGACAGTAAATAGTATAAGAAATGTATATGGGTCACTACTCATCTTTAAGACAGTTTATTTTTCATCTGGGATTGAGGTTGTTTAGCAGAAACTCAGCCTCACCTACAACCATGCAAGCCATAGGTCTGGTGCTCATCACTGAAATTGACATGTGATAAAATCTTTAATGTCATCCTCTGTGATAGATCTGTTATGCTCAAGTAGCAGGTGAGATGGCCTGTGCACTTCTCTATCAATGTGGACCAGTGCTAGTTGAAGAAAACACTTAAAGCCATCCACAGTCCAAACTGGTAGCGAAGGATCTGGAAGAAGGGACTTTGTTTTATTCCTGGTCTGTGTACATGCCACTTAACCTTACCTAATTGAACATCCATAGTTTTTTATGTGTAAAAGAGGAAGACTGTATCCTCGGCCATAAAGAATGATTTGAGAATTATATGAGCATTGCATATATAGTGCCTGGAGTCATGACTGATTCACAATGTGCTCTGCAGTGATTTTATTATCATGATTACACTCTTCTAAAAAGATGGGTCATGTTAGCTGTACAGACTCCACACTGAGTAACAGATCTTCAATGGTGATGTTGCATGAACACTTCTCCAAAGTGTATTTCAATGACCAGAAAGCAAACATTTGACACTGCCCTGAAGCCCAGATGTGAGCTCACCATAGGGTCAGTTATAATACCTTCACCATTCTGGTCAAGCATCTAGAATCAGTTGATTTGTACAGAAAAATATTGACTGTTTGCATTCAATGAGATAAGTAAACACTAAAAAAGCCCATAACACTTCCCATTAGATATTTCAACCAAATAATTAAAGAACAAATTTCAGACAATTCTGGCTTAGAGATTGTAGATAAAAGATAAAAAACCATGTCACTTTATGCTCAGTGGCATTTGCTCCCTTACGACAAGAAGGAAGATCCTGTCTACATCTCAAGTGCATGTTTTAAAATCAAGCAAATTTATTTTCCTTTGAAAGAGATAAAGGTCACTGCTGGCAGCTGGAAAATGGCCCATTTCTAAGAGCTCTTCGCATTCCTCAGAGCTGGCCAGCACTCACGGAAAGAAAGACCTTGGCCTGCTTGTGTTGAGCATAACCAATTTCACAGCATACTAACTGCAGATAAGGCTCGTTTGTGGTCCTGGTGGATCAGACAACACACCCACTGTAATTATGTCTAAACTCAGACAAAACCAAGAGACTGTCCAGGACACGAATGGGACTGAACATCCCTAAATCTGACCAGTATTAGTGATGGCCGATTTCTCACTGATCACTGCTCTACTCTGCTTGCTTCTCCCCATTGCTGGGTATGTCATCAAGCAACAAAATCAGAGAATTTCCTAGTTTTTGAGAGGGTCAGACTCAGCATAAAGCGCCACATCCAGGAACCCTCCTCAACAACACTCACTGGGGGCCCAAATACTTCCTAACACCCTCACAGAGAGCCTGCACACATTCTCGCCTTGCAAGCACTCAATAAGCCTGCTTCATCCAGCTGTAGCTGTGTCCTGTGGCTTTTGCCTGGAGTACCTTGACCAATTTCCCTTCAAATGACAAAAATGGTTGACCTTTACAATTTTCTCCATGGAAGGAAGGGTTCATCAGAATCTCAAGGTTTATATTGGAAATGAAATCTTAATTTCTATGTTATAGAATTTCAATTATGAAAATATTTGGCATCATTATTTTCATGAAACTCTGGTCTTAAAGCATTAGTTCTGGTTTACACAATGCTGGCTGTTTTTTAAACTTGGTATATTGACATTTATGATCGCTAGTGAAAGGATTCTGTGTTTTAATAATGGAAAATGCTGCTTAGTAGCTAGAAAATACAGATGTAATAATTTCTACCAGAAATGATATGGTTTTTAATGACCCTGACAATGAAATACCAGAAAATATGTGCTTTAATGACACTTTGTAAAAGAGGAAGGGATCTAGAGACAGCCAGTTTAATGTCCTACCTGGACAACTGTAAACCAAGCTCTCTTCAGATATGACTTAATTTATGCATTAATACACCAAGGAAGAACTAAACGATCTCTATGTTACTGCCGCAGAACAACACAAAATACTCACTTATTGAAAGTCTTTTCTCACATTTCTAAAAGTGAGAAAGTTCAGTATCAAAGTGTCAGAACCTGGCAAAGGCCTTTTGGCTGCATCCCAATGTGGTACAAGGTGAGCACATAAGGTGGACACTCATAGAGACCAAGTTTATCATCTCATCGGGATGCCATCCCAACAGTGTTACTGTGAGCACCATCAGGAAGGGAATTAAATTTTAGCCCAAGTTTTGGCAGGGACTGTGAACATGTGACAAGGCCTGAGATTCATTTTTTGATCTAAAATCATATTATTTTATAATATGGTAGGATCACAATTCATCATAAAATATGTATTCCGTAGGACTATTTATATAGCTCCATTTTAAAAAGTAAAACTTGAGATTAAAAAGAAACAAACCTATGAAAGTATCTAAATAAAGTATAACCAGTTGAGCATGGTGGTGCAGGTCCATAATCCCAGCACTCGGGGCTGAGACAGGTGGATTGACAGGTGTTCTAGGCTATCTAAGGCAGGGATGATAGACTATGTCTCGAAAGCCATCCAAGTGAACAATAAAGTATGCCCATAAAATTGAAGGCAATTCTCAAGCACTATTAATATTCAACATAGAAAGACTAAATTGGGCCTTTGGGAAACCCAACTGTTAATAATAAACAAGCTTAGAATAATTCATAAAACCCAAAATTGAACTATTTAACTAAAAATCATGTGAACAATATTCCTTGTGCATACTGGGTGGCAATGCAACCGTGTACTCTAATAACAGGAGAATTTACAGTGATTGAAATTTCAGGGGCTTTCAGCTGCAGAAGGAAATGAGGGAAGTTTTAAATATTGTGTCGTCCTCAAATATTGTGGGGTGGGAAGTACGAAGCAAATATAATCTAATCCCATTTTAATCAATATATTGATAAAATGTGTCCATCTGAAACATAATAAAAACTAAACATCAGCTTGGTTTGAGGATTGTCTGATACTAGATCATTCTAATTGACAACAAGCAATTTGATCTATAAATGTGTTTTCCTCTGAGTGTGCCAGGCAAACAAAGTTATGGATCATGTTAATTTTCCAATAATACTTAGTTTGATGGCCTTCTCCCCATAAGAAATTCTCACCCCATAATATAAAATCTACAATGATTAGCATCAGAGAATTCCTCAGATCTTCCTTATATTAGTAAAATTGAGCTTGCTCACTCACAATGCTAGAAAATGCTGAAATAAAGCTTACTGAGTATCTAGCAGATGTCGGCCATGGTTGTCAGTAGTTATCATCAATGATAACCTGCCATCTTCTCAAATACACATTAGTTATGCCTTCTCTGGCACAAAATAATAGTATCTAAAGATTAGTATTCCCATTTCAGATTTCAAGACATAAAGGTATTTACTTCCTGAATGCAGCTTTCTCTTTAGTGTGCCTTGATAGTATCAATAATAATGTTTATGACCATGGAAGGTATTAAAATAGACATAATAAATTTACTTAGAATTTTCAATTTATCCACGGTAAGAGTCCAAGAGACATGCACTGTTAGCTATGATTCTCTTTATGATTAATCTGATCTATACAAATAATTTGAAACTGTATATCTTCATTAGGGTTGCTATTGCTATGATGAAACACCATGACCAACATCAAGTTGGGGAGGAAAGGGTTTATTTGACATATGCTTCCATATCCATAGTCCATCACTGAAGGAAGTCAGGAAAGGAATTCAAGCAGGATGGGAACCACCTGGAAGCAGGAGCTGATGCAAAGGCCACAAACGGTGGTTGCTTACTAGCTTGTTTCCCATGTCATGATCAGCCTAGTTTCCCTCCCTCCCTTTCCTTCCTTCCTTCCTTCCTTCCTTCCTTCCTTCCTTCCTTCCTTCCTTCCTTCCTTCCTTCCTTCCTTCCTTCCTTCCTTCCTTCTCTCTCTCTCTCTCTCTCTCTCTCTCTCTCTCTCTCTCTCTCTCTCTCTCTCTCTCTCTCTCCTTTTTTCCCTTTCCTTTCTTTCTTTTTTTTAAATTCATCTATTTATTTTACACTTTGGCCCCAGCCTTCCCACCAACCTCCCTCCCAGTTCCTCTTCCCCAAATTGCCCCTCCCTTCAATCCCTTCCTTTTCCAACTCCATCCAGGTCTCCTATGACTATTGGTAAAACATGGCATATCAAGTTGCAGTAAGACTAAGCAACAGAACAAGGGCAGTTCAGGCTACTTATCTGCTACTGCTAGGAGTCTAAGCTGAGGTCCTCCCTACAGACCCCTGGGTAATTCCCCTGCACCAGGCTTCTGCCGACCCCCAAATGGCCACCAGCAGTCCGTCTCAGCACTCTCCCCCACTTCACCTCCCCAACCTGATCACTCATGTCCCTATCCCCACCTACCCTCGGTCTACTCATGAAATCTCTTTTATTTCCCCTTCCCAGGAAGATCTGGGTGTCCCCCCATGAACCTTCCTTGTTACCTAGTCTCTCTGGATCTGTCAATTGTAGCATAGTTATCCTTTATTTTACAGCTAATATCCACTTATGAGTGAGTACACACCATGTTTGTCTTTATTGGTCTGGGTTACTTCACTCAGGATGATTTTTTTTTCTAGTTCATCCATTTGCTTTCAAATTTCTTAGTGTCCTTGTTTTTAACAGCTGAGTAATACTCCATTGCATAAATGTAACACGTTTTCTTTATCAGTTGCTACTTAGAGGGACATCTAGGTTCTTTGCAGGTTCTAGCTATTACAAATAAAGCTGCTATGAACATAGGTGGGCAAGTCTCCTTGTGGTATAATTGAGCCTTTCCAGGTATATGCCCAAGAGTGGTATAGCTGGGTCTTGTGGTAGGTTGGTTGATTCTGTTTTCTGAGGAACTGCCACACTGACTTCCAAAGTCAGCCAGCTTTCTTATCACTAGCCCAGGGGTGGCCCCACCCACAATGGACTTGGCCCTCCCACATCAATCACTAAGTAAGAAAATACCCTGGGAGCCTGGATGGGGCCGAACTAGGCCCTCTCAATGGGGTGAGAGTTGCGTGGTTGATGTGTTTGTGGGTCCCCTGGCAATGGGACCAGGACTTACCCCAGGTACACAAACTGGCTTTTTAGATCCCATTCCCTATGGTGCAATGTCTTACTCATCCGTGATGCAGGGGGGAGGGGTTAGGTCCATCCTCAACATAGTATGACAGCCTGTGTTGACTACCCAAGGGAGGCCTTACCCTCTATGAGGAGGGGATGGGGGTGGGATAGGAGTAGGTGGGGGGTAGCAGGAGAAGAGGAGAGAGGGAGAACAGGGGCTGGTATGTAAAAGGAAAAAAATGTAATAAAAAATTATATATTAAAAGATAAAGAAAAGAAAATACCCAACAGGCTTGCCTATAGCCAGATCTTATGGAGACATTTTCTCAGTTGAGGCTCCCTTCTCTCCAATGACTCTAGCTTGTGCAAAGTTGATGTAAAACTAGCCAACACGGCATATGTCAATTATGGAGAATGCTCTGTTACAGCATTCTGGTGCTCATTTGCTCTTAATAAAAATTCACAAGTGTCTTATGAAAGAGAGGCAATGTTTATTCTAGAGAGGAACTGAGTGTGGTATTGGGGAGATGGGTTGGTGGGTAAAGTACTTGCTGTAAAACTGTGAGAACATAAATTTACAACCCCAGCACCCATGGAAAAAGCTTGGGATTTTGGTATGTATCTGCTACCCCAGCACCTGATGTGCAGACAGCTTGTACCCTGGAACACACTAGCCAATCAGTTTATCCAAAACAATTCAGGTTCAGTGAGAAATTATATCTAAAAAAAATGGGATGAAGAACACAGAGGAAGAGACCTGATACACACCTCTTCTGTTTACATGTGCACACATAGGCATGCACACATACATACACACAATAATAAGTAAATAAATAAATACCTCAGAGAGGACTTCTAGCAGATTTTCCAGTAATATTATTCTATGCCCCTCATTTTTAATTAGAAAACCAATTCTTAGTGTGGATGGCAATTAACACAGAGACCTAAACTAGAAAATATGAAGAGTGAAGGACTTTGGAGGCTTCAGCCATAAATGAGATATCTGTATCAAATTCCTCCCCTAAAGACTCTGGGATCAATGCTGAAGAGTAGATCAAAAGATTGTAAGAGCCAGAGGTGATAGA
This sequence comes from Peromyscus maniculatus bairdii, assembly GCF_049852395.1. Lineage (NCBI taxonomy): Eukaryota > Metazoa > Chordata > Mammalia > Rodentia > Cricetidae > Peromyscus > Peromyscus maniculatus. The sequence goes on along the minus strand of NC_134866.1, from coordinate 29,284,669 downwards.
AGACTTGGGGGTACTAGCATTTACCAGACACAACAGCACTGAGGCACATATGAACTTGAAACTCTGACAGCATGTACAAGAACTGTATGAGGTCAAGCCAGACAAAAGCCCAGCATGAGAAAGAGACGTGGACACAAATTTCACCCTTAACCAAGATGCTGTTTGTAACTGAGAGCTGGGACATAGTTTTCTTCAATGGAGTGACACTGGTTATATCAATCACAATCGAGGCCAAGCCTCATACTCAACTACAGCTGGTCAATACCAAAAGGGCTCCATGGTGTGTGTGTGTGTGTGTGTGTGTGTGTGTGTGTGTGTATGTGTGTGTGTGTGTGTGTGTGTGTGTGTGTATGTGTGTGTATGTGTGTGTGTGTGTGTGTGTGTGTGTGTGTGTGTGTAAGTATGCATGCACACACTTTGTTTTGTTTTTGTTATAAGCCATAACATGAAATAGACAGGGAAAGAATATGTGAGGGAGTTGGGGAAGGGGAAGGGAAAGAATATATTCAAGAGTTCATATGAAAAAATAAAACAAAAATATTAAAAATTAAATTGATGGACATACTAATAAATTTCCATATCATTATAAAAAATAATTCTTGAATTCCAGTTTATTATTTTGGATAATACACTGTATTGTAGTTTAAGAGATCCTATTAAGTTTACAAATAAGCACTATTTCCAAGGAAAATGATTCAATTAAAGATATCTTATTGAAGGCTATTAGGTTTCATTGGCTAGATTGGAGTCTTCCTCCATTAGGATTAATCAACTCTAGAGGGACTCCCAGGAACATACACTACCACCTGCCCCAGTGGAAGATGACTATTCTTGATTTAGATTTTTGGAATGTCTTTTCTCTACTGTGAATAAGCAGGGTAGTTCAGAACCTAGCTTTCAAGATAATCTAGAAATCAATGACTTTGGCTGTATCTCAAACAAATAGAGGTTCTTTAGCCTTATTAAGGCACTTATGTGGCATCCTCATCTTGTTTCTTCGCTCCACAAACAATGAACAGACTGAACCACTCTTAATCAAACACTAATAATCCTATCCTTGCTGCTTAACCATCTGGGAATTGACTTATGTCTTGAATCCTTATAAATTCCCAGGGAAGCTAAATGGTTGAAATTCAATACTTTAAAAGAAAAAAAAACCCTCCAAATTGGATGACACCCCTTAAAAGTGAGTTTAAATGAATATTTGAAGGTAGATGGATTGATCAATAGACACTAATAAATATTTCTGAATGTAAACACTAATATAGAATATAGTATCTAAAAGCAAAAGTCAAATATCTAGGTTAATATCTTAGCTCTACAATCTATTAACTGCGCATCCCTGACCAATTCCCAAATGTTCTCATTATCATCTTTACTTGGAGACATTACTTTTATGCTTGTTTTTAACAACAAATAAAAAGATAGTTTAAAAATGTCTTAGCATATTCTATGTTACAAATATATAAATATTCAGTAGCCTGTAACTATTTTCTTATTATTTCAACTATATTTTTATTTGAGAAAAACCCTTCAAAGAGTCCATAGAATACTTTATTATAAAAGCATCCATGTTTTAACTGAATTTTTTCCCTTATTTTTTCAAGAAGTTTGACTTCTATTATTGAACTTCTCATTTCAATATTATACTGAATTTTTCTTTTAAACTCTAAAAGCAACACAAGCTCAATCCAAATAATAGAAATGCATGAAGGCAATATATACATGACTGCCTCCTCAGGGTAACCAGCATTGACATTCCGGATTATATCTGTACATATACTTATGTTAAAATAAATCACAATATGAAGATTTATGGACATGTTAACAATATAGTACAGCAGAATACATGTGTTTCTTTTCCCTAATGCCTGTGTATATGTTTGTATATGTATTTTATAGTTGATAAAACCATAATTATACTAGTTACAATAAGCTACAATATTTTTACTCAAATAAACACACAAAATCTGTTACATCAAAACATGTATCCTATTCATTCAACAGTTGCACAGTACTCCATGGTATAAAAGAACATGGTTTATGTAACTATTACTCTGTTTAAGGCTATTCAGATGATTTCTATTCCAGAATCAAATAGAAATACAAATCTTAGTTCAAATATCTTATGTTGGTTTTTTTAAAGATGAGTGAAGTTGACAAGTTAGATCTTTACTCACTATCCCATCCCAAGTGCTATTCAATGTTTTACATGTATTATGTATGCCATTTAACCTTGATACAACCAATGAAGCGTCATTACAAATGCTGTTTTTAAGTACAGTGAACTTTAGGCTACTGGCTAGTGACGGTGAAGAAGATATTTAGAGCCAGGCAGCCAGGTCTCCAATCCCCTTGCACAGCTGTTATCCAGAAATCACCAAATTATTTTCTTCAACTTACACTGTTTCATTACATTATATGTTTTACAAAGTATTAAAAATCTTCCATCACACCCTAAAGAACAGCTTACCTAACCAGAGACTTGTGTGTTCCCTTAGGTACACAGGAATCCTATCTCTATTACAAACACAATTGAATATATTCCCTGTACTCTGAATAGCCCTTTACATGCATAATTTGGCTGTATCAGAGACTGCTTCCTTAGACATCTTACAGCAACTGGGATTCAGCAATGGCTGTATTGCTAGTGTTCAAAATGAATTTAGCATGGGGTGCCTCTGCTAACAATTTCCAGATTTATACTTGAGGAAAAAAGATGCTGGGAATTTTCCACTCATAGCTTGTGGTGTTATAATTTTTATTTAAAATGTCTCCAAGCTTTTAATCTTCACAATGAGGTCATACTTCCTTCCAAAATCAAATTTCTCAAACTTATTAGCATCTAGTGTTTGCATGTTTATGATTAATTTTATTTACTTTTTTCCAAAAATGTTTTACTCTACAAGGGTTCTAGGGACTTGAAGAAATGGAGTGAATTTTATTATCAAAGTGAACTAACTTAAGCTAAAAAATGTGCAACTGCTCTCTCAGAATAGTGCAACGTAAGGTGTGATACTTCAGTTTTAGACAATATGGTGAGAAAGGAGAAAGAATTGATAAATGCTAAATATTGTCCTGAGTTTAGCATCATATTTGAGAGAGAAAATCTCTGAGGCACAACGAGATAGAACACTGAGAAGGAATTTATTATTGCTCATAGCCGGGTAGAGGTGGCTAAGCAAATAATACATATAATATTTATGCCTCAAGAAACGCAATTTGGGATGTTATGTGTTGAAGATCCTTGGGCTGACAATAGATATTTCACACCCGCACAAACACTACTGATCTAGCAGCATCTATGAATGACCCAGGGCTGAACTGGCATCACTGCCCCCATTATTAGCAATTGGCAGGGAGGCAAGGGTTCCTCTGGGAAGACAGACTGAAATGATTTGTCCTGAAAATGTCTTGCCTTGAGGAAAATCCATAGCAATTGAAAATGAGTTCCCTTTGGAGAGACAATAATCCCTCCCCCAAAGAGGAGAAAGAGCATACTGAAGTGCTACACTTGGAAGTGTTGGTTTTCACCAAATTTGACCTGTTTGTAACTTTCTGGGCCATAAGAATTTAGGAGCTTCTGGTACAGCTTTATGTCTTTGATAAAATTAAGTAAGGTTAGCTTAGAAAAGGGTAGATGGTATTTTTTTTTTTCAAACAGCTTAAGTTTAGAAACTGGTTAAAGTTTCTAAAACTGGCAAACGTTACCATATTCTACATCATCTCATTTGCTGTTAAAGAGAGTGATTGGATCTAATTTACATTGGAGGAAACAGAAAAAGTGGTAACTCCCAAAAGCACTTCCTGCTCCTCCGTGGGCTTGTCCTGCACCTCTTAATGCAGATGTCCTGGAAGCAAAGCCAGAGTCAGACTACAGACAGGAGCAAAGTTTCCTCCCCATAGGAGCAGGCCAGTTTGTCGAAATTAAGCCTCCCTGGCTGCTTAGAAATATAGACTAGGTCAGAAACTCTGAGGGCTGAGACCTTGTGATGGGTGGGGGTGGTAATGCCTGAGGCAGGATGAAATGAGAAGGCCCCAGGTGGCTAGGTAGGACTGAAGAGTGCTAGCCCTCACTGTGGGGCGCAGCTAGCCACTCAGGGGACACTTTCCATCAGCGTCCCACCCCCACCCCCACCTCCGCGCTCCCCTCCTGGCTTGCCCTAGGCTGTGGTCACTCACTCACGGTCCGGGACACCTTCAAATCCCGGTTGAGCCAATGGCACAGGATCTCCGACATAGCTCACTGGGGCCTTCGACCACTAGCAGGTGCTAGGAATTTGCCAGGAATGCAATCTGAGGGACTGCGTCTTCCCGTCGCCCAGGGCAACCAGTTGCTAAGGAAGCGCAACCAGGCTGGAGGTAAGTAACGGGCTCAGAGAGGAAGAGACACCAGAGCCCCGCCAAAGATACAGAAATTGTTGTCTGCCCCCTACTGGCTTGTAAGACCTCAGCTTATGCTAGTGAACAAGACTCTCAAGAGTCTGATCAACAATAAGAATATTCAATAGAAAGTTTCTTTAAAAAATTATCAGTTGAATTAAAACTTTCATTTTTCTTCCGTAAATATCCAAGGGTAGATTATAAAGAGTTACTTGAGATCATAAGCTGATTTGAAAAACGATAATGTGTACTAAAATGCAATTAGTTTTATAAAAGCACTACTTTAAATTATTCATTGTAATATCTTTTGTAATTTTAATTTTATACTATCAATAAAGTCCAAGCTTCCCAATCAGATATGTGTGAGTCTTTCTGTTGGGCTTTGATCTCACAAGTTCTTTGCCCAAAAATAATGGCTTACCTTCTTTGAACCTTGCTGTTCCTTCCTATAGATACAGATACAATGCTTGCTTTGCAAGTTGTCAGAATTAAAAGAAAATTCATACGCTGATGCCTGGCTCCCAGTACAATCTCAGCATATGCTTCAAACTTGCCTTTTCTTCTAAGGCTATGTGAGGTTTTGTATTTTATCTGTGTGCTGAATTTGAATATATGAGTTGCTTGTATTTCAAGTTTTTAGGAAATTATTTCATATAGCTGTTTTGAATTTAGTCATGAGTGGTTCTCCATCTATTGCCACGTAGAGACTCTTGTAGGTTTTAAAATCTCAGTTGGTCTTTCACATGTCTCTCATTCAATCTTTCACTTTCTCATCACCTCCAATCACTATTTTCCTCTCCTCAGTCTTACAGTGACCTTACTCAATTGACAGACACTGATGCAATAAATCTGTTTGCCTTCATGGCCACAGTAATCACCAGACTAAGTGTTCTCTTTATTCTGTCCTGTATAACTGGTACAATTCCTAAAGTTTTGTCATCTCTCTTCATTTAGAAATCTCCATGAACTTCACTAAATTGCCTAGACACTGTGACTCCTTCAATGAGCCAGTGAAGAATCCTTAGGGGGAACAGAATAGGACTGAGTTGAGTAGAAAATAACAGAAGGCATTGGATGTAATAAGACAAAATATTTGTATTTGCTTTATATATGTCGTGTATGTATTAAGTTTTTGTATGTATGTTTGCATGTGGAGTAAAAGATTTTTCTTACCAGGGTCCAATGGATAGTTACAAATGCATGGTCACACAGACAGCTTTGATTAAACTACTTGTGACACAAAACCATAACAGAAAGTCATGAATGTGAGACAGGAATTTGTAAGGGAAGATGATGTTCAGACAGATGTGATGAGATCAAAGAAGGTGTAGTGAGAATATCCATAATGAATTTTGTGCTTGTGCACATGTATGCACAAACACACTCAATTGTCAATGAATGAATTTAGTTAATAATAATTGTTTTAACTTTTTAAAGCAGTGTGCTAGAAGACAAAGACCAACTGAAAGTTCTTTATGTTCTAGTTTCAACTCAAACTTGTTTATAAGCCACAAACTTTATTGTAGTCCCAAAGTCACTAACCTCCATACTTCAACTCTTGATAAGATTTTTATTATGATTTAAATATTACTATGCATCAAATTATCCTGTATTTCTGAATACTTCTGACCCACTAATCTTATTTAAGTTTATTATTTCCTCTACTTTACACGCCTTAGTCGTTTCTGCTTTTGAACTAAAATTAAATGATAGGCTTTCCCAGTTACTCTATTGCTGTGGGATGTCTTTCTGTATGCTGTGAATATATGCTGTTCCCATTGGCTGGTAAATAAAGCTACATTGGCCTATGGCAGGGCAGGGTGGAGCCAGGTGGAAAATCCAAGGGAGACAGTGAGAGGAGAAAGGATAATGGGACAGATGCTAAATTGCTGTGTAAGGAGAAACACGTAATGGGACACAGGTAAAGCCACAGAACACACAGCAATACATAGATAAACAGAAATGTGTTAATTTAAGATGAAAGAGCTAGCTAGCAAGAAGCCTGCCGTAGGCCATACAGTTGATAATTAATGTAAGCCTCTGACTGATTATTTTATAAGTGGCTATGGGACTGTGGGGCCAGGTGGGACTGGAGAAACTTCTGCTACACTCTATAATGCAGGTTGTTCTATTCAGTGAATGTTTAATTCCACATTACAGCCCATTTAATTCCATCATGAGCAACAATGTCATGCAAATTCCTGACTTTTAATGACTAATTGTACCAAATCCTGTTATTTAACTGAAATCAAATTTCTTTCCCAAAGTTACTCAGATAATACTCAGTGACCAGCATTTCTTCTCAGGTCCAGTTGACTCAGATGTACCAGTAGAAACCAAATGGACACATTTGTTTCCTATTTTTGCAAATCTAGAACTGTTGAAATTCTGTGGTATGAATCAGTGGGCCAAGAGGCCTTTTAACACACATCACTTAATTTATAATATACAAATTATATTGTGCAAGTTATTATTCCTTTGTGTTATGGGCTGGGTGAAATTCCTCTGGACTTAAAATGGTAATCACAAAAGGATGTGTGAACAAGGGAAATGACTTTTCCCATGTTTTGCTTTTGTAGTTATGACCATACTGGAAATCAGTGTGTAACTTTTTCAAATTCTAAAAATAGGTCTACCATATGACCCAGCTATAATATTCCTGAGGACACACCTAAGAGGCCCTATATACTATTATAGAGACAATTGCCTATCTGTGTTCACTACTACTCCATTCACAATATCTAGGAAAGGGAAGTAACTTTAATGTCCATAAAATGAAGAATAGATAATGAAATAAAACACATATAGGTACTTATTGCTCTACAAAGAAAATGAAATTATTACATGTAAGTGGAGAGAGCTTGAAAAAGTTAAACACGGTAAGGTAAACCAGGTCTAGAGAGAAAAATAATGCATGTTCTCTTTCATATGTGTATCCTAACCTTTAATATTTATGTGTTTAACTTAAAGTACTGGAAAAGGCCAATAAACTAGAAAATTACTTCTGGGGTGGGAAGAATGATTTTAGGAGAGGGGAGATAGGTGAGTATGGTTGTATGAAGAGGAAAAGGGAAATCATGGAGTGTGGCTTAGTAGGGGGAGGAGGGAGGGATCCTAGTTTCATTTTCCTTGCTAAGACAAAGGGTAACTAAGGGACCAAGGGACCTGTAATAATCATTTATCAGTTGCTGTGACAAAACAACACGACCAAAGCAACCTATAGAAGAAACAGTTCATTTTGGCTTAAGGTTCCAGAGGGATGAGAGTCCATCATGATGGAGAAGCATGACATCAGCAGCAAGCAAGGGTCAGGAGCAGGCAGGAAAGAGCTCACATCTTCAAATGCTAGCACATAGGAGAGAGGGTGACCTGGAAGTGGCACGAGACTTTACACTGTCAAAGCCTGCCTCCAGTGAGTCCTTCCTCCATCAAGGCTCTACCTCCTAAACCTTCCCAACTCCACCACCAACTGGTAACTAATTGTACCTGGACAGTTCTCATTTCTCATTCAAATCACCACAATGTCTATTCATGCTTACAACTCCAGGTTATATCCCATTGTGTTGAGAAGTCATGGCAGGAGTTTTAAACAACTAGTCACATCACATCCCCAGTCAAGAGCAGAGAAAAATAAATACTTGCTTGCTTGCTTGGACTCAGCCATATCTATCCATTTCTATACAGTTCAGAATGCCCTGCCTAAGGAATGGTGATCCATTGTGGGTTGGATCTTACCACATCATTGATCTTACTGAAGGCAGTTCCCCACAGACATATCCTCAGACCAACTCAAATGTAGTCAGCCCTTCATTGAAACACTCTTCCTAGAAGATCTTAAGTTGTTTTAAGTTAACAACAAAAGTTCATAATAATAGGAAGGTTGGGGAGAGAAGAGGATGGAGGGAAGGATAACTGATACTTAAGATGTTTGAAAAGGCCATATGTAAATTTACTATTCTTTACAGTATACCTGACACATATATTTAATGGACTAACCTTATATGTGGTAGGGATAATGCTCTTCCCTAATGCTGGGTGTGGAATATTTCCCTTCTAATTCTTGGCCCTCAGGGGGCCTCTTCTAATCTCTCATTATTATCTATTATCATTATCATATAATTATTATCTATTATCATTACTCTTAGTTACTCAACATAACATGATAGTAAGACCCTATTGCTTAAGACACCATAGAGTTGAGTCATTGGAGAAGGGAAAAGCAAGCTAGTACCAACCTGTAAGCTTCCTTCCTCCTAGCCAGCTCTCATAGTCAGGAAAGGCACTCTGTAGTATTCTGGTAAAGAAAAGCCCTCACCAGCCTTAGCCCACTGTGAACCTTGTGACCTACAATGATGGTCAGCCTTGAAATATGTGCCTCTTGTTGCAACAATGGCATGAATGTTATGTTGATAACCAACTACTTTCTGGCTGGATTTAAGGCCCATTTCACAGGACAGTACTCAGGCGTGGTACTGCAAACCTGGCCAAGGACCCATGGCTGAAGAAGTCAAGGACCACAGGGGAAGGCCTATACTATTTTGCTGAATCGACATAATACCAAACTACCTTCTAAATATTTATCATTTACCCACAGATTCATTCTGCTTCCAACTCTTATCAGAGAAGCTTTATTTTGCAAAAACTGACTGTACTTCATACAGAGATTCATGACTGGTCAAAGTACATGAAATCAGTGATGGTAGAGTATTAGGCCCAAAGTGCAAAGAACGCCAATATCACATCCCCTTCCTTCAAGACTGAGAGAGTATCATGGAAAATGGGGTAGAGATATGACATAAAGATGAAAGAAGACTGTACAGAAACACATTGTGTCTCTGGACGTGACAGGTTGTTGCATTTACAAACTCATAGCAGCTGTGGTTTCCTCTACAAGACCTGCCTGCATGAGATAAACCCAGTCAAATTCCCAGCATGGATGGGAGAGGTACCCACAAGTCTCCATCCCTATCTGAGGAACTGAGACAGTTGAGGGCTACTGGTAGGTTGCTCATGCTCTAGGGGGTGACCTTATACTACTCACAAAGGGCCACATTAATTGTCCTCGGTACCTTATGAAAAATTGGAGGAAATATGAAGTTTAGAAAGAGATGAAATGGGAGAATCTGAGAGGACTTAGAGGAGGAAGGGGGTGAAGATGACCAAAATATATTGTACACATGTATGTAATTCTCATTAAATAAATAAATGAACCCTTTAAAAATATCCTGTGAGTCTTATATCTTAGCCTCACCCCCTAATATTATAAACTAGGGCCAGTAAGATGATTCAGAGGGTGATGATCTGAGTTCAATCCTACATTAAGGTAGAAGAGAACTAATTCCACAAAGTTGCCCTTTCGCCTCCAAACACACTCTGTAGAATGTGCACACCAACATACACACACATGCACACACACACACAAAAATAAAAATTTTAAGAAGAAGATTACAACCTACCAGAGCTCAATCAACAAACAATAATGAGAGTCTCTTCTCATATTATTTTATACTTTCTCACATTCTTCTGGTGTCTTTTGAACCCAATAAATCTTTCTACACTTAAGATGATCAGTGCTGCAGCACTTTTCTAAGAAAAAGTAGCTGGAAGGTCCTCAGCAAGTATGAATATTGCTTTCAAAACAAGGATAACAAGAGTTTATGTGATTTCTCACACAACACGTATGTGTCATTCACTGAATGTCCGTAACAATGCATAATTTATTACATACTTGATTCTGGGTCATCATGAGCTAATAACCTTTCCTGCTACTTGAGAAATAGCCCCAGAAAAACTGTAAGATCTCAGTATCAGAGGACTTATCCTTCTTTTTTTTTAAAAATTGCATTTTGTTTATTTTGCATGTGAGGGAAGGGCATGTTAACATGAGCCACACAGAGCGTGTGGAAGATAGAGGGCAAACTGCAGAAGTCAGTTCATTTGTTTCACTATTCCAGTTCCAGGGATGGAACTCAGGTCGCTGGACTGATGGACTTGGCCTACCCAGTGATCTCCCCTTCCCTCCCTGTATCCCAGATCACACTGCAGATCACAGAAAGGAAGAGATCAGTTGGTTGAGAGCTCTAATGGAACCATAAAACCATTGATTCAACCTCTGTGACATTCACTAAATGATGACATCTAGTGACACCTGATTATCTTGATGACAATATAACTGAGACCAGAGTGGATGTAGAAGGTTAAGTTTGTTCTTTGATAGCATTTGAAATGGTAAGGTAAGGGTTGTTTATTTTTGTCCCTGTATGAGTTTATATAGTAATAGTTCACATGTTTCTTCTAAAATGAAAAAATAACATGATTGATTAAGGGTTCTGAATATGGCTTGAATAAATCAAATTTTACTGAATATAAATATTTACAACAGAAGAATACTAAAGCAAGGAATGTATTTTATATACATTTCTAAGCACCAGTACTGACTACATGAAGTTAGTATAGGCTTTAGGTCTGGTAAATTTTATTTTTACCTACATGTGTTTCTTTATAATGAAGTTTTTTTTTAACTTGCTTTTTAATTTATTCTTTGAGTTTTTAACATCATGCATCTCCATCCCATTCATTTCCCCATACCTTCGTATCCAGCCTCTGCCCTTGCAGCCTCCCCTCCCCAAATAAAATAAAATAAAATTTGAGAAGAAAACAAAAAAGCAAAGAAAAGAAAAATCAATCATGTCATGGAAGCTGCAGTGTGACACAGTGTGTCATACAGTCATCAATTTCATCCATGTATCTTTACATTCAAGTGTTCTTTGCAAAGAGTCACTGGTCTGGTTCTACGACTGGTTTCTGCTACAATATAGGAAGGAGTTGGGCCCTCGCTGCAACTCCTCAGGGTTATCCTGGTGTTGCTCTGTGTCATGGAGATCCTACAGCTTTGGGTCTGCAGGACTGGTCCCTTCACATGCTCCGGAAGATTACAGATGGTGTGGATGTTGGGGTGGGTCAACTCATAATGCTGGTTCTGAGCTGAGCCCGGGTAGTTGCAGGATTGGTCAGCTCACCAGCTCTTTCTTGTCCTCACCACCAGGGTGAGCGCTCCTTCATTGCCCTGGCTGGTTCACCTCTTGCAGCTATGAGCAAGGGGTGGGGCCAATTCACCTGCTTTTGTGTCCTCAGAGTTGGTTCTCCCACACCTATACCTTTAAGGCCAGCTCTACGGTATTGCCAGGCATGTTGTAGGGGCCAGTGTGCTACAGTTGATGAGGAGCAGGACAAGCTCTCCTGCTCTGATGAGCTCAGGGCCAGCTCTCCTACCTGCTTCAGGCATTGATGGGGAGGGGGGGGGCATGTCTCTCCCGCCCATGCTACCACATGACAGATGAGTAATGGAGACAGCTCTCTTAAGCTCACAACTTCAGGGCTGGCTCACCTACACCTCTGCCAACAGGGATGGCTCTATTGTGCTGCCCAGGCAAGGTAGAGGGCCTGTTCTCTCAAGTATTGCAGCTGGTGGGGACAAGGGCAGCTCTCTTTAAAATTATTTTTTGGGGGGAGTTAACATAACTATATAACACACATCTATGTTCATTTGCTTCTATGTGTATTCACCAATGTATATTCTTATTTCATCATATTTTTTTGAGATTTCTGAACTCTTATACCTGTTGTGTGTCAGAGTTTCTTCCCTTAACACAAAGCTAGTTGCTTATTTTTTGGATTAATATAATCAAAGATTCTGAAACACTGGACAGCTTAGCAGGAAATGAGTGATCTTTTTGATACATTAGGTTTTATTCAGTTAAGTTGTCATTGGAATTTTTTGAAGTTCTTCTATTCCTAATTGAAATTTTTTGTTGTTACATTTTCAGAGAGAATATCAAAACATTTGCAGCTTCATACTCATTTCACTAGACTACTACCTTTCTGTTGGCATGTGTGGTATCATGTATTCCAATAAATATCACCATAATAATTTTGTAAGAAGTTTTGAAAAAAAAAACAAAAAAAAGGAGAAGTTTTGGAGTAAAGGTAGAGAAACCTGATATTTTAGCAGCATTTTATCCATATATAGCCACCATTAAGTAAGATATAACATGCTATGGTTTAGTTTTCTTGATTGTTTAATTTTTAGCTTTTTTTGAGGGAGGTATAGCCACGGAAACTCTTCTCCATAGGAGTAAAACAATGTCAGAAGACTGTAGTAATTTATGAAACCAGAGAGAAGAAATATATGTTCTGTACTGAGTGGTGCTTTCCAGACTCTTAGATTTTGTCATTTGGTAACATTCCAACTGCATATTTGAAAGTGTGTTAAAGTTGTCAATTTTATGTGGGGTTTTTTTTGTGAGAAATAACATAAAAGCAAATAGTGCCATATTCTCTGGCAAGTTTTGCATGTGCAGCATTTTGTACTCAAAGAAATAGGAAACATAAAATCTGATTAAAATTTTAGAGATAGTGTCATTATAGATTGGGTCCATGGTTGCCCAACTTCCCAGAAGCTTGATATAAAGACAGTGCTAATGAAAGATTCTCAATCTCCATGGTGTTTGCAGCCTTCCTTTTTAGAGAGCTGAGAGAGAGAGAGAGTAGAGGGAGGCAGGGACAGAGAGAGAGATAGAGAGATAGAGATAGAGATAGATAGATAGATAGATAGATAGATAGATAGATAGATAGATAGATAGAGAACACAACTATGAGTGCTTGTCATGGCTTGTGTCAATTTCTTCTTTTAAGATATCAATTATGTATCCATTGCTTAAGGAAAAATAGATGTTGAAAGAAATATGAAAATATTTTTATTGTACATTACAATTTTTAATTGAATCTGAAAGGTTTTTCTACAAAATCCATATCCACAAACTTCACCTGAAAATTTCACGGAAGAACACAGTCTTTACTGTGTTCAATTTGGAAAGATAAAAATATTCCTTTCAATTATGTACCCAGGAGAGACTGATGAATTTTTGTATATTTAACCTGGATTTTTAAATCATACTATTCTAAATTTCATCACAAAGTAAAATCCAAAGTGAGACACACATTTGTTTCTGGTTACTAGAAAATTTTATAGTTATGTTCTTAAGGATTTGATCCATGCCTGTGATTTAATTATCAATTCATCCAAAGCAGTGCTTCTTAACCTTCCTAATGCTGTGAACCTTTAATACAGTTCCTCAACCATAAAATTATTTTCATTGATACTTTATAACTGCAATTTTATAACTGTAATTTTGCTACTGTAATGAATCATAATGTAAATATCTGTTATTCAGGATCTCTGATATATGACTCCCTGTGAAAGGGTCATATGATCCTAAAGAGGGTCATGACTCACAGGTTGAGAACCATTGATCTAAAGGCTTAAGAAACTGGATCAAACTTTACCAAAAGGAGATGCAGACACATAAATAAACTTCAGTTTTTCTGCTTAGTCATCTTCTAGTCTTTTCCATCAAGATACTAACAGTCATACAGAAAATTAATTCATTCTAACATACCCCAGATGTGGGAAAGACAAAGTGTGATGAACTTATAATGAAAATGCATCTATATTTTTAAAAGCACTGATTTGTTTATGCCTAATTAGCTTTTGGAAAGTGGAACTCGGTGTTCAAATTCTATTAACTCAATCTACCTTCCAGCTAGATCTCTTTTTAAATTCCTACCAAGCTTATAAAATAACTCTTATTAAAGATATTTATGACATCCCCAAAGACAAAGCAAGATTTTAATAACAACTAGGAAATTAACAATTATTATGTATGTAAAAATTATCATGATGTGATTACTAATAATTACAATGTTATATTAATCCTACAGAACCTTTATTTATCAGTTAAAGTATGTAGACAAAAGGGTTCATGAGGACAATTCTGCAAACATACAAAATTCATTAGTTACTCAGGGAAATAACTTCTGGTCTTCCAATGACTCATATTTACAACCTTTTCAAATTGTTTCAAACTGTTGAATGTTCTGTTTTTAGTGAGGTGTATTAAGGTTCACTGCTGCTTTACTTAGTCATGCCCTACCAACTGATGAGAAAAATCACAAGTGTTGTTATTTTATCAATTGATTATCTTAATGCTTGTATTGTTGGTATTCTTTTCAGAAAGTCCTTTCCCAAGGCAATGAATTCAATCTTACTCCTGATTTATCTCCTATAAAATTCAGGTTATGTGGTCAGGTGTTGAGATCCTTGATACATTTGGAGTTGAGTTTTGTGCAGGGAGATAGCTATGCATCTGTTTTCATTCTTCTGCATGCAGCTATCCAGTTTGATGAGCACCATTTGTTGAAGGTGCTGTTTTCCCTCAAGTATGTATTTTTGGCTTATCAAAATCAGCTGTCCATAAAAATACAGAATTCTGTCTGAGTCTTAAATTCTATTCCATTGATAATCATTGTTGTTTTTATGCCAATACCATACTATTTTTTGTTATTATTAAAGCTCTGAAACACAACTTAAAATGGAATGCTAATAACTCCAGCAGTGGTTTTATTAGTCAGGATTGTTTTAGCTATGCAAGGTTGTTTATGTTTCCTAACAAAGTTGTAGATTTGAAAAAAAAAATCTGTGAAAAGTTGTTTTGGAATTTTGATGGGAAGTGCATTCAATCTGTAGGTTGTTTTTGATAGAACAACCATGTTCACAATATTAATCCTATTGATTCATAAGCTTGGGAGATCTTTCCATCTTCTGATATCTTCTGCATTTTTTTCAATTTCTTTAAGTTTTTGTTGTTCAAGTCTTTCACTTGGGTTAGAGTTACCTCAAGCTAAAAAGCTCCTGTACATCAAAGGATAACTACATGGAAAGAAAGTGGCAGCCTAGAGAGTAGGAATAAATCTTTAACAATCATATATCTGACAGAGGACTAGCCTTTAGAATATATAAAGAATGAAAAGAATCTGAACATCAAGAAAATAAATAGCTCAATAAAACTGTGGTACAGAACCAAACAGGAGGTTCTTGAAGCTGAAACTCAGATGGTAGAGAAACATGTAGACAATGTTCAACATCCTTAACCATGAGGAAATGGAAACCAAAAGGACATTGATTTCATCTTACTGCAGTCATAATGACCAAGATCAATAAAGCAAATGATAGCGCATTTGTTGACGCTGAAGAGGATGAGTGGGAAAGGAAAACTCATCCATTGCTAGTGGGAGGGAAAACTGTAATGGCACCCCAAAAGCTGAAAATTCAAGATCCAGCCATACAATTCTTGGGCATATACTCAAATTACTCTTCATTCTACTGTATAGACTCTTTCTCATTTATGTTCATTGCTGTTCTATTCATAATAGCCAGAACCTGGAAACACCTTACATGTTCATCAACTAACAAGTGGACAATGAAAGTTTAGCACATTTACACAGTAGAATATTATACATCTGTTAAGAAAAAGGAAATTATGAAATTTTCAGGTAAATGGAGGGAGTGAGAAATAATCATCCTGAGTAAGGTGACTCAGACCCTCAAAAGACAAATATTGCACATTTTCTCTCATATGTAGATGTTAGTTTTTAAGCTTTAGAAATGTGTGCTTTAATCTAAACAACCACAGATGTTAGGTGGCTAGTAAAGGACCGGGATGGAGAAGGGGATCTTTCAAGGAAGAAATAATTGAATATGATATTGTAAATAGACACAGGGAAACTAGAATTAGGAACTAGACTGGGGGGAGGTTAGGGTAAAGAAGGGAATATGGGGAGACACAACCAAAACTAAACGTCTTTTGAAAAGCCATATGGAAACCTACTACTGTAGAAGCTTCCTAAAATGGATATGTACATAAAAGGAATTTAAATGAAGTTACCATATAATGGGGGAGGCAATTCTCCAAATGACATCTTATGCCACCAAGCAGAACTTCCAGTGCCTGGTTGTATCTTGGTGAGTTATTGGAGAAAGGGGTCTCAGAGAACACCCAGCTCCAAACATCTCAGACTATTGCTCAGACTATTGGTTACTCTCCCTCTCCACAATTTGATGATATGGTCCTATTGCTGAAGACAGCACTTATGTCATTGAATATGGAGAAGTAGACCTGCTACCCAACTGGAAGATTCACCCCTATTGACTAGCCTTTCATGGTACTGGAAGTTACCTTTTTCACACTACAGGAAGAGAAAAGTAACCATCAATATCATTGACTTCAAATCCTGTTACATACATTTCTGCTTTCAAAATATACTGGAACACTAATGGCACAAATGTTATGGAAGTGCCCAACTTTTTTTTATTGAATTTAAGGCACATTAAGATGGAACCCATACTTAACACTGTTAAAGCCAAGAACCTGAGACTATATAGGTGATGGGCCCTAGAGGAAAACCTTCTACTATTATTCTGCTAAAGGAAAACAAAACCCACCGAATGACTATATGCATAGATCACTCAGCCTTCATCAAAGAAGCTTCTTTCAGTATGGTAATAAACACAAAGACACACAACTGGACAATGTCATAAAATGACTTTGGATCACTCAGCATTAAGTGGGATATCTCTATGCAAACCTGCTTCTCAAACTCAGCTATCTATGCTGAAGTGGAGGTGAAAAAGTTATAAAAGCCAGAAGTGGTGGTAACTCCAAGGAAACAGAGTCATCCAAATACAACAGGGTTGAAACATATATGAACGCACAGAGACTGTGATAACATGCACAAGACCTACACAGGTTCAATCAAGACAAAAATCCCAGCATGTGAAAGAGGGAGTGGACACAAATTCCTACCCCTAACCAAGAAACTATGGACAATTGATACCTGTTGGGAAGTGAAAACCAATCTCCTCCAAAGAAGAGTCATTGGATCTATCAACCACACTCCAGGGCAGGCCCTATGACCAGGAGTCCTTGGCCAACACAAAATGAACTCCATGCTGATTTTGTGTACTTTCTGTTTTGTTTTGTTTTGTTTTGGTGTTTTTATATTATTGGTTGTTGATTTACTTTGATTTGAAGTTTTTGTTTTTGTTTTGAGAGAGAGAGAGAGAAAGAGAGAAAGAGAAAGAACTTGAAGTTGCTTGGCTAGTGATGGGATGATTTGAGTGTGGTTGCAGGAGAAAGAATATGATTAAAATATATGAAAAATTGTAATTGAAAAGTTGTTTTTTATTTTTACAGTACTTTTCATTCCTATTACTTTACTCTAATAAAGAGATCCTATCTGTGTTTCCCAACTGCTTGTTTTGTTAGAAAGTCATAGTTATTTAAAACATCATACCTGTTAATTTCTAGCATCATTATCATCTGAGCCTACCCATGATGCTTAATCAGATTCTTCATACAGTTTCTCTTGTTGTTTGATGTGGCTTATAAGGTTTTGATGTAAATTATACATAAAGTCTACAGGATAGCTAAGTGGGTAAGAAGGTTTGCTGTCAAGCCTGATGGCCTGAATTTGAATTCTGAACCTATTACTTTGGAAGGAAATCAGACTCCTGTAAGTTAACCTCTGACCTACACACATATACAAATAAAAGAATAAATGTAATTTTATTTTCATTATTAAAACCTTTTAAGATTTAATTTATTATTATTATTATTAGTGTGTGTGTGTGTGTGTGTGTGTGTGTGTGTGTGTGTGTGTGTGTGTGTGTGTACGTCCATATAGTCCAGGAATAGATCCCCCTAGATCTTGAGTTATTGAGTTACAGGTAGTTGTGGACTGCCTGATACAGGTGCTGAGCACCGAACTCTGGATCTCTGTTATGGCACCAAGTGCTTTTAAACACTGAGCCATAACTCCAGATTGCTGTAATTGGACAATTAAAAGAAAAAAAAAACAAAAACAAGCCTGAAGATATAAAGTGGAAGCTCTGCAATATCTAGTTTTATATTAAAACTAGGTACAAAGCACTTGGGATGTGGCCAGTGCTTGTTCTGGCTGCAGGTGGCCTTCACATTCCTCCAGTATCCTTGTTTTTACATCTTCTTTACATAGCCTGTTCTCTGTAGCTCTTGCAACTTTAGTCTATTTTATTACACTGGAGTTCTGTTGATGTGATAGTAAAATGTTAGGAAGGGAAACAGTATAATTTCGGATGAAATCCCATTATCTTGGTGAAATTGTTTCTGTGTGAGAGCTTAAAGAAGTGTTTCTTAGCTTTATTATTTTACCATTTCCTTAGGCATGTTAGAAGGTCTAGAAGGTTCAGAAAAATCTTCCTCTGCATGAGGAAAAGCTCATACCAACTCTCATTTTTTTGTAGAGGAGGCCTTTGCTAAGAAGGCTCTTTTGTCAGAGCTATGAGAAGACACATAAAGAGTCTTCACAATGAAGACATTGGCTAAGCTCCTGGAGGTAAAACCAGTGAAAATGAGTACATTACTTCATCTCAACTCTCTAGTTTTCATGCATTGTTCTCTCATGTGTTAAGTTACCGAAGTTACCGTTTAAACATTCCTAACATTTAGAGGCTCTTACAGTGTCTGTTTCAGATAAGCTGGTCTAGGCTATAATTGCTTACATCTGCCACTTGCTACATTTTGGCATTGCAGTTTGCCCTCAGTTTTATGATATGACCTGGAAATGTCATTAAAATTTTATTTGTTTCCTGTTCTGAGAATGAGAATGACTACTTCCAAGCCCTCTCAATGTTGGCAGTAGACCAGAAACACCAGAATGAACATTGGAGAGAGAGAGAGAGAGAGAGAGAGAGAGAGAGAGAGAGAGAGAGAGAGAGAGAGAGAGAGAGAGTCTGTCCATGTTGGTGACCATATCACCTTCATGCTTAAGCCTAGGGCAGTTGTTTTCGTACCAAAGTATAATAGAATGGCATCAAAGACCCAATAGGATCAGGTTCATCATCGTGTATGTCTACCATTACAACTCTTGCTGTCTAGAGTTATTCTCTTCACTTCTTTCTTAGGTTATAATATTGAAATCTCACTTATCTTCTTCAGATGTCAGACCAAATGTCAATTCTTCTGTCTTTCTATACCTATATTCACTCAGCTTTGTTCTACACTATGTTTTTAGAGAAATTTGTTTGCCTGTCCTGTTGGCTTATTTTTGTTACTAAAGCAGACCATTATTTATGTATATTTGTTTGTGTTCCTGATAGTCTTATTATGTTATAAGACATTTAAAGGCAAGGGCTTTATGGCCCCCATAAGGACTGCCACTAGTCATATAAGAATAACTAAAGGGAAATCAATAAATTTAATTATTTGTTAATTGAATGGTATAAGTGGAAAGAATATTTCATATTTCAAAAGACACTGAAGTTACTTTCTGCATTTATAATTTTCATAACAACTGAAGAGAAAATAGCCTAGAAATAATTTCTTATCTTCAGAAATAAGTGATATTTCTTTAAAGAAACCCTGTTTATATTTTAAATGGAAGAGAACACACTTTGAAGTGAGGTGCATTAAGTAAAAGTAGTATTACAAAACATAATGAATGGAGAGATAGCTCAGGGGTAATATTTGGTGCTCAAGCATAAAAACCAGTTTGGGCTCCCAGTATCTATATAAAATCAGTGCTGAACTATGTATACCTGTAACTCTAGCACCATGAATCAAAGAAAAGTGGACCCCAGGGAGGTGCTGTCAGTCAGCAGAGCTGAAAAGAGCTCATCTCAAGGAAATATAGTAAAGAATAATAGAAATGGCATCTAACATCCTCCTCTGACATCTGCATGCATTCATGTAGAAGTATGCACATGCACTTACACACCACACACACATATTTAAAAATGAGACCACTACGCGCAATTATGTACAACTCTATCACCTGCTGATTGATTCAAGTTAACCAGTTCCAGGTACAGTCAACTTCACTGGCAACAATATTGTAGTATTTACTTTTCTCATTGCTATAACTATATACCTAGCAAAACAACTTAACATAGGACAGATTTCAATACATGATTCAGGGAATAGTGTTGCTCTAGTGGGAACCAGCTCTTGTGGCGGGGGAAGATAATAATTGCTCAGATCTTAGGGCATCAGAAAGCAGAGAAAGGGGAACATACATTCAAACTTTATTTTTTTTCTCATTATGTTCAGTGTGGGATCCTAGCACAAGTTATGGTACCACCCACTTCCAGAGCCTATCTTCCTCCCTCAGTTAATTCTCCATGGACAAGACCTCACAGAAACACAAAACTTGCACATTTTTAAATGTTCCTTAGTTCATTCACATCAACACACAAACTTAGCTACCATAAATATTCATACTCAGTCTGCAAGTTTGTAGCAGATCTTCAAGTATACAGATGCTGCTATGTGCCTTCTCCCAGCACTCTTTTGGGAAGGTTTGCCAGATAATTATTTGAAGCTCTTCTTAGGCCTATTTGTGCTAAAGTTCCACCTGGCTGTAAACCGTACTGTGAAAAAATTGGAGGTCTGCATCAGGTCCCTCCCCTCGGAGATCAGGGGACCCTGAGGGAAGAGGGGGAGGAAAGATTGTAGCAGTCTGAGGAGATGGAGGACACCAGGAGAATATGGCTCACGGAATCAATTAAGTGGGCCTCACATGGGCTCACAGAGGCTGAAGAAGCAAGCATGGGCTTGCATGGTTCAGAACCACATACTCTTGTGTGTATATTACAGCTCGGTGTTATTGTGGGATTCCTAAGAGTAGGTGTGGGTGCATCTCTTACTCATTAGTCTGCCCTTGCAACTCCCTCTCCTGTGGGGTTACCCTGTCCAGCCTCGATATGAGGGTTTTTGCCTTGTCTTGTCCTGTATCTTCTTTTGTCCAACATGCTTGGCTGTCATCTCTTGGAGGCCTGCTCTTTTCTGAAGAGGAAACGAAGGGGAAGTGGGTCTGGGGAGGAGGGGAGGTAAGGGGAAGCTGGAAGGAGCAGAGAGAGGGAAAGCTGTGGTTGGGATGGATTGTATGAGAGAATTTTTTTCAATAAAATTAAAAAAAATTCACATTTAAAAAAATCCCAAGAAATATTTGTTGTAACTGTTATTGCATCTGGTCACAGAATTATTTCCAGTTCCTGTATTTGTGCATGTAGTGGTTCACTGTACTGAAGGTTCACAAACAGAAGTGTCTAATTTATCTTCATCATCACCAAGAACAGAAGGAAAGTCACATTACACTGTATCTTAAATTAGAAGTCCCTTCACTCAGGACAGATGAACATGTAGTTTGTAATGAATACTAAAACTATTTGCTAATGCTGACTTGAACTTGCTAGCAGTAGCCCTTATTGCAAAAACTAATTTAGTATAATTTATAGACCTTATTTGCACGCTGAACTTATGATTTGGAAGTAAAGAACACTACAAGTCAGTAAGTAAATTATGAACTTCATGCATCATCATCAGAGTTCATAAAAGAAGCAAGCAGTTCATAAGACTATATCAGGAAGCAGAAAAAAATGAATGAAAATGATGAATTTTCCTAGCTCCAAAGTATGGTAATTTTTTGTTTTAGAACTAAAATTTGATTTATTCAAGCCATCCATAAAAAAATCTACAATGCATTAGAATGACTTTTCATTACCTGTCATTTGCCACTCATATGTCTCAATGACTCTTCAGAGCTAGGGTGCTTTCTATGTATGCTTAAATAAATGAAGAAAATGTCATGGGTGGTAAAAATATAACTATTACTCTAGAATATTAAATGTAGCTCTTGTGCATTTTTGAAGCATCTCACATATCATCCAAAAACAGTTATAAACTGCCTTTAAAACATCTGAGTATGTATATGGTCTCTCTAGAGAAACCCCAGCTTATTTTTTTTATGGATTTGTATGTTTGTCTAGTTATTCCATTAGAGCTTGTCCTAATGATGAAGTTCAGTGGAGAAGTCTCAAAAGGAAGGTGATTCAGAAAGAGTTCTTTGACCTCTCCCTTGATAGCACTATACTGTTTTCACCATCTGGCTACTTCCCTAACCTAAAATCAGACATTCAGAAAAAAAAATTTCTTCATCTCTTTTATTCAGTTCCTGGCCAACCCCTGTTGCAACTCCCTCCCATTTTTTTGTTTAATTCTCCTCACATGAACTACTATCAATTTGTTTTCTTATTCTGATATGTAATTTTTACCCTAGATTGAGATAATGTTCTTATAATATAAGAATAATTTTTCTACCTTATGGTTCAAATATTTTAAATAATTCCTGGTCTCCTAAATGATGAAGTACATATTCTTCTGTACAAGATACTGCAGATATCAGTGAGGAGGGGAGAGGCAAGAATTTTGGCAATATTTTTAGGTAATGATGTAGTCACAAACAATACAGTGGAAGGGGAAAAGAATTTTAAAGAGGACTTAGGCAGGATAGGAAGTGAGGAGAAGTAATGTGATAGTGAACACAGAGATTGGAGAAGGTTTAGAAAAAAAGTGGGTTCATTTCATGTGTGACATACTTGAGACCCTCATGCATTCACACTTTGTCCAGGGCGGGCAGCTATGCTGAACCTCAGCCAAGGGGCCTGATCTGAAGGCAGTGATAGAATCAAGTTAAAACCATTATTAGATAAAGTGGACTATGGGAGGATTATGGAGAGAACCTCAAGGACAACTGAGGATATATATATAGACAAGGGATACAATGAATGTGTCTGAGGGAGGACCATGAGAAATGCGAGGTCATGAGAGACAAACAACTCTTTAAGACTGATTGCCTGATATTATCAAATATAAAAAAGGTGAGTAAGCTCCAAGATAAGGAGCAAGAGAGTGGAAGCTGGAAGAATATCATTGATGACTTATCTGTAACTATTAGACGTAATAGTAAAAAGAACAGAATCAGATCTACAGTGCGAGGCTAGTAAAAAGAATGGGTTATAGAGCAAAGCTAAAAAGACTAGCGTGTCTCTGACATTTTTGCCTGTGCTTGGGACCCTTTCCCTCCTATGAGGAAACCTCTATGAGGTTTGTGCCCAGTCTTATAGGCAGGTTTGGCAGATATCCCTGCGAGTTCTGCTCTTTTTTTTTTTTTTTTTTTTTTTTTTAAGGGAAACAGAGAAGGAATTGATCTTGGGGAGAGGAGAGGTGGGTGGAGAGACTGGGAGGAGTGGAGGGAGGGTAAACTGCAGTTGGGATGTAATGTATGAAAGAGGAATAAAAATTAAATAAATACTTAAACAAACAAACAAATAAATGAAAATGACAAAACTTCTAGAAGAAAAAAATCCAGAAGAAAACAGAGATAATGATAAATGAAAGGTCTTCTAAACTAATATCACCATTTTAAGATAATTAGTCCAACAAATTTTAATGTATACAATGGAAAGGTTTTCAAAGTTGGCAATTCAAACAAAAAAGATACCGGATTCAAAGGCAGGGCTACTTTAATGTCCCATGGGCCACCTGCCAGCATGGGAAAGATGGAGTTTGGAAATAAAACAAAATCTGACTCAGAATTTGGCACTTGTAGGCAATATAAATATGAGTTATTACCTAGAATCCCTGATTCTCACTACTTCACCCATATTACATAGTATAATTAGAGATGTTACAGAAACAGTAGCTATTATGTTAAATCTTAAATTTAAGGTATGAAACTTGAAAGCTAATTATCAGACTAGTTTAATAATCTAGAACTATCAGCTCATAATTGTTTAACTTTTTCAATTTATTGTTGCATCATAACATTGTGAGAGAGAAAACAAACAACTGTAGTTTCCAATACCACTTTCAGTTTTGATAATTCACTAGAAATACAGAACACACTGTAAGCTCTTCTGCTGGTGGTCTGGTTTATAACAGGAAAGAAATATAAGTTAAAATCAGCCAAGGCTATATGTGTAGACTGCAGAGTCCTGGGAAGAACCAACTTCAGAGCTTCTGTCCTCTTCTCTGTGTGGTACTCAGGACACGTTTTTCCTGGCCTGTGTGGGACATGTCCCAGGTACTGCCAATGGTGAAGATCACTAGACCTCAAAGTTCAAAACTGTACTGAGACTCTATTATAGAAGTATATTGATATATCAATTTATTGTCAACATGGATTATTCAGAATGATATGATGTAATACCTCAATGACATTAACAGACCTCCAGCCACAAATGATATTTTAACACTATCCTCCGTGAACTAAGGTACTGGCAAACAAGACGTTCTTACCAGACATGAAGTTATTCCCAACACAGACATTCTCTCTCTCTCTCTCTCTCTCTCTCTCTCTCTCTCTCTCTCTCTCTCTCTCTCTCTCTCTCTCACACACACACACACACACACACACACACACACACACTTTTTGAAACAAGGTTAAATTCTTTATCAAACACTTAGATGTATAAGATTGCTTCATATCAAAGTATGTAACCAAATTTGAAATGATTACCTTGTACCTGAGCATTTGGAGGAGGCAGAGTAAATACCCTTTAGATACTAATTTGTATATAAATGGCCTGAAAGCTGACCAGATTTGAATCTGAACTCAGGCCTAATGGGGTCCTGGTATTTTCAGCTGAAGTTGTCCTAAGAACCCATTGCTTACAAATAACTGTTTAGTAATTTAGAGAAATAGGGCATTTTAATCTATGAAGGGGCAGTAATAGCTCATTATTGTGTGGGGAGTTACAAAACTGTTACTGCTTTCAGTGTCCAAAAAAAGGGTTAATTTTGTGCTAGATGATTAATAATATACATGGTTGAATTTTTTAAGCTATGTATTTCCCACATACAGTTTAAAGAGATTAAAATCCTGATTTAAATAAATATAACCCATCTCAAGGAAGCACATAGTAACCGGAGGTATGAAAGAAGTGGACGACTTGCTACAAAAAGTGAATGATTTGCCTGTGTCACAACCTTTAGTTTCCGACTTCTCTTTCTCACTGTCTTTTCTCTCTTACTCCAGGATGCTTTCAAATTGCTTTACTCATATCTAGTTTTTTCTATTTTTTTCCATTTTCATTTTCACTTATTGGGTGAAGAAGTGAGTTTTAGTTATGGTAAAAAATAAATATGCTGGATAATGTTAATTGTTACTAAAAGTCACACAAATGTAGCTGTGAAGGGCTTTGTATATATCTTCCAGAAGTAAAGCAGAAATATACAAAATAGGTCTTTGAGGAATGGATAGTAATAGCTGTTGTTTGATTCCTGCCACCATTGTGAAACTGAATTTTCACAAGACGCATAAAAAATCATTCAAGTTGATACTTTTTAATTTTATTTTATCATTTTTATGTGTTCAGGTGTTCCTGCATACATGTTTATGTACCACGGGCATGCCTGATGTTTACAGAGGTCAATTTATAAACTTTACAGTGCAATATGTGTTCCTTTTCTGAGGCAAACCAAAGGTATATTTCTCAAGGTTCTGCTGATATCAGCAGCATTGATGGAGGATTTTTTATACATTTGTAATAGATAGAAGTAAACCAGAAAAAAAGAAGAAAAAAAAAGTGGTGGAGGAAAAGGTGAACACTGCAAGAATACTCAAAAGGGCTGAGAGTTGCAAACGCCAAGAATGGCTTTGCATAGTAAATGGAACAGAAAAGCTCTGAACTATAGCTTACTTTTCCTGGTTTGGTCTGACAGAATGATTGAATGCTTTTGTACAAAAATCAGAGCCTTAAAAACAAGGATTTGGTGAGAATGTAAAATGGTGTGCCACTTTGGCAAAATAGTTTGGTGGTTGGTCAAAATGCAAAACATTGTTACTCTGTTACTCAACAATTCTACCTTTAGGAATATATCCTCAAACTACTGAAAATATGCACCTATGAAACATGTACATGAAGGTTTACAGCAGTGTGTTGCTAATAGTAAAAAAGTTAAAACAACTCAAATAGCTATCAAATACTGGAGAGAAATAAAATGTGGCTTATTCATACAATAGAATATTATTAAGACATAAAAATGAATGAGAAACTGACAGACTAAATGACTTTGGTGAACCTTCATAATTTCATTTGTAGATCTTTCCATTTCTAATTTATAAATACATTTGGGGTTATAAATTATAAATGTACTGCCTCCTGTCAACATTGTATACTTCTATTTGATGATTTCTGTATCAAATATTATATGGAAATGTTTCCAAGTATTTTCTGTATTAACTGTGAATGAATAGAACAAAATAAATTGCCTGTGATGGAAAAAAAAAGAAATGGGGAGGCGGTTGGATCTGCCTCTACTGAATGTACCAGGTTCTGCCAACTTCCCATGGGAGGCCATACCTTCTTGTAGGAGGGAATGGGGAGTAGGTTTGAAGAGGGGAGGCTGGAGGGGCAGGAGGAAGGAAGAGGGGGATCTGTGATTGATATGTAAATGAATTTAATCTGCACTGACAATGATTGTCGAAGCCTAGAATTCAACATTTACAAATTCTCATTCACACACACAAAACACACTATTATCACACAACTTGTGTCTTGAGAGAATCTTCTGCTTTTTAAATCTTTGGCCTCCCAGTCAATCCCAAGTTCTACCAACTTTTCCGAGTTCTGGTAGTTACCTGGACCACTGAGGCATTGCCACAAGACTTCTTCTCTTTTGAAACATCCTTTTTCTCTAGATATTAGGATAGCTACTCCAGCTTGTTTCTTCTGTGGTGTATGCTGGTGTGGGATTATCTATTGCTTGATTTTTCATGGATGTGTTTAGCTTCTTTGGGTTGAATTTTCCCTTCTAGTGCTTTCTGTAGGGCTGGGTTTGTAGACAGGTATTGATTAAATCTGGTTTTATCCTGGAATATTTTGTTTACTCCGCCTATGGTGATTAAGAGTTTTGCTGGGTATAATAGTCTGGGTTGGCATCCGTGGCCTCTTAGTGTCTGCATGAGATTTGTCCATGATCTTCTAGCTTTCATAGTCTTTATTGAGTAGTCTGGTGTTATTCTGATGGGTTTACCTTTATATGTTACCTGGTCTTTTTCCTTTGCGGCTCTTAATATTTTTTCTTTGTTCTGTGTGTTTAGTGTTTTGATTATTATGTGGCGAGGGGACTTTTTTTTTGGATCCAGCCTATTCGGTGTTCTGTAAGCTTCTTGTATCTTCATATGTATTTCTTTCTTTAGGTTAGGAAAGTTTTCTTCTATGATTTTGTTGAATATATTTTCTGTGCCTTTGAGTTGGTATTCTTCTCCTTCTTCTATCCCTATTATTCTTAGGTTTGGTCTTTTCATGGTGTCCCAAATTTCCTGGACATTTTGTGTTACGACTTTTTTGTCTTTAGTGTTTTCTTTGACTGACGAATCTATTTTCTCTATTGTGTCTTCAGTGTCAGAGATTCTCTGTTCCATCTCTTGCAATCGGTTGGTTATGCTTGTTTCTGTAGTTCCTGTTCGTTTTGTCAGGATTTCTATTTCCAGCATTCCCTCAGCATGTGTTTTCTTTATTGTCTCAAATTCATTTTTCAGATCTTGGAATGTTTCTTTCATCTGTTTAATTGCTTTTTCTTGGCTTGATTTGATTTCTTCCCATTTTTTGTTCGTTTTTTCTTCCATTTCTTTAAGGGAGTTTTTTATTTCCTCTTTAATGGAGTTTTTCATTTCCTCTTTAAGGGAAGCTTTTATTTCCTCTTTAAGAGAGCTTTTCATTTCCTCTTTAAGGAAAGTTTTTATTTCCTCTTTAAGGAAAGTTTTTATTTCCTCATTGAGGGAATGTTTTATTTCTTCTTTAAGGGCCTCTATCATCTTCTTAAAGTCATTTTTAGGGTTGATCTCTTCTGTTTCTTCTGTCATGGTATGTTTAGGTCTTGCAGGTATAGAATCACTAGGTTCTGATGTTGCCATATAGGTCTTTATGTTTTTGCCTGTATTTTTGCACTGGCGTCTACTCATCTTTTCCTCTGTGCAGTGCAGGTGGTGTCTGTGTCTGAGAGTGCCTCTCTTGTTCTAATTTTTAGTCTTGGTTTAGTAGGGGTTCTTGGTTAAATTGGTGCTATTGGGCTATTTCTTCAGGGGCAGCTGATTTCGATCGGTGAATTATATACTTATGATTCTGGTGATGTGGTTTGGTGACTGGGTAGCGCCTTCTTCTGTGTTCTCAGGTCACGTTTTGTTCATTTGTCAACTCCTCAGCTGATCTTGTTTCTTCAGACTTCCAACTGTAGGCATCTGAATCCTCTCCCAGATGGGTTTCAGCTGAGCAGGGTAGTCTCACCAACACCTCCAAGTTGTTGGGTTTCACAGGATCAGCAGTTGGGCCCTGGGTTGTCCCCAGATGGAGTGTCCAGACTCACCCTGGTTCCGACCCACAGAGATAGCCTCTTCCCCAGGTGTTGGGGCTGGGGTGTCCCCGCTCCAAGCTGCGTCCACCCCTCTCCATCCCCGGGCCTGTCCACTCCTGCGGCCCACCGCCACAGGCCCACCTGCATCCACTTGTCTCCGCTGCTGGGCCTGTATGTCCCTGTCAGCTGCTGCTGGGTCTGTCTGTCTCTGCGGGCCGCCACCGGGCCTGTATATCTCTGCCGGCTGTCGTCGCGGGCCTACCTACCCCTGCCCGTCACTGCTGCCGGGCCCATCCACCTCTGTGGGCCGCCACCGGGCCTGTATGTCTCTGCCGGTTGCCGCTGGGCCTGTATGTCCCTGTCGGCCGCTGCCACTGGGCCCTTCCACCTCCGCGGGTCGCCGACCTGCGTCTGCCTGTCTCCGCCGCGTGGCCTGTCTACTTCTGTGGGCCACCACAGGGCCTGAATGTCTCTGTCGACCGCCGCCGCCGGGCCCTTCCACCTCTGTCTGCTTATCTCCACCGCAGGGCCTGTCCACCTCTGTGGACCGCCACTGGGCCTGAATGTCTCCGCCGGCTGCCACCGGGCCTAAATGTCCCTGTCGGCCACTGCCGCCGGACCCGTCTACCTCCGCGGGCCGCTGCCACAGGCCTACCTGTGTCTGCTTGTCTCTGCCATCTTGAATTCCGCCTCCCCATTTCTTAAGGCTGTGAGAGGTGTCCCACCATAGGTAGTGGGCTCCAAAGAGCCAGTTCATTCACCAAGGATGAATCCTGATCCTAAATTTTAAAACACTCATACAAACACTTATTTCTGTGTTACAAATTATCCCCAAGATTAATAACTTCAGAAGCAAATACATTAATTATCTGACAGCTCCTGTGTGAGGGGCTGAGTATGAATTAGTTGAGTCTTCTGCTTCAGGGCCTCTCATGAGCCCACAATCAAAACTTCAGCAGGTTGTGTTCTCATTTCAAAACTGGCCTGGAGAACGATCCATTTCAAGCTTACTCATGGACTTGTTGGTTGAATTCATTTCCCCTAAGACCATCAGACTGAAGTCTCAATTTGCAAGCATCTGAGACCTTCCTCATGTTCTTGCTATCAGGGTAAGCTCTTGAAAAAGTCAGGAAGCTGTCATCATAGAGCCTTTGTACAGTGACAGATGGAGGCAGATACAGAGATCTACAGCCAGGCACCAGGCTGAGTTCCGGGAATCCAACTGATGAGAGAGAGGAGAGATACTGCAGGCGAGGGACATCGAGATCATGATTGGAGGATGTGCAGAGATGACGGACCACACTAGGGGAAACCCATGAACTGTGTACTGGTGGCTGTGGAGTCGCCATGGTTGTTTAGCTCGAACTGTTTAGGGGGCACCCAGGCAGGGGGATCGGGATCTGTCCCGGGTGCATGGGCAGGCTTCTGGGAATCTGGTGCCTGTGGTGTGACACTTTGCACAGCCTTGGTGCAGTGGGAAGGGGCTTGGACCTGCCTAAGCTCAGTGTGCTGGGCTCTGCTGACTCCCCATGGGAGGCCTTGATTTGGGGGATGTGGGGATGTGGGGTGGCTCGGGAAAGAGAGCTGGGAGGTGAGATGAGGGAGGAGGGGGGTCTGTGGCTAGCATGAGGAGTGAGTAGAAATTTTCTTAATAAAGAAAAATAAAATAAAATAAATTTTAAAAAATTTAAAAAAGAAAGAAAACTCCTGCTTCTGTTCTGATCTACAAAATGCTATTGGAACAGCTAATTAATGCACTGGAGGCAAGATTACAGGTCCAAACACATGGAAATAGGCGAGACTGAAAGTGTATACACTAAGTTTCAGTGTTCATAAGAAACTATGTCACAGGCTACTTCCCATAACCAAAAGCATCCAAGATAATGGGTAAGACCTCGACTAAATATCAGATGTGATTAGCACATCTTTTCTAGAAGGTCTATGTGACCCCTAGACATCATCTGCCATTTATGTGAGATGTGTGTGCTTTCCAATCAACCAAGTATCAAATGAACAAATCTGTTATCCCATGGAAGTGCACATGCCAGGCCAATGGTTAACCTTCTTCAACCTGGGTGAGAGCAGTAGAGCGTACAATCAGTATTTCTTCTGAGTGCTTTCAGCAGGAAGGGTTTTCACCACCCATTAAAGTGCTTGATTGATCTGCTACAGCACAGAATTGTATCTATCAGGAATGTGTTTCTGGCAATTCCTGTTTCATTGATTCACTGATGATTGATAGCTATTCACTGACACGATAGTTAAAGTTGAGGTTAAAAACAGAAATCTGGAAAATGTCTATAAAAGTGACACTTAAAATGAATAGGGTGTATACACCCCAGAGCAACGTGATCCAAGTTCTTTAATGACATGATGAGACACAGAGACTGTCCCTGATGACCCTGTCCTCCAGCTGTTGGCGTCCTTGGTATGATGTGGCCACTCATGATCCAGTAGTAAAGAACTGAACAACTTGTACCCAGTAAATTTTTACTTTTCCAACTTCTAATCTTCTTCCAAATTTCTTGTTTACAACATCATCCTAACTGATCATTTTCTAAATCCTATGGCCCTTAATTTATCTTTTTCACAGTAACCTTGTAAATCCTATCAATGTTATAGTTTAAAATTATACCTGAGGTTTATGAGTTTTAAAAGTATACATCAACTTATTATTAGGAATTATGTAAACCAGGAATAATATTACATGTCTTTAAGCCTACCTAGGGGGCTAAGGGAGGAAGAAGGCAGCAAGTTCAAGGTCTGTCTGGGGAAAATAGTGAGATCCTGTCTCAAAATAAAGTAGAAAGGCCTAGGAATGGAACTCAGTGACGGAGCACTTGCTTACATACATAGAGACACAGATTGATTCTCCAGTAGAATGGAAAATTTATGTTATAGACTTCATAAAAATACAGATGGTTGATAGATATTTGTATTAATAGAGACATGTATTTTATGTTTTATCTTCCTTAAAAATATGTAACTTATTTTAAATTAAAATACTTGTCAATAGAATACTTCTTATTTTTAGGAGAAAATATTTTTAGGTTAGATTGAAATTATAAAAAATATATGCAGATTTAGGGATAGGCATAGGCAGAGCCACATATGAAACAGACAGACACAGACACAGACAGACAGACACAGACAGACAGACACAGACAGACAGACACAGACACAGACAGTCACAGACACAGACACAGACACAGACAGACAGACACAGACACAGACAGACACAGACACAGTCACAGACACAGACACAGTCACAGACACAGACACAGACAGACACAGACACAGACACAGTCACAGTCACAGTCACAGTCACAGACACTGACAGACACAGACACAGTCACAGTCACAGACACAGACAGACACAGTCACAGACACAGACACAGATAGACAGACACAGACAGTTACAGACACAGACACAGACAATCACAGACACAGACACAGACAGTCACAGACACAGACAGACAGACACAGACACAGACAGACAGATACAGACAGACAGACACAGACATAGACAGACACAGACACAGACACAGACAGACACAGACACAGACAGGTAAGAACACAGACACAGATACAGAGATAAAGGGATGGAGATATGGCTCAGCAGTTACAAGTGCCTGGCCCTTTTGCAGAGGACTAGAGTTCAGTTTCAAGTTGCTCGAAACCACTTTTAACTCTAGCTTGAGGGGATTAAAGACCTCATTGGTCCTTTGCAGGCACCCCCATGTACTTGTGCAGGCACATACTTTCACACACAAAAATAAAATCAAATAAATATTTAAAACCATAAAATGTTTCTATAAGAGCATGTATGAAACTCTTCTATTGAACATTTCAAAAACCACTAATTCCTTGTTAGTAATATGTTCTTATATTAAAAACAATTAATTAATGGAAAGAAAGTTTTAGTGAATATTTTCAAACATTTTTAGATCATCTGTTATGGTTGTGGAGCATCTTTACTCTAATTAAACAAAAAAATGATAAATGTTTTCATCATTTTATTTTTACTTCTTTACCTGGGATTTGGAGAAACTGCAGAAATCACTAGATGCTATATAGAAACTTTAACTATAAAATATTTATATTTACTGTAGAAATATTGAAGCGAATATAGGCATATATCATTGTATATTATGATGGCCTATTTTAATATCAATATTTATTTTGTTTACTCCTTTTTGGTCTTGGTGCATGTGAGACTTAAAACAAAGCTAAGAGACACACTTCTGGGTGTGTCTGTGAAGGTGTTTCCAAAGACTGACTGAGAAAGTCTTACCCTTAAAATGGTAACACCTTCCAGCTAGTACACCCGAGAAAGTAGATTTATTACTACTCCTTATAATCCTCTACTGAGTTAGGACTCCAGCTTGCTCAACTTCCTATATGGACTGAGTACCAGTGACTCTTAAGGAAACTTACAGGCCTCCAGGGCTGGTCTGGGGCTTCTGAGGCTTCCAGTTTTGTGACCTGAACAGATACCAAGATTTTTTATTTTATTTTAGTGTGCACATGGCCATTACTGGATAACCCAGCTCACATTGTGCAAGATAATCTAATAAATCTCCCATTATTACATATGACTCAGTTACTTTCTATTTCTGTGAAAGGACACTTGGCCAAAGCAACTCATAAAAGAAAACTTTAAATTGGAGCTTATGGTTTCAGAGGGTTAGCATCCATGACCATCAGGGTGGGAAAACATGCACCCAGAGCTGTGAATTTACACCTTGAGACACAAGCACAAGGATGAGAAAGATGGAGAGTGGGAGGGAGAGAGGGAGAGGAGAGAGAAAGAGAGAGGGGGAAGGAAGAGGAAGAGGGAGGGAGGGAAGGAGAGAGAGAGAGAGAGAGAGAGAGAGAGAGAGAGAGAGAGAGAGAGAGAGAGAGAGAGAAAGAGAGAGACTCTGAAGGAGGGAGTCTTTTGAAGCCTCAAGGCTCATCCCCAATGACACATCTCTTAATTCTTCCCTAACAGTTCCACCAACTGTGGACTGAGTATTCAAGTATATAAGCATATGGTGGCCATTCTGAATCAATCCACAACTATATGTATTTGACAGTTATAACCCTATGGAAACCTTGCCTAATACAATGTGTGTGTGGGTACACCTGATAAAATATTCAGTTGTTAGTTTGGCAAACTAAGTTAACTCATTCCAACCATAAGCATGTAAAGTATTAGAGAGAAATTACCTTTTAAACATATTAAACATTAAAATATAACTACTTCTCAAAGAAAGAATAGCTGTCCCTTGTATCATGCCATATTGTAAAACTTCACAAAGACAGTTGCAATGGAAGAAGACAGAAAAGGAAAGCAGCAGACATCGACCAGAATGGCTGTGGTCCAGTTGCAGCGGATTTGGATTAGACGCATGCAAAGGTCCCTGGAGAATGGTCTTACAAGCTTCTGAAAGGCAGATCTAGAGCTAGGCACATGGCATAAAGCTGTAAACCTAAATTTCTTACACCTGCTAAAGAAGTCTGCATATCATCCCAGAGGCATGCTGTGAACACTCACTTCATTTTGAAGGTGTTTGAGAACTTGAAGAATAGACAAATTCACCCACAACTATATGCAAGCTTTAGGTAATACTATTTATTATATTTGTGTGAGTGGTGTTAGAGTTAAATGAGAAACTAGCATAAAGGAAGGGTTGTTTTGGAAAAGTCATTAACAATATTACCCAATTGTGAACCATGTAAATTGTAATAATAACAGGTATGTCAATATACACACTTATGTCAAGATACACTCATGGGTACAGCAGTGATATGAATGTTTTGGGTTTAAGCAACTGTTTTCTGATTGGATTTAAAGCCCATTCCACAAGAGGAAACACATTTCTGGTACTGCAAACCTGGCTGAAAATCCAGGGTTGGGGAACTCATTGGCCCCAGGGATGAACCTACTACTATTATTTTGCCGAATGCAGACAAAATCAAACCATCCCACAAACTCACATCTCATTTAGTGAGATTAGTACAGCTCTTGGACCCCCAAAGAGCAGTTTCACTGTGTAGTAGGTGGTGATTAACACGGAAATTCAAAACTGGTCGTGGTGCCGAGAATAAATGGTTGTGGCACCAGCCTGCTATAGATAGGACATCTATATCACACTGTCTTCCCAAAGCTCAGAGACCATCAAGGAAGAGTAAGTGGAAATATTCTAAGGAGCAGAGGTTGGGGGAGGATCAGAGGAAATAGTGTCTTCTGGACATAACAGGTATGTTGTACTCATGAGCTCACAGCAGCCCTGGTTGTCTGCATAACTTCAAACCAGTCAATATTCTGGAAGGAGTTCATGAGCCCCAACCCCTAACCGAGGAGTTATGGACAGTTGATAGATTCTGGCAGAAGGAGAGTCGGTTTTCTTTAAGGCCATGGCTCCTGGTAGGTTAATCAAGCTCCAGTGAATGTTGACACACCCAGACAGCACAAATTAGAATCAATGGGTTATGATAGGGAGATGGAGCAAGGAAATGGGGGGGGGGGAGAAGAGTTAAGGAAAGGATTTGGGGTGAATGTTATCAAAATACATTCTATGAGGTTCTTAAAGAATTAATAAAATTATTCTTGAATAGGCTTGAGTAAAACTAGTCAAAAGTTGTAAAAAACACAACCCAGCTGTATTGGCAACACAATAAAATAGAAAAATGAGGAAAGGTAAATACAGTCTCATAAGGGCAAGCACAAACAGATCTCAAGCAATTGGACACAGCTATTAAAGTCGTAGGTCCACTAAATTCAATGAATAATTCATTTTAAATATTGTTCTTAAGCTAGAATCAAGATGTTGCTTAGGGAGATAATGGAAAAACCATTAAAATAACCTATCAATCATTCTTTTATTTGCTTGTTTTTGTTTATGTTTTTTGGGACAGGGTTTCTACGTGTAAAAGAACTGGATGTCCTGGATTTCGCTCTGTAGACCAGGGTGGCTTCAAACTTACAGAGATTCACCTGCTTCTGCCTTCCGAGTGCTGGGATTAAAGGTGTGCACCATCACCGCCGGGCCTATCAATTGTTCTAAAAAATATAATATTTTAAGTTTTTCTCCACTTGATTAAATAATTTTTTAAATCAATACAAGCTTTACACTGACCATAGATTTTTTTTAAATTTATTTTTGGCAGCTAATTATTACTATGCTTTGAATAAATGTCACTTGGTAGAGGCAAGTGAAGAATCAGTATGTAATCCTTGTAAATTGTCTATCTATGCTTTGTACCTGTAAATTAATTTTTAAATTAAAAGTATGAAAATACCAGTTTCATTCTTACTAAGACTGTTCTTTTAGTCTCAGAATGTTTTTCACAATCATTCCGTGTACTTTCTTAGTCCTTTACCTCCTTTCCTGTTTTCTTATTGATTGATCATATTTTTATTTTTGGTGTTTTCTGTTTTCTTTGTATGTAAGTCCCAGAGCCTAATTCCATGATTCTGTGTAGTATACACCACGTTCACATGTATGAGAGTATGGGCACCAATAGATCATACTGTTGGCTACAGAATAGGTTTCAGGAAGTAGAAAAGACAAGGCTGCCATAAAAGTATGTCTGACACAGAACTTAGTGTGTCAGACAGGGGAACATTTTAGAAAGGGAAAAGATAATAAAGATGAACCTGCTCCTCTCAGGCAATGTGTTTTCCTCCTCACAAGATTATGAATTCCTGAAAAAAAAATATATTGTAAATTAAAACAAAATGCCGAGTGACTGTTCACTCTGAAAGACACTTGGAAGAAAAGTTTTAAGTTTAAACAAATCCATTGAAAATCACTATATAGGTCAAAATCCTCTGTACTTGAGTAGATATTGTTGCCTAATAATGAAGTCATATTAGAAATCAAATAAGAAGTGATTAGGAAAATAACCAAGCATACTAAACAATATCAGTCATAGACACAGCAGCAAATCTTCAATGAAATAATAGCAACTTGGATGTTACAATGTGTTAAAATAATAACATCTACACCCATAATCAGTCACAAGTTTGTAACCTTGTATAACATGTAAAAATCAATAAGTGTAATCTATCACATTAAGAGGTTAAGGGAGAAAAAAATCATATCTCAATATTCATGGAAAAGCATTTGGCAAAATCTGTTGCCCATTCCTGATAGAAACTCACAGAAAACTGAAATTAAAGAATGAGTTATACAGCTTATAAATGAGCAGCTGTTTTATCATATTGGCATATTTAAACTACACACAAACATGACATCATCCTCTCTTGGTTTGCTTGTTTTGTTTTATTTTGCTTGAGAACATCTCTCGGTATGTAGCTCTGGCTGTCCTGGAATTCATTATGTAGGCTAAGCTGGCCTCAAACTCACAGAGATCTGCCTGCCTCTGCTTCTGGGGTGCTGGGATTAAAGGCTTCATGACATCACACTTAATGGTGGAAACTCAGAGCATGCCCTCATAGAGCAAGAAGGGAAGAGGAAACAAATGTATCTGTTTTCTCACCATGGCTATTCAGCAATGTACTTATGGTCCTGGATAGCATGTAAAGATAAGACAGCAAAACTAGAGAGATGGAAGGGTTGTTCGGAAGTTAAGAGCATGCACTGCTCTAACAGAAGTACCAAGTTCAGTTCCCAACACACATGACATGTCTATATCTCCTGGTGCATCCTCAGTGCATCTGATGCCCTCTAATGGCCCCCATAGACACATGCACAACCCACACAGACACAGCCAAGCAAATAAACAGTTAAAAAGAAATTAGGGCTGGTGGGATGGCTCAGCAGGAAAAGGCACTTGTTACCAAGCCTGTTGACTTGAGTTGATTATTTCATTAGAACAATGTCTGATACATAACAAGTTGTTTGTCACTGATATCCATATTGTAGTTATTTAACCATAGAAAGATTGCTGAACATACATAATTCTGTACTGAGAGCCTAGGCACTGGTAGTTTTTTTTTTTTTTAATTTAACTCTAGAATAGTGGTTCTCAACCTTCCTAATGTTGTAACCCTTTAATACAGTTAATTACATTGTGATGACCCCCAACTAGAAAATTATTTTCATTGCTACTTCATAATTATAATTTTGTTATTGTTATGAATCATAATGTAAATATCTGTGTTTTCTGTTAGTCTTAGGTGACCCCAGTGCAAGGGTCATTTGACTCCCTAAAGGGTTTGCAACCCACAGGTTGAGAACCATTGTTCTAGAAAAAGATACAGTGTTATTTCAGCTGGTCATACCCACTGCATTCTTTTTGGACCTTGATTACTTAACAAATCAAAGTTTAGATTTCGGATAAAAAGTTGTGCCCATGCCGGGTGGTGGTGGCGCACGCCTTTAATCCCAGCACTTGAGAGGCAGAGGCAGGTGGATCTCTGTGAGTTCGAGGCCAGCCTGGGCTACCAAGTGAGTTCCAGGAAAGGCGCAAAGCTACATAGAGAAACCCTGTCACGAAAAACAAAAAAACAAAACAAAACAAAAACAAAACAAAAAAAAGTTGTGCCCAAGTCTTTTGTTATGGGATATCATTTTTCTAAAGTTCTGTTTGAGGCAACTAGTTGCCCAATGTAAAAATTAGGCTTGAGACTTCTGCTGTGATGTGGATCACCACCAACCATTTTAGAACCTGGAAACTATGAATGTTGATGAGTTAAAATTACTCAATGCATCAAACTATTATTGTTGTTTTGCCACTTTGAATAAAGATCAATTTATAGTAAACTGATATTTTCACTGCTATATTTTTTCAGTATGATGACAATTTATTTGTCAATAAATCCTCAGCATTAAGAACAAAAGCCATTAATGTTTAATGTTTTCATAATTCTTTTTATTGGGGACTTTTATGGCCCCTTTTCAAAGTATTTTATAGAAGTGGTAATTTGCTACTTAGTGTCCTGTGACAAACTGGATAGTGGGATATTTGTTAAATCAATATCTTCGTTTCAAGCAGATTCTGATCTGAAAGAAAGAGCACATCAACTGGTTACCAAATGGCCAGACCTGAAGACATTCGTGCAAGCAATATTATACAGACTAGGCAGGTTGTATTTGGGAATATACATGTATATAT
This sequence comes from Peromyscus maniculatus bairdii, assembly GCF_049852395.1. Classification (NCBI taxonomy): domain Eukaryota; kingdom Metazoa; phylum Chordata; class Mammalia; order Rodentia; family Cricetidae; genus Peromyscus; species Peromyscus maniculatus. The sequence goes on along the minus strand of NC_134866.1, from coordinate 29,246,147 downwards.
GTATATGTATCATGTATATATAATTATGAATTATGTATATTAACATATGTAATACAATTGTGAATTATGTGTATTAACATATACACAATAAAATTATCAATTATGTGTATTAACATATACACAATACAATTGTGAATTATGTATAGCAACATATACATAATACAATTATGAATTGTTTATATTAACATATATACACAATGCATTATATATATGCATTTGCCATCATGATGAAACATAGAGGGCATGAATCTGAAAGAAAGCAAGGATGGTTAGTATATGGCTGGGTTTAGTGGGAGGAAAGGGATTGGAGAGCTTTTCTAAGTATATTGTATTCTCAAAAAATGCAGAGCAAACCTTCTTCTCTCTTATAAGTAGGAAATGGAGAGAGAAAATGTATTTCATGTTTCATGATCAGATTCAAAAGATCCCAGTGTATTTTTACTTATAAAGCAAAGCAGAAACGTTTTCCTGTAACAATCTTTTTGTGTTTCTCTCTCTGTTAAGTTGGGAGGAAGATGAAATGTGGTTGAAGCTGGAGCGCAAAGGGACCAGTTGTCCAGCAATTTCTCCATTTGCTCATTTTAGAACAGTGCTTCTCCAAGTCTCAGGCACCTTGTCTAAGAGTGGGTATGATGAAAAGCAGCTTCCTAAGAGAACTACAGTGTTTCTTTCCTATTTGCCTTTCCCCGTGAGTGTGTGGTGGCACACACACAGTACACACAGAGGACAACCTAGCCATTTTCTATGAAGCCAAAGCTTAAAAGACTTTGCAAAATGGCGGGGGAAATGCCAGTCTTCTTGCAAAATACTTTTCTTCAAGATAACATATTTTTATAAAAATATGTCTTTTAGGTTAATATGTAATGGGTTGTTATTTTAAATGAGTTAATGGTACATACTTAACATTGTTATTTAATTTCTTTCATACAGTATATTTTGATCATATTCTTTCCTTTTCCCAAATTCCTCCAAGGGTCTCCCCACCTTCTTATCTACCAAGCTTCATGTTCTAGCTTCTGCCACCATGGTATTCTGCCTTTTGTCAGGCCCAAAGAAAGGGATCCAGCAGACACTGGCCTGACAGTTTTGAAACTGTGAGCCAATGTTATTAATCCCCCCTTATAAATTGCTCATTTGGGATATTGTTCCACGGTGATAAAATTAACACAATCAACACAAACAAGGTATTCTATAAGGTGCTCTTGTCATTTGCTTAAAACACACTTATGGATATTAAATGCTTAGGGTGGGAGTATGTATAGAGTCTGTATTTATAGTGTACATTTCATTGTTCAGGCAGTATCTGATCTTTCTGAACTGAGATGGTGGTTTGGACTGCAGAGGTTTAAAGCACAGATTTCAGAGTCAGGCAGCCCAAGTTTAGACCTCAGTTTCTCAGTAGACTTGTTCTCTTCATTTCTACACTCCTCATCAATAGAATGAAGATTATCAAAAGGGGAACTAACTACTCCATGGCCTTGCTATGAAGATAAAATTAATTCCTATTTGTTAACATCTAATTAGTGCTTAGCTCTGTGCCTGGATGCATACATAGTACATACCTTCAGAGCAGTCAACTTAGATGCCACAGAACAAAAAGGATTTCAGCTGGCAAACATTCACTTTATTAGGAGTAGATCAGAGTCAGTTGCTAAGTAGAAAAATCAATCAATCAAACAAACAAACAACAACAAAAAGCCAGAATCCTGGCTCTGAGCTGAGACCCTGTCTATAGACAAGTCTCACACCATCTTCAAAGGTCAACAAAATGGGAAGTTTCAGAACTAAGGAAAATGGACTTCAAACAACCTCTCAAAAGAAATGTTCAGTCTTTTAAACTTTGAAGGAAGCTTTTCCTGAAAAGCCAACTTATACCAGATTGAAAACATAGCCTTCTGAACCCAGCATCTGTATCTTCATCTTTGAAAAAGGACCACAAGTTCTTGGCTGCAAGATATTATAATAGAGCAAATAACTCATAACCATCTGACACAGCCAGGTCCTTCCCAGGGGCCACCTTAATAATGCACATTGAAAAAAAAAAGAGTTTGAAATGGGAAAATGGGAAGAAATTAAAAATATTTTTCCTAGAGAAAATTTAATTAATATCGAAATAAAAGAAACTTTATTTCCTTTGGCATTTATATTAATCTGTTCTAACCATGTTAAGCAAACTCAGAATGCTTTTGAAACACCCTTGCTAAATACTTTATAATATTTAAGTTCTAATTAAATGTTCTATTTATTTACTAATCTTATTTAAAAATAGGGCCTGTTAACATGTATTAAATTTATAACTCATAGTTTGGAATGTATGGTTATATAATTTTTAAACAATGAGTTTTTTTTACCAATTATGTATTTAGAAATAAATAATGAGTTTAGTATTTTAAAGACAGATAATTTAATTTGTTATAATTAATTATGTCACAATAGCTAAGTGTCACAGTTGCAATGGAAATGGTTTTGTTTCTATGTGGTTCTAGATAGTTTAGTTAGGGAAAGTTATTTCCTGGGTGCAAATGCATTATTGTTTGTTCCACCAAAATACAAGTCTGAGTTGTCATTTTTAGAATTTTATAATGCAACTTCAAAACGATTGGAGAAAGGTTAGCTGTTTAGTATTGTGATGCTCAAATACTAAGAATCCAATAGATCTACAGATAATGACCAGGATGGAGCCTCTTCTTCTATGAGGAAAGTGAAGTAGGCTACTTTCAAAAATGTTTCAAATGAATTCTCTCCCTCAAGATGTCACATTAGCAAGCCTTGAAGTTCAATATTCAGGAGCAGCTTTTCTTCTTTCTGTTCCATTTAAGAACAATGGGAAAGACTATGTAGATTAGCTTTTGTTGAGAGATCTTGAATTGAACACTTATAGTTTTAATGTGGTGACTCTACAAAGAGCTCGTGAATCATCTTGTATATGTAAGTTTTTAGGCGACCTCTATCCTGAGCCATGAGAAATAAAGATTGCTGGAGTTACCGACATGTCCCTTGGTTCTTTTAAATGAAAATGTTTTGCAGAGAGAATAAAAATGAGCTCATACAAACTGAGTGGAAAGTTAAATTATTCTGGCTTGTTTAAGATTTCCGGTGAGACTCTAGAAACTTCTCTGTCTGTCAGTCTATTTAAAACAGCCATGGACATAGGTAGGTGCAGAAAGGATAGAACCTTGGTCATAACTGCCAGAGCTGAAGCCGGAATCTGTGGGCGCCCACATAGCAAGCCTGTGGCACATGGTCACCACAAGGGGGTGGGAGGCGTGACTCAGTGCTTCTCCAAGCCTTCTTGCTTTGCAAGTTATCTTGTAACCATTTTCCTCTCTGTTCAGGTGATATTATTTCATTTATAAGAAATGTATGTGTTGGATACCCTTTGTATAGCACACACTGTTCTAGGCTCTGGATAGTTCAGTTGAGCCCATGGTACTGAAAAAAAAAATTAGTTAAGATAAAATAATTACCCCAGTCCTTATGAATGTTAGGGAGATATTTCTGTAAAGAACTATCCCAACACAGATATCAAGGGTGATCCTTTTTTACCTTCCTACATCAAGGCCAGAAACAAGGCCATGTCCTCCAAAATCCCATTGTTTGCCTAATGATGATAGCAAATATTTATGGACTATTTTCCCTCACTGTTTGATATGAGTAAAATGTGTGTGCAGTAAACAGAAAATTTAAAAAATTCCTGCCCTTGTGACACTAGCATTCAATGGAGAGTTAGGCAGATAATGAGAAACACACACACACACACACACACACACACACACACACACACACACACACACTTTGTGCTTTGGTAATTATTTAGGAGAAAAAAGTAATTGAAAGGTATAAATTATTTAATATGGACATCTAAGACCACAGTGCTGGTAGGATGAGTGTATGGTGAGGGCTCCTTCCATGCTCTTAGGATGATACCTTGCAGGTAGATGAATCTTGAGGAGAAAACATAGAAATCACATGGTGGAAGGCAGATAGGATTCTCACTCAGTTCTGTTTGGCTTATTTGTAAGAAGGTAAATGCTGCTTTCCAAGTCAGTTTCTAAGATTCCTTCCTTAATTCAATGAAAATAAGAAGAAAGTTTTAACATGGATTTTCGCATGGATCATAGCATATGGGTGCTCAGAATCTATACCAGGTTGGATGTCAAGGACATGTGGAAATGATTAGGCAGAAGAGTCTGAGGGAAATGAACCAGATAGCTAAGAGGCCATTGTATAACTTGAGAAGGGATAACAAAGGAGGTAATAAAGCAAGAATCAGAAGGCTTCTGGAGCTCTTGCTAGACTCCTTTTGATGGAGGCATGGGATTCTTCAGAAAGAGAACCTTGATGAGGCCAAATGGCACCTTTTAGAACCCTGTTAGGTAGCACTCGTCTGAAGTGAGTCTTATTCTAAAGTTTTCCTTGTCTCTATTGAAGACAACTGAAGGTAAGGCATCTGTAAATTTACTAACAACTGGGAGGTCAAACTGGGAGGTTTGTATTATTGAATACACACTTCATAGCCTTCAAAGCTGAGGTTTTTGATTTGCAAGGCTCTGTTACATACAATGTAGCTACAGATGGGACATTGGAAGGAGAATAGATGAGATGCTGTATGGTCTTGTCAGTACAGACTAAATAAAGGTCTTCCTGTCTCAGGGATGAATGGTGCAAGGAAATGGTAACCGAAAGAATTATTGTATCATGTGCTTTTATTTCTTGCCTAGACTGGGTTTCTGTGAATGAATGGAGATTGTAAAGTATTTGGACCTCTTTGGGAATCTGAACCAGGGAAAAGTTGCACCTCATTTACGTTGTGAAGAATTCCTGGGAATTTTCATATGTCTCCAAGAAGCACTTTGTGCCTGTTCCTTTCTTCCCAAGGTAGCACGGAAACAGAAATGATAGCATCATATGTTCAAAGAGGGCTGTGACTTGATCCCCCAATGCCACCTAAACATGATGTGAGGTTAAGAGTGCAGAAGAATAAGAAAGAATAACAATTCACTGCAGCCTCAGTGAATTGAGAAGTAGCTGAGTGGGCCACAGTTTGAGCATCTTCTTCATTGGATTGAGAAAGATGCAGATAGTAATAGGACTGAGCTTGAAGAACTGAGAATGTAGGGATACATGTACATTAATTGAGACTTAGTATACAGAGACAGCAGACAGTGATCATGTATCAGAAGCTTCTCTAGCCAATAATGGTAGGACAGTGACCACACCTCAACTGAGACTTCGAAGTCTTCATGGGAGGAAGTGGCAATGGGGTAGAAGGAAATCCTCACTCCACTGAGTACACACCAGAGGCAGCTGAGACAAATTTTGTTTACCATCTGTTTTCTACTGAGACGTGAAATACGATCTTGAAGATTCCACTCCTGAGCATGTGGTCTGGAGGACCAAATGTTCTATTACTTTATTATTATGTTTCCCTGTTGCTAAGTAGTGAAACAAGCCCACTGTGTAGTTCTGTTTATTTCTTTCTATATTTTGTTCCCCTGTTTCTGGAAGAAGCCCTTTAATCCCCATTTTAGGCTTTGGTCGTTCGGTAAGCATCCTTTTGTTACTCTGTGCCCTTCTAGTGAAAATCTCCTTACGCATTCCTTCACATTAGGAAGAGGGACCATATGTAATTCAACCCGAATCAATGAAGCACCAGCCATATTCTGAGGGCTGTCATGCTGAGTGAACTCAGGAAATGGCACTGTCACAGTATTCATCGCAATTGACACTTTCTTCAGTGGGGAACATAAGATTCTCCTTCCACATGCGTCTGCTCTTTGACAACCTGCATATCGTTCCTCACATTATTTTTGTACACTTGTTTTATATTCATACATATTACTTCAATCTTAAACTAATAAATTTAGTAGATAAGGCATAATTTATGCAACTTTTATCTTTGGCTTCAGACAGTGTGTTTACGCAATTTTACTATTAAAAATGTAATGGATGAACATTTTGGAGTACAATGATTCCATCACATGTTGAGTTGTTGCTTTAGGATACATTCCCAGGGATAGGTCAAGGGGTGTGGTCATTCTCCAGGCTTTTAATGCTCAGCTAAAAATTGTTTTCCATAGATATTGTTATGATTCACATTCTTATTAGCTGCATGAGAGTGGCTTTTTTTCTTTCTTCCTTCTTTTTTCTTTTCTGCAGCATTCCCAGTATTAAGAATCCTTATTCATGAAATGGCAAATTGAAAGAAACTAAGATAGTGATTGAGCTGCAGGAAGTGAAATTCTGTACATTCTAGAAGGAGCAATTTGACATTGTCTTTCTGAAATAACATGCACACTATGTGAGCTGGGGTTTCAGTTCAAAACCATTCATAGCAATAAATGAACAGTATGTGCAAAAATGAACACTGAAAAATGTTTTGGTATTGAAAAACAGTGAAAACTAAGAACAACTTAAATTTCTAGGAATTGCTGATAAATGACTTAAATCCTTAAATGTTAAAACATTACAAAACTACTAACAAGGTCATGAAATAATTTTAACATGGAATATTAGTGAGATGTTAAGTAAATACACACTATGATATCCATATATTTTAAAAATTATTTTTAAACTACATGTTCATTACTTTTTTTAATGTGTAGGAAGATATTCCAAAGCATTAACATTACCTTTGGGGATATTTCTGCTTTATTTGTGCTATTATACTATATTTTATAGGTTTTAATAATTAACAAATTTTACATATTATAACATTAATTTTTTTCTACCAGATATTACTTTATGTCTCATTATTTTTGTCTGACAAATATTTATTTATGTATTGCTTTGCTACTATTTTTGGAAATATCTATGTATATTTTAGTTTTCACCCTTATGAAAAAAATCTTGAATGAACTTAAGGTCATTTAATGTTTTTACAAATTTGGCCCTTATTTTCTGGGAACAGGTTATGTATGCATATTTATCCTTATTTTTCATGATGCTGAGCAGCCGTGACATATTTCTCCACATTAACCATTTATACTTCTGTTAATTTTTGCTTTAGCATTATAAAGATGTCTTTTCCCTTGAAATCTCTTCCTGCCATCCTTTACCTTATCACATTCCAATTTATTTAGTTTTTAGTAACTTTAGGTTTTCTTTTTTAATTAAGAAAAAATTTATTCATTTTACAAACAAATCAAAGATCCCCCTCTTCCTTCCTCCAACCCCTCCAACCCCCCGCCCCACCTCAAGGCTGTGTGAGGTGTCCCATCATAGGTAGTGGGCTCCAAAAAGCCCACTCTTGCACCAGGGATGGATTCTGATCCTACTGCCAAGGGGTCCCTTAAGCGGATCAAGTTACACAACTGTCTCTATGCAGAGGGCCTAGTCCCAGTCCCAGGCAGACTCCGTAGCTGTTGATCTTAATTTTGAGTTCCCACTAGTTTGGTTTGTTTGTTTCTGTAGTAATTGAATTGGTGAATATCCTAACTGTCATCATAGAGCCTTTCTCCTGTCTAATGGAAGCAGATGCAGAGATCCACAGTCAAACACCAGGCATGGGGTCCAGTCAAAGAGAGAGAAGAGGGATTCTATGAGCAAGTGCATCAAGATCATGATGGGGGAACCTGCAGAGTAATCTTAGGTTTTCAAGGCATATGATTCACAAGTTGGTTTTGCTTCCTATTTGGTCTTTACACTGTACTTCCCTTTCTCATATGTTGACATTGTCTACAAGACAAGTTTAAGGACATTAGCTGATGATCCTGCAATGCCCAATGACCATCTTTAGTTTTCTGGTACTTAGAGACAAGGTTCTTAGATCACAAGAAATATGCCAAATTATATACCAAAAAATTCTGTTTCATTCTCACAAAATGTATTATTTCAAAAGAAGAAATAATAAAATCCTTACTTTTAATTTCATAATTATTGGTCTAGAATTTTTTCCAAAAATCAATACAGATAATATCACCATCTTAAATATTTTATAAATTTCAATTATAATTATTCATGGTAATCAACTTGGTATGTAATTATATTTAAAAAACTTATTTCATTATATTTATAGCCTTTAAATCATCTTAAAATTTGAAAAGCAACCATCAGCCTTTTCATGTTTATATTATTTTATATTTAAATGATGCTGAAGACATTATCAATATACATCAATCTTAACAAACAAGTACAGATGAATGAAAATGGAGGAAGACATTTGATGCATTTTGGGGATATTGTGGGCTGGTGACTACCACTAGCATTTATTGGTTACAGTTCAGGGATGTTCTAAATGCAGCAATGAGCTCACATTCAAAAACCAAAACATTGCATGGCTTAAAACACCCATTAAGACGAAGGTTGAGAAATTCTGTGTGAATAAAGACACAAACTGTAGGAAGAAGAGGGATTCTATGAGCAAGTGCATCAGGATCATCATGGGGAAACATGCAGGGACAACCAAACCAAACTAGTGGGAACTCATGAAAGTTGGATCAATGGCTGTGGAGCCTGCATGGGACTGGAGTAGGCCCTCTGAAAGTTGTGTGGCTTGATCTGCTTGGGGTCCCCCGGTGGTAGGATCGGAATCCATCTCTGGTGCATGAGTGGGCTTTTTGGAGCCTGCTACCTAAGATGAGACACCCCGGGCAGCCTTGAGGCAGGGGGAAAGGCTTGAACTTGCCTCTATTGGATGTGCCTCCCCATGGGAGGCCTTGCCTTCTTGTGGGTGGGAGAGGGGGGTGAGTTGTGAGGGGGAGGCTGGGGGTGCCAGAGGAGGGAAGAAGGGGGATCTTTGATTGGTGTGTAAAATGAAAGAAAAAAAATTTCTTAATAAAAAAGGGGGAAAAGGTTTTAAATATATGTATTTCATTTAGAATATTCAAAGAGGTTAAATCTAATTACTTAAAAATTAATGTACTTCCTATTTTTCCAATTGTTGGCATTTAACCTGAAGCATTGCCGTTTTCTCTGATCCTTTAGAAAATGCAAAATTCCCAGCCCCATACACGACCCACTGGAGCTGATTTTCACATGTACTTCTAGGTTGAAATAGACTGTGCTGGGTGCGGTGATGATGGAGACTGCAGCATTTCCTTCTTTATGTTGTCTTTAATAAATGGAGTGTTAGGCCGGGCGGTGGTGGCGCACACCATTAATCCCAGCACTCGGGAGGCAGAGGCAGGCGGATCTCTGTGAGTTCGAGGCCAGCCTGGGCTACCAAGTGAGTTCCAGGAAAGGCGCTAAAGCTACACAAGAGAAACCCTGTCTCGAAAAACAAAAAACAAAAACAAAAACAAATTATGAAATAAATGGAGTGTTTTTTAAACTACCCATGCAGGTACAACAACTGTTACAATTGAAACAAGTGTTCCTTCTCTTTGTAATCAAAAGAATGAAATTCAGTACCTTTGTATGACTTTCAGAAGTATCGTAGAAGTACCATGCAGCTACTGCCTTGCCTGTGGGAGCTTGCACTATTTGGATTCTTCATTGGAATGTCCTTTGAAAGTTCAGCAGCTCTATGTGAAGCTTGAACCACAATATGCTATTACCCTGGTTGACAGTACTAACTAAGCATGTCTTCAATTGACCAGAGCTCCACCTAACATCTGGCTACAAGGCTTTCAGAGATAACAGTGAGAACTCCCAACTGAACTTCACTTGAATTCCTGACTACAAAATTATAGGTAAATGGTTGATTTCAGATGGTTAATATTGAGATGATTCTTATAATAATAGGTGTAGTGTTTGCTCATAGGAATCATGTTGTCCAACCCTTGCTCTGAGCCTCCCATAGTGCTGACTACTTATTTCATATTGTTAACCATACTTGTCTAATTGTAAAGAACTTAATGATCTCAACTTGCAAAAATGCCATTTGCCTGATTGCACTTTGTTTTCAAAGCCCAGTAACACCATTGAGGTGAACGGCAGTGGAGATGAATTTAGGCAATATTGTTAGGGTTGGCAGGATTGCACAAGTGGAGTTAAAAACAATAGCTTCAGGTGCCTGAACCCATGAAGAATCTAGGTACAAGCTGACCAGAAAGGATTATCTGTGTCAAACAAAGAGCGATGAAATGAGAGAGTAAGAAAATTGTTGGCTATTTCTGCAGTAGTCATTTATGAATTTGACGTTGTTCCACACTTTGTTTCAGGGCAAGAGTTTTTCCTTGGATTCATAACAAGAATCATATTTTTATGAAAGTAGCAAGACTGTTCTCAGCTACTAAACTTTTTTGGTATCTACCCAGGACTAGCTTTATTACTGTTGTGAATGTCTATGAGTAATTAGGATACAGAGAAAATTTTGATTAAAATATTAATTCAGGGGTAAGTACAATTATACCTTTAAGAAAAAAAGCTCAATTTTCAGGAAGCAAGTAATCATCTTACATATGAACAATTATCTTGATACTGTCATGATCAGATGCCTGCTGTTCCCATGGATATATGTTGTGTCTTGGCCTCAAAATTTGTGTTTCACTTGTGGCTTATTTTTTTATTTTGCCACTACAAGTGTTCGTTACTGTCAATTTCATTGTTTCATTGTTGATTTCTTTTTATCTTTTATACTTGTAAGATCACAAAAAGCTAAGCTACAAAGAAACTTCATTAATTAGATTTTTGTTTAACTCTGACAGAGATCATTGGTGCATTTTAAAATTGTTTGTCCTGTTTTATGTATTAAATATAGAGAAAAAGATTCGTAGAAATTTCCAACTTTTATCAAAATGAAAAATAAAAGATAACCACTCACAAATAGTATTGTGACATTTTATATAGATGCTTTGAGGCTGATGTAGTCCTGAATAATGAGCAGATGTGTATACATTTATCTTTGGCTCTACCTTGGTATCAATAGCTGCAAAAAGGACCATGGCTCTGTCTAAATTCCATTGGGGAGCTATAATGGACCACCACACTTTTAGCCTGATACATAATTTAACATAAAATTTCTTGTATTTGAAAATATCCATGTCATTTTCTCAGTAGTATGGACTTATTTTTCCGTTTACTCACCTACTCACTATATTATCACATCTGAAAAGCATTCCAGTATGAGTGCTTGGAACCAAACTCTCATCCTCTGCAAGAACATCAGCTGCTTTTAACCACTAAGCCATCTCTCTGGCTCCTATACTGAAGTTACTTAAACTGTGGTTTCTAACCCCATGTAGGGTCACATAACAGAATGTGGGGTGGTCACTAAAAGTGGCAGTAGTATATGGTTTCTGAACATGCAATAACCAGAAAACTGATTCAAAATCAAATGTGGAATCAATGCCGGATATTTCTGGTAGCACTTTCCCAGGTGCAAGTTTCATGTTGTGTCCTCACTGAACATGCAAATATACTTTGCATTGTGAATAGTGGAAATTCTCTATACATTGCATCACCATCCACGGACACAAGTTGTTTATTGAGGAAGACAGTGGTTTTGACTATATGTGTATTCTCATCATGATTTAAGAGGATCAAGGCATACTTGTTTTGTGGTAAGCCTTACTCATTATCATCATCATCATCATTTTTTTTTGTATGTGTGTGTAGGTGTGTTTTGCATGCCTACGTGCTGTGTATCACATGCATACAGTGCCTCTGGAGGCAAGAAAAGGGCATCAGATGCCCTGGAACTGGAGTTAAGGATAGTTATGAACTGCAATATGGATGTTGAGAATGAGCCACCATATTGGTGCGGGGAATCAAACCCAGGTCTTGGAAAGAACAGCCAGTGTTCTTAATCACTGAGCCATCTCTCCAGCCCCAAGTCTTACTTTTGAATCTTTTCCCACAACAACAGGTATTTGGGGTTTACATGGAATGGAAACTTCTATAACGACAGCCCCATCCTCTTCCACCTTTATTGCTCTTAGCTCAGGACTAGTGTTGATTTTTCTCCTGAAAGACATTTCAGTTGCCTAGAAAACACTTCCTGCTACATTCCTTCCCATAAATGGCCCAGGGAATAAATAGCTTAGCTGTATCCTGAAAACACAGGACTGAAGGAAAAAATTTCTCTGTTGGGAGCTGAGCTGTGTAAAAGACAAATAGATTATAAGATACACAAGACAAACACACTATAGTCACTAATGACTGAAGAAAAGAGAAAAAAGATTAATTCAAATATGCCTCATATTTTCTTCATATCGAAGATTCAGATTCAGTGTAGAAAGGAGTGAAATAAAATATAAGTAATAAGTATATTCAAAATACATGTTTTATTTCCTGATAATTGTCATATGAAAACACTCTTTCAATATTCTATATATGGACCCTGTATTTCCAACTGAAACCTTAATATGTGATGTAATCATCTAGAGTTAAATGCCATTGATGGGCAAGAACATAATACTCCATGCTCTATAGTTCAATAATAATGCATTTTATTTCTACTTTTCTTTAGACAAACATGTATTAACCATCTTGGATCACCCAAAGGCCCATTCTGCTTTTGGAACCAAATTGTTTATTTGATATTATATATTTTTTGTTTCTTGTGATACCCTTTTATGAGCACAGCTCCTGTATTCAAATGTTCTATTGCTATAAAGAGACACCATAATCAACTATTATGAAAGAAAGCGTTTAATTGATGGATTGCTAAAAATTTTAGAGGGTTAGTCAATGATCATCGTGGTGGAAAGTAGACAGGCATGAAAATGGAGCAGTAGTAGAGAGCTTTATAACTACAGGCAGCAGGGAGAGTGATAAGAGAGACACACAGAGAGAAACAGACACACAGAAAAACAGGGGAAACAGAAAGACAGAGACAGAGAGAAAGACTGGGTCTGTCACAGGCTTTTGAAACCACAAAATACCTTATCAATACCTCTAAGAACAAGGCCACAGCTCCTCCAATAAGGCCACGCCTCCTAATCCTTCTTAAAACAGTTCAGTATTTTCCTAAACAAGGGACCAAGGATTTAAATATATGAGCCTATGTGGGCATTCTCATTCAAACAACATCATCAAACGTTTGGATTCCTCTTATAATTTCTGTGTCAATATACAGCCTACAATGCCAACAACATATCTCTAAAGGTCGTCGTAAATTCCTTGCACTCTGTATTTTCGGTAGTTTAATTTCTGCTTTCTAAAATTAGAAAAAGAATGAACACCACAAAGTTTTAATTGAACTTGTGAGAAAGTTTGCTTTACTACCAAGTTATCATGGAATCTTCTCTCACAGGGTTGATAAAATTAACCAAAGACCAAAGAACCCCAGTTATCATCTGGTGGACTAAATGCCAAAGTGTTACTGTGCATTTTGTCATTCAACAAACACTATGTTTTATCTTCATGGCTGTCAACTTCAATTTACCTTTCTTAGATTGAGAACCCAACAACGGGGCTCTGGGATAGAGTTGGAATACATGGTGGAATAAGTCAAAGAAAATTAGAGAAAAAATACTACCCCATGTTACCACTCAAGTTCTTAACATCTTCACAAATCAAAACAGAATAATTTTATTGCCTTTGGTGATGTCATCGATGTCCAGAAAAATTTATTTCACTCAAGTGCATTAATCACAGATTGAGTTGCTTTGATTATTATGTTTTGTCCTGACCTCTGGCTTCAGGACAAGTTTTTAAGTCTCACAGCATAATTTCCTAGCATTGTGCTCAACAAAAAACCATGAAGCTTCCTTTGTCAACTTTAACTATGTGTCACTGTGCAGTAAAAGTCATGAATTGTGGCATTATTCTTTTGTCGAGTCATCTCTCTCAAAGAAGTAATGCTCTCCCATTAAAGTTTTAAAAATTACTTTAGAGACTTGGGGCATTAGAACTGCCTGAGAATTGCAAAGCTGGAAAAACACTGGTTCTCTAGAGTTATTAAAAAATATATTTATTAAAATAATTTAATGTGTCCTCATTCCATTTTCCTACACTTTATGATTTGGGATCATAAAACCAACACCAGATACACTGGCGCTTTATGACAAAATTATAAGGATAGTAACAGTCAGTGAAGGGATCACATCCATTTGTGATTATTTCCTTTAAGTCTACTCCATTCCAGATGCACAGTGTGAAATCTAGGCAGAATTATGTATGTGATACAGTCCCTGAAATTGAGGTAGGAATGAGTAAGGGAGCATTCGGAAATGAATGAGACCTATATATGGTATCTTAGGATGAGTTCATTAAATAAGAGCTCAAGCCATAGATATTTGTGGAAAGTGTTTACAGAGTGTATCAAAGAAGAGTGAGAGAAGAATGGGGTGGGGGAAAACAACAACAATTGTGTTTTCAGTTAGACAATGGCTGCTGCCTGGCCCCATAGGGAAACTGTGTCTTTGGCATGGTCCCATCAAGCAAATGTCAGATGTTTGGCAACCACATTAGTCATTGATCATTAGTTATTTCTCTTTCCCTTACCCAAAGAATAAGGAGTACTGTCTAAATTTTAGACAAGGAGGCTACAATTTGGACAATTACAATTCTTATAGCACCTTGGGAATATGTATTGTGGTCCAGAAAATGGGATGTAGTCATAGCATCAATACTAAAATCTCTCACTGATACTGCCTCTATGCCTACGTGAACCTAAGGCTGCTGTTCGAACATAAGGAAAAGGTCAAACTAATGACATAGGGATGCAGTTTGAGCTATACCACCCAATGTACTCTGCTTACTCTTTGAGGTAAACTAAAGAAGCTACTAAGATTCAAAAATTATATTCCTTTTAAAATTTTTAATAAAAATATAATTATGCTATTTTCACCTCTCTCTCTCTCTTCCCTCTAACCCCTCTCACACACCCCAAAATACATGGCTTCTTTTTCTTTAATTAATATTACTACATGCACACACATAGACACATACAATTATGTGTAAACAAGTAAAAACATAAAAGCTGTTGCTGGTGTTAATATACTTTTAGGACTGACCACTCGGTATTGGATAACCAGTTAGGGAGCTCACCCTGGAGAAGACTAATTCTCCCTCTTTCTATTGATGTTAATGTCCTGTAGCTCTCCATCTAGGGGTATGATTTCTCCCATTCACATTGGCATGTCAAATGCTGACTTTGTCTTCCAGATAATGACAAAAAAAATTAAATTTCTTCCAAGATAGTTTTCTATCATTTTGAATTGGCAATGTTTTAGTTGTTTTTCTCTTACCGTGATAAGAGAAAACTAATCGGGCTTACAGTTTCATACAGTTAAAGGTCATGATGGTGACCAAAGGCATGGCAGCAGTAAAACCTTATGGCCCACATCTCCAAACACAAGCATGGGTGTGGTGATATTGTGTCCCCCAATATATTGCTCACCTTAATAAATTAACCTGGGGTCAGAAAATAGAACATACACTAGATAGACATAGAAGCCAGAAAATGGTGGCGCACACACACACACACACACACACACACACACACACACACACACACACACACACACACACCTTTAAGCCTAGCATTCTGGAGGCAGAGATCCATCCAGATCTCTGTGAGTTCAAAGCCACACTGGAAACAGCCAGGCATGGTGACACACAGCCTTAATCCCTGGAAGTGACGGCAGGAAGCAGAAAGGTATATAAGGCGTGAGGACCAGGAACTGGAGCCTTTTTTAAGCTTTTAGCTTTTAGCAGCAGTTCAACTGAGATACATTCGGATGAGGATTCAGAGGCTTTCAGTCTGAGGAAACAAGATCAACTGAGGAACTGGCAAAGTGAGGTTGGATTTGGCTTGTTCTGTTTCTCTCATCTTTCAGAATTTACTCCGATACCTGGCTCCAGATTTGTTTTTATTGATAAGACCTTTTAGAAATTCGTGCTGCACATGAGGCAGAGCGGCGCACTGGAATTGGCATCTCTTGAAACATCAAAACTCACCCACTAGCAGTTACACACTTCTTCCAACAAGGCCATGCCTTTTCATTCTTCTCAAACAATTTTGCTAACTAGAGACCAAACATTCAAACATGTGACCTAATAGGGGATCATTTTCATTCAAACCACCACAAGCTATTTAAAAAATTTTAAAATTATTTTTGTTAAATTTGTCTTTGAAAATTTTATATACGTACATATCATACATTCGCATTGCTATTCCATTCCTCACCCCCTCTTATCTCCTTCTATACCCCTTTATTTCCCCATCTCCCTCCAAATCCCCCCATTTCTCCCTATAAAACCTTTTGCTTTGCTTTGTGATTTACTAAAGATACTTTAATTGGGATAAATTTTATAAATAGATGATATCTTACATAGCGTGCTGGAAAACTAACACATTAATCAACAATGAAAAGTAACATACTTTGTTGCTTACTAGACAATAGTAATTAATTCTGACTATTCACAGTGTTCAACACAGCAAACTCTAACCAGTGGGACCCTCCAAAAGGGATAGTATGGAGGAGAAATGCATGACTCACGCTAAGAGAAGCCCTACAGATCAAAAGAGGGAATCAGCAGCTTCGATCCGGAATAGTCACCAGTTTCCCAAGACCCCTTGCAGTTAATCACCCGACTTGAGGAGGTATTCCTAGTTTCAAAGTGCTGCCTTTTGAAGGGACTCAGTCAAGACCTATCACTGTGGTGATGACTTCTCCGTTTGCCTTCTTTTACCTTTCGGAGATGCCTCTGTCTTTTTCAAACCCCGTGACTCCCTATGCGATCCTCACCACAGACCCACTGTGTATTTAAAATGATTTGTTTCCCTTTCTTTCTTCTACTAGTCTTTCATTTTCTAAAACCCATGTCCTGGCATAGAATATGATACAGCAGTTATCCAGTACACAGTTTTGGAAAGACAGAACAATGTGGACTCTTTAAAAGTCAAGTGACTTACACAAAGTCATTATCAATTTCCTGATCCAGCAGTAGTTGTTGGAACAAATTACTTCAAGTTTAGTGACTTAAATCAACACCAATTTTCAGCTCTAAAGTTAAGAAGTTAGAAAAAAAAATCAGTCTCATGGGAGATGCAGGTTTCTCTGGGGACAGTTTATATCCTTGTTTTACTGAGCGTGTAGAGACGCTTGTATGGCTTGTCTTATTTGCTCTTTCGTCTTTGTCAAACCCAGCAGCACAGCATCCTCCAATACCTTCCTCTGTTCCTCCTCACATTTACTTTCAGTGACTCTTCCTGGACTACAACTTTCCCATCATCTTACAATAAAGCTTGTGTAATTTCATTCTTCTCACCTGAATAGTCTAGAAAAACTTCCCCATCTCCATCGGGGGTGATCCTTCACTGAGGAGGAAAAATATGAGCAATGGAAAAGGAGAGTGTGAAAGGAAAGGTAAATGACACAAAGGGGTTTTGGAAAAGTGACAGGAAAACATATTTTAGAAGCTTAGTTATACATACTCCCCCCCCTCACGTATACACACACACACATACTTTAGATGGAGTGATACCACATGGAATGACAATCTTCCCATAGGAGCCACACATTATCTAACAAGAAACCCAGTGTTGGGCAAAAAGAAATTACAAAGACTTTCTTCCAGGAATTGGTAGGGAGTTGTCTTGGGAACCAAGTGAAATAACCATTGTCCTTGGTTGCATCACAGAACTTGGTGCTAAGATTCTATTACAGAAGACACTATATACTTTGGACAGAGGACTTAGAGGGATTGAACTGAAATTGACTTGGAAGCCTGTTCCCTAAAAACTGTCTTTCATGATGCTTTTAGTACCCATATGGATGATCTTTGGTTACCTCTTCATCTCAAAATTCAAAATCACATAATATTTTTAAAAATACATAAGGGCACATACTCTTTATAGATTCCAAGAATTAGTACCTGATGTCTTTGGGACTTTTAACTTACTCTAATTATGAGACTGGCAAAATTGAAATACATTGTACAATGATAATAATCATGAAAGTCATTGAATCCTATTTAATATGGTCAACAGTAAGTCATCCAGAATCAGGACTGAATTCCTGCTGCGTCATATGTGACTTTGAGCAGATGATTTAATAGCTCCATCCTTCTTACTTAATCTGCAAAATGCAGTTGATCCAAAGATCCCCACAAACTGCAGGTAAGAAGTAAATGAGTCAAAACAGGAAAGCATTTAGCAAATAATTCGTACTTAGTTATTTCCCATAATTACCCACTGATAAAACTTGTAAGAATAGTAGGGGCAAAGCAGGACTCTGGTGTGTCCGGTATTATCCTCTTTCCTGCTACATTCAAAATTAATTCCTTTTAAAGTACAGCAAAAGGTAGAAATTTGCTGAGAATTTGTATTATGATGAAAGGACATCTAAATAACCTCCATAAACTAATGGAATCAATACACTAAGGGTAAGAGGTGCAAGCAGCAGAAGTCCTGAATAGGAACAAAGGGGAACTTTGTTCTAAATAGTTTCACTTGCAACCATAGAATTTTAGAATTGATTTCTAAGAAAAAACACAAAAGCAAATAGCAGAAGTGCTTTTAAATTGATAGTAATGGCTTAAAAGATGACGAGAGAAAAGAGGTTGATTTTGGAGTCAAATGGGTACAATTTGCTAATCTAAGTAATCCTTTTCAGTGTCCACAGTTGCGTTCTTGGGTGACAGGAAATGCTATCATGATAGCAAAGGATTCTGTAGAATTCTGTTGCTTCTACAAGAAACAGTTGAACCCACTTGCAACAAAGGGCATCCTCCCAGCAATCATGATACAGGGTTTCATCTTGCTGAAGGTGATTTCTTGTCTATTTCTTACTATTAATTGAGACTCAAAGAAAATTCCTAGGGGAAGATATTTATGAGTTCCAATCTGCATTGCATCAACTGTAAACATGATTAAGCAAAAGGAGGATGTAGGCAATAACTGGGAGAGCATAAGACAAGTCAATTTTATAGGAAGAACAGTCTAGAATTACATAAAATAGATACTCAAAATTTGGAAGTCCTCTACAGTTTCTCCTGAACAGTTTTCTACCCCAAATGGTCACTTTCAAATAAAAGTGTTCCCCCATTTTGTCTCCCCTAAACTTACACAGGAGTTGTGGTATTTTATTAGACAATAACATATCTATGTGAAGCTTTATTTTTCCCTTGCTGATTATGTAATGAATGCTATTCCTGTTCAGATCTTACCTCTAGCAGTTCTTATCAATTTCCTTGTTATTTTGATTCTACTGAAATCACTTCTTTGGTATCAAATCCTATTGGGATTCTTCTTATTGCTTCTCTGTGACTGAATTGTAAAAAAGCTTCCCGGAGAAGCTATCGACCTACCTTTTTATTACAGTCAGCATTATTTATTCTAACTGAGGGTGCCAGATTGTGAACAAACCTTAATAACTTTGCAGGTTGGGAAATTCAAATCCAGCAAGTTTCAGAGTGTGCTCAAAATCTGCACTTCTTAAAATGTTATCATCAGTTCTGCTTACAAATTGTGGTGATTCCTAAATTAAGTAATGTACAAGTTAGCATGAGACCCTCTGTAGGATGGCATATAGCCAATCATAAGGGAGGCACAATTGCCCTGATTCTTATACCCTTATTAAACAAAACCTCTTTTCCCCCTGCAATGCTGGGGATAATACCCCAAGGCTTGCACAGGTTAGACAACTGCACTGTCATTGAGTGATATCTCAAGCACAGAATTTAAACTATCGAGACCAAGAAGACTTTAAATGAAAGAGTTAATTAAGTTGTTATAGATGCTTGCCAATGGCAATAGGACCTCTCCTGGTACAAATTCCCTGAGCTATCAGCAATATGAGCAGAGAGCAGTGGGTGAAATATCCATAGAGTCTAAGGAACAAGGTTGTGCTATAGTGTTGAGATCAAACCTACAGCCTCACGCCATCTAGCCAAGTGCTTAATATTCTTAGCACCAGTAAATCCCTTCCAGCAAAACCTACACTGGCCATAGGTAAGAAGAGTGAGACAACCAAAGTGAGTAGGATAGAAGGATTGCCTATAAAATGTTTCTGCCTTTTGATGAATGGCTCCAGAAGCAGAAAGTGGAAGGGCCTTGATGATGAATGTTTGGCACGTGAGAAAGTCATGTGAATATAACCTTCTCTTTCCTATTAGTTTAGATTGAACATGTAAGTGAAAGAAAAACTTCTCTTGTCTATTCTCTATTGTCAGATCTGTAGTTAATTTAGGACATCTCAGAATTCCTTCATCAGCCTGCAGTAGCCTGGTGTGTGGATACTCAGCCCGTACATATGCACGCCCATTTTACAGTATATGTTATAATGCTGATTTACATATAAACATGTGAGAAATGCTACACTTCAGCTAAGAAATGAAAGAACAAAATACAAATCCCTTCATAGCTTGGATTTTCAAAATCATTTGATAATTTCTCATATCAAAATCATAGTTCATTCTAACAAAATATGGTCATTAAAGGCATAATTAAAAATAACAACAGAGAGTAATCTGGAGTGCTATAGTAGCCAGTGTTTTTAATTATCTTTTCCTTCCTTTCTACTTATGCTGTTTTATGAATCTGTGAAGCTGCTCGTGCACTCATGCTCTGCGTCCTCTCTTTCTTGAGTTGTTTTATTTGTTTGCTCAATTTGTTGTGTTTGTGATTTTTGTGTGTGTTGCTGGAGGGCTTCTCTCCAGGTTCCCCAAGCCCCGCAGTCCCACAATCCATTTATAAAATAATCACTCAGACTCTTATATCACTTATAAACTGTATGGCCGTGGCAGGCTTCTTGCTAACTGTTCTTTTATCTTAAATTAACCCATTTTTATAAATCTATACCTTGCCACGTGGCTGGTGGCTTACCGGCGTCTTCATATGCTGCTGGTCTTGGCGGCGGCTGGCGGTGTCTCCCCACCTCAGCCTTCCGCTTCCCAGAATTCTCCTCTCTCCTTGTCCCACCTACTTCCTGCCTGTCCACTGGCCAATCAGTGTTTTATTTGACATACAGGCCATCCCACAGCACTTCCCCTTTTCTTTTTTTAAAAAGGAAGGTTTTAACTTTTACACATCTCCAAAGCCAGCTTGGTATATTTGGGTACTTGGGCGTAGCTTCTCTTACTACTTCCTGCTGGAGGGGGGCGCTGTATCTTATGGGGACACAAAGAAAATTTAAGGATCATGGAGTAGTCCTTGAGGCTGTATCGTCTGAGCCAGTTGCCTTGAAACGATTCTAGATGTTGAATCATCTGGGCCCTGGTGTCATCGGAGACCTTTCAGGTGGTCTTGGCTGGTCAAACCTGATGTATCTTAATCTGGAACAAATCCATAGCCTCTGGCTTTCTGTAGAAACAAAAGCAGAGCCTCTTTTCCAAAGTAACATATCCTTATATCCAAATTTTGAAGTCAAGGTACCTTTAAAATATACATTTTGGCATAACTCAACAGCTTTTGTAATCAAATGTTTTTCTTTAGTTACGAATATCAAAGAGAACATAATCCAGATTCTCTGTGTGGTAGCCATCTTTATGTGGCTTATGTTTTATATTACCTTGAGCCTATTGCTTTAAACTGCAGCCTTCTTAGCACTGTGGCTGCTGGCTCCGCCCACTTCAGCTTCCCAACATGGTGGTGGTACGTTTTCCACCAGCTCTGGGAGCCATCAACTCTCAGAAATAGTGGGTCTATGCTTCTTATCAAAGCAGCATGTAGCCCAGAAACCTCTTTTTGTTTTGTACTAGCAAAAGCTAAATCCACCATGCAGCTTAATGTGCCACTTGCAGAGGCCTCATTTCCGCCATACTGCAGATCGAGCGCACACGCCAGGAACCCGCCAGTAACTCAAACCAGCAGCTGCTGCTCATTTGAGAGAGACAATTAGGAAGCTGTTTTTAGCTTCGTTTTAGAATCTTTTCTCAGGTTTTAGGTGGAAACTCTTGCCAACACGTTGGGCGCCATTTGTTGCTGGAGGGCTTCTCTCCAGGTTCCCCAAGCCCCGCAGTCCCACAATCCATTTATAAAATAATCACTCAGACTCTTATATCACTTATAAACTGTATGGCCGTGGCAGGCTTCTTGCTAACTGTTCTTTTATCTTAAATTAACCCATTTTTATAAATCTATACCTTGCCACGTGGCTGGTGGCTTACCGGCGTCTTCATATGCTGCTGGTCTTGGCGGCGGCTGGCGGTGTCTCCCCACCTCAGCCTTCCGCTTCCCAGAATTCTCCTCTCTCCTTGTCCCACCTACTTCCTGCCTGTCCACTGGCCAATCAGTGTTTTATTTGACATACAGGCCATCCCACAGCATGTGTGTGTGTGTGTCAGGGTCTTGATCATATAACTCAGGCTGGCCCAGAACTTACTATGTAGTCCAGGCTGGCCTTGAATGTATGTTCTTCTTCCTCCAAATCCAGAGTACTCTAGTTACAGATGTGTACCAGAAATGGCTTTGCCATCATTGTCAATCTTGTTTCTTCTTCTGTATATTTTTTTTAATTATAACTAACAAGAGCTATATCGACAATAATAAAAATCACAATACTAGCAACACCTGATTTTCAGGAAACACCCATTTAAGTGTTGGACTCTTACATATAAGTTACTTTAATACAGAATGGCCTTATGGGAAGGAAGTTATTACTACTCAGACTTTAATGATGAGGGGAGAGGGGGTACCATAAAATAAAATAACCAAGAATACAAACAACTGAAAAGTGGATTTGGCTGAAACTACTCATGGAATTTGACTACAAAAATCCATGCCTCCATTAAATATAAAGTTACAGTCTTTAAAGAAATGACAATTGCAACACAGGTTCCTTGTCACCTTTTTGTGATGCTCTGGGGCCAGATTCCCATTTCTTCATTCACTAAGTATTGATTGCTTGTCTACTTCCCAAAGGAGTAATTACAATCTAAGAACTGGAAACCATAACAGAAAGGTATGGTGTACCTCAGAAGGACTAGCTGAAAAGAGACAATGTGATTTAAAAGAAAGTCATGACACCTAATTAATGAATGAGAACATTGTTTGCAGACCAGCACTTATTTGCTGGGGATGAAAAGGAGAGTTTTAATGTCACGTCTTTAGAAACTTTCTCTTTGCCTTTCCAGTCATTCCTTGGCAGGCTGAAGTACTCTGTGGTCTCTAGGATGTTGTGCAAATATCTGAGGACATTGTAGATAATGTTAAAAAAAACATATATAAAGAAGTCACTTTAATCCCCACCCACACTAAGCATCCAAAAATCAGTCCTGCAGAATTTTTTCCTTGGAAGTAACTTAAAAATAGAGCATTGTATTCCATCTTTGGGGAAGTACTATGAGGACTACTTTCTAGAGGATGGTTATGTTGGAATTGGAAGAGATCTCTGATTTAAGATGGGAGGTCTTGCCCTGATGGAGGCTGGTAGAAGCTGAGCAAGGCTTTACTGTCCTCCCCCTGAAAACAAAGGAACCATGTTCAATTTCATACGAGTCTTTTGGGTGAAAGTCTTCATGTACTGTCTTCTTTAGTCCAACCAGTGTGAATATTCTTGATGAAGCTACTAGATACTTGCCACATTAGAACATCTGGGTCCTAAGACAGGTAAGTTTAGAATGGACAGGCCTTGGGTTTAAGACCTTTAGCTTGAAAGCAGAGAGAATGCAAATGACGTGGGAGGAATGTGGAGCTTCACTCTGATCCATACACACACATAATCCAAGATATGCAGACTGTTGCCATAAAAAAAATATACGCATTTACATATTTTCTCTCAAACCCTCACTTTCACAAATATTACAGAAAGTGAAGGAAAATTGCTTTTTTTTTTTGTAAAGAATGATGCAGAAGCACATTTCAGTAAATCATTTTGAATTCCCCATCTGTGTATTTCAGTTCACTGGAGGCCTTTGTAATGACCTAAGTCAGTACAGATTAGATGTCCTTCCTTAGGGCCAACCACCTCAATAAAAAGTTATTGCTCAAGGCGATAATTGTACCCCAGAACCTCCTGGAAAGCTTATAAAATTGCTGACTCATTGAACCTCTGAATTCAATAGGATTGAGGTGGAGCCTGAATTCTGGCATTTCTAACAAGTTCCTGGAGATTCTCTTGTGTTGGTTCTTGTGTTGAGGATCAAGCCTTGAAACATTTAGAAACTTGATTATTAATCATCACCTTGAAGATTTTCCTGAAATATTGGTGGCCTCGTTGTTGTGGACATTTTACCAGAGCTGAGAATAAAAGTCATACAAGCATGTTCTCTAGATCTGGTAACATTAACATATGTGTTTCATATATGAAAATATTCGATGCATATACTTCTTTCAAGTAGGTGCTTTTATTAGTCTTGTTCTTCAAAGCAGTAAGCACAGAGAAGTTAAAGAGGCTGTCCAAGGCCATGCAGCTGGAAGATTACATTGCCAAATACAGCTAGGATTTGAAGTTCATATTCACAATTGCTACGATATACTGGAAAGCACTGAGTTCTCTGAGAAATGCTAAGACACAGATGTTCTCAGGGTATACTGGCTGTATAGAATGTCAATGGCAACTTGTTTTTTCACTATGATAAACCTTTGCAACATTCATGAAGGGAAATAAAAGCTGGATGAACAAACCTCTGCAAAGATAGAGGACCCTGGAGACTTATAAAGAAATGTAGTCAAACTTCCCTGGGAAAAGTACATAATGATGCACCCAAGTTCCACAACCTCATGCCTGTAGTTTTTTCTTTCTTTTTTTCTTTTTGCTTTTTTTTTTTCCTCTTTAGCTCTTTTTCTTTGGCGGACTCTACCATCCAGCTCCCAAATAAATACACGGAGGCTTATATTTTCTTATAAATACCTGGCCATAGCTTGGCTTGTTTTTAGCCAGCTTTTCTTAACTTGAATTATCTGGTCTACTTTTGCCCCTGGGCTTCCATCTTTTTCTATTCTATATAGCTTTCTTTACTTTTTACTCCATGGCTTGCTGTGTAGCTAGCTATGTGGCTGCCCCTGAAGTCCCTCTCTCCTCCTTTTCTCACTCCCCAATCCTTCTTCCCAAATTTCTCCTCCTATTTATTCTCTCTGCTGGCCAGCCCACCTATCCTTTCTCCTGCCTTGCTATTGGGCATTCAGATCTTTATTAGACCAATAAGGCATTTTACACAGGCAAAGAAACAAAACACAGCTTCACAGAGTTAAACAAATGCAACATAAAAGAATGCAACATATATTTGCATCATTAAACAAATGTTCCACAGCATAAACAAATGTAATACATCTTAAAATAATATTCCACAATACATGCCAACATTTTTAGGATTTCAATTATTCCAAGGCTTCCCTTCAATTATTATGATCACAACCCTCACAAGACCTACAAGGCCTTTTCAATATGTCTTCCCCAAGGCCCCGTACTTCTCTGAGTCTGTCCCTATCCCTCTTCATTGTCTGTACACCTACTCCTGTTAACAGCCTTATCAGTGACCTTTCTATCACAAGGCCCTAGCAAGGAGTTAAGAATATGTTCTTGGAATTCTCAACCCTCCCCCTCTGACCAGGTTCCTCCATGCCTCTTGTTCTCATGGGACAAGTTTATAATGTGCCATCTTTTATGTGGTGACCTTGGTCTGGACTTGAGTAACAACATGGTCTTTGGTCCTCTCAGCCTATGGTTACTAATAACTTCTTGTTTCTTCTCATCATTGATCTTACTACTATCACATTTGGCTTCATAGTCTTCTACTATTCACATAACTGATTTCATATTTTAATTTCCTTTATTTTAAATACAATAACCGTATTTATACCCTTATTGCTCCATGAGATACATATTATATATTGGCACCAGCCTCACAGGGTGGCCTTCCTTTTCTTACATGCAGATGAGTTTTTCCTCAGGGACATTTGTGTTAGTGGCAGCAAAGGTGAAGTGATTACCCTCAATTACTTTGTATAGCTTATCTCAAGAGACATTTTTTATTCCTTGCAATGTGAATTCTAATTTTTATAATGCTTTGGTTTTTTGGTCTTTAATTATGTTATTTTTTTCTCATCTTAAATTATTTCTCCTTTTTTATTCTGTTTTCTTCTTATACCTTTCTATTTCTATTTTTAATTAAGTTGTGTATGGTTTAAATTGATGAAAAGAGATATTTAAATTTTCTTTTTATGTTATTTATTAGCTCATTAGTTTTACACCAAATAACTTCATTCTAATACTCAAATAACACATATTTGTTATCTCTATGCTCAAATTTTCTAATTTCAGATGTTAAATAACAATTCTATAATATTTTACAATGTGCTTAAACTGAATGTAATTAATTTGTGAAAAATAAGCTGTCATATATTTTCAAATTATACTTTAATAAAGTTTTAGAAAATTGTATAAGACAATAAAATTTGAACAAACATAAAATACTAGTATTAAAAGGATACTCCACATTTAAATAGTCTGGAGGATCCTGCCCTGGACCTCCCATCTGGACAAGAGGTGAGTGCCTGGGCTCAGCCTGGATCCCATCCCTGGGCACCAGCCATTCCGGGGAAGACCTGCCCAACTTGTCCCCATGTTCTGGCCATCGGGCAGGATCTCCTCCACCCCCACCAGGAGGACTTCCCTTCTCCAGGACCCCTAGCAGACTCTGCAATCTCCATGCCCTGCCCCCATGCCCATACGCCTGAGACTCCAGCCACTTCCTGAAACTTAGAGACCAGCCCCCAGATCCCATGCTGCCCTGGACCTCCCATCTGGACAAGAGTTCCCATCCTGCCCCAGAGCTCCCATCTGGACAAGAGAGAGAGGCTTCCTGAATCTGTCAGCTCTGTCTGGACCAAGTGCGCCAATAAGACCAAGTACAAATCCACAAGGAGATGGGCAGACATCAAGGCAGAAGTACATAATGAAGAGCAATACAGCATCACCAGAACCTAGCCCTCCTCCAAAATCTAGACCTGAACATCAAAAAATGGAAGAAGCAGAAGAAACCAGGCTTATGAATAACATCATAAAGGAGGTAGAGGCTTATATAGAAGGAATCACAAATGAAATTGAGGAAAAGGCAAACAAAAAATTGGAAGAATGCTATAGAAAACTAGAGGAAAGAACAAATAAAGCAGAAGAAAACAATAAAGCCCTGAAAGAAAATCATGAAAAAGCAATGAAACAGATGAAGGAAACAGTCCAAGACCTGTAAAGGGAAATAGAAAAAATGAAGAAGACACAAACAGAGGGAATGCTGTAAATAGAAAATCTGAGTAAACCAACGGGAACTTCAGATGCAAGTATAACCAACAGAATGCAAGAGATGGAAGAGAGGATCTCTGGCTATGAAGATACAGTAGAAGAAATAGATTCATCAGTCAAAGAAAACACTAAAGCCAACAAAGTCATGACCCAAAATGTCCAAGAAATTTGGGACACCATGAAAAGACCAAACCCACAAATAATAGGGATAGAGGAAGGAGAATACCAACTCAAAGGCAAAGAAAATATATTCAAAAAGATCATAGAAGAAAACTTTCCCAACTTAAAGAAGGAAATGTCTATGAACACCAAACAGACTAAACACCCAAGAAAAGTCCCCTCGCTACATAATAATTAAACAATTAAACATATAGAATAAAGAAAGAATATTAAGAGAAGCAAAGGAAAAAGGCCAAGTGACTTATAAAGGCAAACCCATCAGAATAACATCTGATTTCTCAATGGAGATTTTGAAAGTCAGAAGGACCTGGACAGATGTAATGCAGACACTAAGAGACCATGGATGACAGCCTAGACAAAAGCAAAACATTCAATAATCATAGACGGAGTGAACAAGACATTCCAAGACAAAGCCAGATTTAAACAATACTTATCCACAAACCCAGACCTACAGAATGCACTAGAAGGAAAATTCCAACCTAAGGAAGTCAGATACCCCCTCGAAAATACAGACAATTGATAATACCACAGCAGTAAACCCCAAAGA
This sequence comes from Peromyscus maniculatus bairdii, assembly GCF_049852395.1. Classification (NCBI taxonomy): domain Eukaryota; kingdom Metazoa; phylum Chordata; class Mammalia; order Rodentia; family Cricetidae; genus Peromyscus; species Peromyscus maniculatus. Next base: position 29,218,406 of record NC_134866.1, on the reverse strand, counting down.
AGAGAAGCACACACACACACTACCACCAAAAAATAACAGGAATGAACAATCACTGGTCATTAATATCCCTTAATATCAGTGGACTTAATTCATCTATAAAAAGACACAGGCTTACAGAATGGATACAAAAGCAGGACCCATCTTTCTGCTGCATACAAGAAATACACCTCAAATTCAAAGATAGACACTATCTAAGAATAAAAGGCTAGGAAAAGACTTTCCAATCAAACGGTCTTAAGAAACAAGCAGGTGTAGCCATCCTGATATCCAGCAAAATAGACTTCAAACTAAAATCAATCAAAAGAGATCAAGAAGGACATTACATACTCATCACAGGAAAGATCCACCAAGATGAAGTTTCAATTCTGAACATTTATGCCCCAAACACAAGGATACCCACATATGTAAAAGAAACATTACTAAAGTTTAAACCACATATAAAACCCCACACATTAATAGTGGGAGATCTCAACACCCCACTTTCACCATTGGACAGATCTCCCAAATCGAAACTTAACAGCAATAAAGGACTTAACTGATGTTATGACTCAAATGGGCTTAATCGATATCTACAGAACATTCCATCCTAACAAAAAAGAATATAACTTCTTCTCAGCACCCCATGGAACTTTCTCTAAAATCAACCACATACTTGGCCACAAAGCAAATCTCAACAGATACAAAACATTTGGAATAACCTCCTGTGTTCTATCAGACCACCATGGTTTAAAGTTAGATTTCAACAACAACAAAAACTACAGAAAACCTACAATCTCATGGAAACTGAATAATGCTCAACTGAATCACCAATGGGTTAAGGAAGAAATAAGGAAATTAAAGACTTCCTAGAGATCAGCGAAAATGAAGACACCACATACCCAAACTTATGGGACACTATGAAAGCAGTGCTAAGAGGGAATTCATAGCACTAAAAGCCCACATAAAGAAGTTGGAGAAATCTCACACTAGTGACTTAACAGCACACCTGAAAGTTCTAGAACAAGAAGAAGCAAAGTCTCTCAGGAAGAATAGACACCAGGAAATTATCAAAGTGAAAGCTGAAATCAATAAAATAGAAACAGAACAATACAAAAAATTAATGAAACAAAGAGTTGGTTCATTGAGAAAATCAACAAGATAGACAAGCCCTTATCCAAACTAACCCAAAGACACACAGAGAGAGAACCCAAATCAACAAAATCAGAAATGAAAAGGGGGACATAACAACAGACATTGAGGAAATCCAGAGAATCATCAGGTCATACTTCAAAAACTCTACTCCACAAAACTGGAAAATCTAAAAGAAATGGATAATATTCTGGATAGGTACCACATACCTAAGTTAAATCAAGACCAGATAAACTATTTAAATAGTCCAATTACCCCTAAGGAAATAGAAACAGTCATTAAAAGTCTCCCAACCAAAAAAAGCCCAGGACCAGATGGTTTCAGCGCAGAATTCTACCAGATCTTCAAAGAAGAGTTAATACCAATACTCTTTAAATTGTTCCACACAATAGAAACAGAAGGAACATTACCAAACTCCTTCTATGAGGCTACAATTACCCTGATTCCTAAACCAAACAAAGACACAACAAAGAAAGAGAACTATAGACTGATCTCCCTCATGAACATTGATGTACAAATACTCAATAAAATACTGGCAAACAGACTCCAAGAACACATTATCCACCATGATCAAGTAGGCTTCATCCCAGGGATGCAAGGGTGGTTCAACTTATGAAAGTTTGTCAATGTAATACACCATATAAACAAACTCAAAGAAAAAAAACCACATGATCATCTCACTAGATGCAGAAAAGCATTTGACAAAATCCAACACCCCTTCATGATAAAGGTCTTGGAGAGATCAGGAATACAGGAAAAAAACTAAATATAATAAAGGCAATTTACAGCAAGCCAACAGCCAACATCAAAGTAAATGGAGAGAAACTCAAAGCGATTCCACTAAAATCAGGAACGAGGCAAGGCTGTCCACTCTCCCAATGCTTTTTCAATATAGTACTTGAAGTTCTAGCCAGAGCAATAAGACAACATAAGGAGATTAAGGGAATACAAATTGGAAAGGAAGAAGTCAAGCTTGCCCTATTTGCAGACGACATGATAGTATACTTGATTGACCCCAAAGATTCAACCAAGGAACTGATACAGCTTATAATCACCTTCAGCAACATAGCAGGATACAAGATCAACGCAAAAAAAAAAAATCAGTAGCCCTCCTATATACAATTGACAAACAGGCTGCGAAGGAAATCAGAGATACATCACCCTTTACAATAGCCATAAATGATATAAAATAGCTTGGGGTAACACTAACCAAGCAAGTGAAGGACCTGTATGACAAGAACTTTAAGTCCCTGAAAAAAGAAATTGAAGAAGATGTCAGAAAATGGAAAGATCTCCCATGCTCATGGATAGGCCGGATTAACATAGTAAAAATGGCAATCTTACCAAAAGCAATCTACAGATTCAATGCAATCCCCATCAAAATACCAACAAAATTCTTCACAGATCTGGAAAGAACAATACTCAACTTCATATGGAAAAACAAAAAACCCAGGATAGCCAAAAGAATCCTGTACAATAAAACAACCTCTGGAGGCATCACAATCCCTGACCTCAGGCTCTACTATAGAGCTGCAGTAATAAAAACAGCTTGGTACTGGCATAAAAACCGACATGTGGAAAAATGGAATGGAATTGAAGACCCTGACATTAATCTGCACACCTATGAACATATAATTTTTGACAAAGAAGCCAAAACTGTACAATGGAAAAAAAGAAAACAACAAATGGTGCTGGCATAACTGGATATCAACATGTAGAAGTCTGCAAATAGATCCATATCTGTCACCATGCACAAAACTTAAGTCCAAGTTCATCAAAGACCTCAACATAAATTCAGCTACTCTGAACCTGATAGAAAAGAAAGTAGGATGTAGTCTTGAGCGCATTGGCATAGGAGATCACTTCCTAAATATAACACCAGTAGCACAGACACTGAGAGAAACAATCAATCAATGGGACCTCTTGAAACTGAGAAGCTTTTGTAGAGCAAAGGATATGGTCAACAAGGCAAAGTGACAGCCTACAGAATGGGAAAAGGTCTTCACCTACCCCACATCTGACAAGAGACTGATATCCAGAATATATAAAGAACTCAAGAAATTAGACATCAAAATGCCCAACAGTCCAATTAAGAAATGGGCTATAGAACTAAACAGAGAATTCTCAACAGAGTAAACTCAAATGGCTGAAAGACATTTAAGGAATTAGGAGCCCTAATTGTCAGGGAAATGCAAATCAAAACAACTCTGAGATACCACCTTACACCTGTCAGAATGGCTAAGATCAAAAACACTGATGACACCTTATGCTGGAGAGGATGTGGACCTAGGCGAACTCTTCTCCACTGCTGGTGGGAATGCAAGCTTGTACAACCACTTTGGAAATCAATATGGCACTTTCTTAGAAAATTGGGGATCAATCTCCCCCAAGATCCAGCTATACCACTCTTGGGCATATACCCAAGGAATGCTCAATCTTACCAAAAGGGCGCTTGCTCAGCTATGTTCATATCAGCATTGTTTGTAACAGCCAGAACTTGGAAACAACCTAGATGCCCTTCAACTGAAGAAGGGATAAATAAAATGTGGTACATATACACAATGGAATACTACTCAGCAGAGAAAAACAATGACATCATGAGGTTTGCAGGCAAATGGATGGATCTAGAAAAAAATCATCCTGAGTGAGGTAACCCAGACTCAGAAAACCAAACATGGTATGTACTCACTCATATGAGGATACTAGATGTAAAATAAAGATGACTAGACTGCTACTCACAACTCCAGGGAGGCTACCTGGAAAACAGGAGCCCAAGAAAGACACAGGGGTCACCCAATGACAGAGAAATGGATGAGATCTACATGAACAACCTGGACATGAGTGGGGGTAATGAAGGGCAAGGGTGGAGGGAAAGAGTGCTTAGGGGAATGGGAGACCCTACCTGGATCAAGAACAGAGAGCGAGAACAAGGAATAAAAGACCATGATAAATGAAGACCACATGAGAATAGGAAGAAGCAAAGTGCTAGAGAGGCCCACAGAAATCCACAAAGATACCCCCACAATAGACTGCTGGCAATGGTCAAGAGACAGCCCAAACTGACCTACTCCGGTGATAGGATGGCCAAACACCCTAATTGTCGTGCTAGAAATCCCATCCAATAACTGAGGGAATCTGATGCAGAGATCCACGGCCAGGCCCCAGGTGGAGCTCCTGGAGTCCAATTGTTGTTGAGACCGAGGTTGGATAAAGCACAGGGACAAATAGCCAAATGAATGGAAACACATGAACTATGAACCAATAGCTGTGGAGCCTCCAACTGGATCAGGCCCTCTGGATAAGTGAAACAGTTGATTAGCTTGATCTGTTTGGGAGGCATCCAGGCAGTGGGACCAGGTCCTGTACTCAGTGCATGAAACCTGGGGCTTATACAGAGACACTTGGCTCAGCCTGGGAGGAGGGGTCTGGACCTGCCTGGGCTGAATCTATCAGGGTGAAGTCAATCCTCAGGGTAGTCTTTGCCCTGGAGGAGGAGAGAATGGGGGTGGCCTGAGGGGAAGGAAGGGGGGTGCGGGAGGGGGAAGAACAAGGGAATCTATGGCTGATATGTAAAATTAAATTAAATTATAAAATTAAAAAAAAATAGTCTGGAACATATGTTCATGTAATGGATGATAAAAAATCAAACAGGAAGAAAAAGTAATCTTATATCCTAAATAACTACAAGAAGAGGTCCTGTGATTAAAAAAATATCCCTAATTTCTGTCCTTCAGTTGAATGAGCTACTAAATTATTTTGAATAATGGATGGATGTGATGGACATTTCTCCCATTTCATTATTCATTCTTGGTCATTTTCCAACAACTATGGAACTATTTTTTATCATTATAGTGGCACTCTAAATTTGAGCACACTCTTCACAATGGACTAATGGGAGTTCTGATCTAAGAATTACAGTGTCCATGCACCAACAAAAATCTCACAGCAATTAGTGTCATTTGTTCAGCTGGGGCCCTACTATCTTATCTAAGAAAACATGGTCTTAATCCTTAAGGTCAGCACATTACAAAGCATGTGTTTTTTTCCTTTGTAACAATGTAATGGAAGTGTGTAATAGAAAAAAAAAACAGGGTTGAGGAATTTGAAGACAGGACACAAAATAACAAATATTCACCCTTGAGTCACTGCATAAATAGAGAAAAAGGAGATTTAATTGGAAATGCATAGCATGGTAAGAATTCTATGTACACACATGAGCAAAATGCACTCAGTGGTGTTGCCTAGACTAACAGACTTTATATTTAAAGAAAAGTATAGTTTGAGACAGACACTCCAATTTAGAAGTCCCAAGGAAAACTGCTCCTGGGTTTATGTTTTGACCTTTGGGAACTTGTGGGCTTTTTATGTTTGTCTTACTATCGTCTTATTTTCAATTATTTCTATTCCTGACTTTAACATTCAGTTCACACTTCACCTCTGCAGGCACCAGACCCTAAGTTTTACCCTGTGTAAAAAAAATGGATCATAACATATTATTTTTATACATTAAAATGTTTTTACTCATAACTTTAATCAGTAAGTTGCAGTTGTTCTATTGGGTCCTAAATATAAATATCTAGAAAAAAAGTGAGTTCTTATTATCTGAGTCTAATATTCTCTGTTAATCCACTATGTAGAGGATGAATAGAAGAGTTGGAAATGGGGTGAAATTTAATGATATTAAATTGTTACTGTCAGCCACAGAAATGAGTTAATAAGAGAATAGAGAAAGGAACAATTTGCACAAAATAGGCTCCAGAATTCAGAAAGAAGGGATGCTTATATCACCCTAAAATTTTAATATACCTAATCACCTTCTTTATTACTCCTCTCTGAAGACAAATCTTGTCCTGACTTTTTTGTTTTTGTTTTTGGTTTTGGTTTTTTGAGACAGAGTTTTTCTGTGTAGCTTTGCACCTTTCCTGGAACTCTCTTTGTAGACCAGTCTGGCCTCGAACTCACAGAGATCCACCTGCCTCTGCCTCCTGAATGCTGGGTGTCCTGACTTTTAAAGTACCATCCTGAGGGGTTTTCTATAATGTATGCTCCCATCTCTTGAAAGGATGAGTTCTTTTTATTCTCACTGTACTTGGTCTCGTGGTGTTTTCAACCTGTGTAGCCTCTTTGTGGTAATGATTTACAGGCCTTTGTCTTTACTTGGAACCCTAAAAATCATACCCAAGGCTGCAGGTCTGATCTGACCAGAGCACTGTCGTCACAATTGCTGTCATGTATCTTTATGATTTATCTAACCACAAAGTAATGTACCTACATAGACCTTGAAACCCTTGTTAACATGCCACGTCTCTCTCAAATATTTGCTGTTTATTTGACTGAATTTTAGTACTTTTTTTTTCTTCAGTTTATGTATACAATTCCAGTAATTCATTTTTTTAACCAAAACTATTAAATTTCTCTTGGATTTACTAATTAATTTGTTCAGCTATCTTGATGTTAATCATCACTGTGGAGAAGAACCATCTAAAACAGTGTTTGGGGAAGTGTAGAAGAACATTTCCCTAGGGTTAACTTCTATCCAATACCAGCTAGTCAATCAACAGCAAAAGATCCCAATGATATTAGATTCTCTTTACTCAACTAACTCATTAAATTTTGGCAACTGTATTCTTTTGTTCATGTAATGCACAGTTGCTCTCTCTCGCTCTCTCTCTCTCTCTCTCTCTCTCTCTCTCATGTAATGCACAGTTTCTCTCTCCCCCCCCCTCTCTGTGTGTGTGTGTGTGTGTATGTGTGTGTGTGTGAGAGAGAGAGAGAAAGTGAGTATGTGTGTGTATGTGTGTATGAAGTGATCATCCATCGAACTTGTGATTCCAATCATCCTGAGTTTTTGAACATCTCAGTCTGGACATTTGCCTTTGGTAATATGTCTTGTTTTACCTTACAAAATGAAAGTTCTTTATAATTTGAACTCATCTGATAATGCATGTGTAAGCAACACACTAAAAAATAGCATTGGCCTTCCATTTTTTTGCTTGCAACCATGTATAGAATTCGAATTATAAGAGCTCTCTGACTCTCTGACTCTGCCTTTCCAAGCATCCGACTCACACACATCTCATGAGGTCATAATAGTATTTCTCTGATTTTTTAACAGTGAATTTTATATGTCTCATTGGTCATCATTAACTGTGAGATGAATGTATCTTCTTAGGCTTCCTCTTATTCTCCATCAGCACAGTTTTCCATTTGGATGAGACCAGCATCATGATCATGGGGTTGTGTACTTTCTCCAGGGGTCACACTTATCTACTTTAAAAATGTTTTCCTTTGGTTCCACTAAAGTTTTTAGTAAGATTTAAACAGATGTCTGGAGACTGTCTTTTTATCTTAAGCGCTGAAAATGTTTTAGTTAGCCTTGGTACTAATCTGCATTCAAAATATATTATTTGGATTATTAAAAATCATTATCTGTTGTTTTTATTAAAGCCATGAGGCAACACAGGACATGATCAGATTTTTATCAACAAACAAAAATTCATGAAATACTGATTTTACAACTATTTCGTACAAGCAAGACTTTTACAGCCAAAGCCTTTTATATCAAAGTCCATTTACAAAAACGTATTTTAAAAATAAAAGGTTGTATAACACAGTTGTCAAAATAAATAATAACAGAAAGACAAACATTTTTATATTTTGTTCATTATTTAATGATCCAGTTTTTATCATAATTATGATTATGCATCATCCAGAAAATTATGTTTGTTTAGTAATATTTTAAATAACATTGAATTATATATATATATATGTATATATATGTATATATATATATATATATATATATATATATGAGAGAGAGAGAGATGGATGAGAAGAATGCTTAGGCAATAGTGTCTTATATGTGAGCATGAAGAACCAAGTTCAGATGCCTAGCGCCCAAATAAGAAACCTAGCACTGAAGCATGCATCAATAACTCCCAGTGTAGAAGGTGGAGACAGGTAGATTCTGTAGGTCATTGGCCAGCCAGTCCAGCTGAACTGATGAGCTCAGGCTCAATGAGAGACCTTGTCTCAAAAAATAAGATGGAGACCAATAAAGGAAGACAGCCGTCAGTGACTTCCACACACATGCATACACAGGTGCACACACATGAACATGTACCTACATCGTACACACACATAATCCACTTAGAAAAATTGAATCTAATAAAATGTAAAAAAAAAAAGATATTTTTACATTTGAAAAAGTTCCTAAGAATACTCTGCTCAAAAAAAAAAATGACTAGTAATTTCAAAAGTTTTTTTTTTCCTTTAGGCATTTATCTCTATGGATATTTAACAGATAAAATTATACTGCTTAACTGGTTTCCAAGAAAATCCTCTCATACAATGATTCAAAAGTAATATGAAAGCAGCTTCACAGTAGATTGAAGTCCTCCAAAGAAATCCTGCCGTTCATTATCTAATTTCTATTTATTTTCTCACTTACACAGGGTGGACAATGTGACCACATCTTGTTACTACAAGCAATGGGTGACACTACATAGTATGTGACACATGACAGCCCTACCCTTGACCCACAACCCAAACAAGCAAGCTGACAATGTCATCTGAACTAAAACAAAGCCCTGGTTCAATATTATTTTGGATGTGCTAATATGTACAGTTAGAAGGGACTAAGAGAAAGTATACTTGTTAAAAAGCAGACACACTTTTTATTCTATACTAATCAACAAAAGGAAATTATCCAAAGCCCTATATTCTGTGCATGCAGCTCAACATCACATATATTTTATGATACTAATATCTCTAATATTGTGAAGTCTCCATTGCAACAGAAGCTTTACCTTTATCGATGCCCTCTCAGGGACTCTATGCTGGGAGTCTAGTTCCACCACAAGGTATCAAGCCTTTAGCTGATCTCCATGAGTCTTTGAATCTTGCTTCTTCTATGACTTCAAAATTCTCATGCAGAAGATTTCTAGGCTTTGTTAATTTGTCATTTTTTAATCCCTTAAAGAAAAGTTACTGATATAGTATTTAAATAATTTCATAGCATAGAAAAAAATGGAATCTCAAGTCCTATGACACCACAACAAATAGAAAAATTTAAATAAAAAGATGAAGTTAAAAAGTTATCCAAAGGTATGTGTAGAAACTTTCACATTACATGTATTTGGGTACAACCTGAGAATGAAAGGAAAATTAAACAATGAAATCTATTAATATAAATAACATATGTACCATGCTAATAGGTAGAATCAAAGAAATAAGCATTATCAGAGATCCCAAAAGATATTTATAATGTTAAATATTCATTACTAATTATAAAAACATAAAAGAAGAAAAATTGAATTTTGTAAAGTTTTTAAACATCATATGATTTATTTAATCTAGGCTGACCTTGAAAGCATGACATCCTACTCCATGTCCAGGGTGCTGGGATTACAGGTGCATATCATTAGGTTTAGTACAAATGGAAAAAATAATATATGGATATTAACAAGGATGTCACATACATTTACATACAGAAGAACACATGTCCTCATACAAGAGTGTCACATTACATCATGATATGAGAACAATTCTCATAAACCAAAAATCAAATGAATATCATTTATTGTCATTATTGTTTAATGATGCTTCCAAACATCTCCTTGGGAAAGATTTTAAACTCCACTATAGATGCTATCATTGTTAACTATGTCCTGAGTCACCAAAAATGTTCGTGATTTTAAGTAATAAAGGAATGAGAGAACAAACCTTACACAGGAGCTTGTTCTGGTTTTCAGAAGTGGGCTCACTTTACACATCTGTTTAAAAACACAACAGTAGAGTGAAAGTATTCCAAGTACAAGATGCATGATTATTTGTTCCAAGATGAAGAATCCCTCATATAAGGACTAGAGTCCTTAAGAAGCTGAGTGTCCCCTAGATGAAAGCCACAAAGGAAACAGAGACTGATCCACACATGAGAACTAGACTCTTCTGGCAGATGCAGGAATTGGAAAAATGCATTCTTGCCAGAGCCTCTCAACAAGACTCTAGTAATAGAATAGCATGGATTTTTATCTTCATAACACTTTGAACAAAGAAACCAGCTGAACTGAATCCATCCAGACATCTAACTCACAGAACTAGGAGGATAAGCTTATGCCTGTTTAAGCTACAGTGTATGAAGCCTTCTGACAAAGGCATACATTGAACTTTCAGAGATCTGTTTTATTAATGTTTTTGGTTTCTAGTTTCCCTGAACATTAATAAACTTATCAAATGAAATTAATTTAAACAGAGATGTTCTATCTAATTGCTCTATCTCAATTTCTGTTCTTCTGTGTGGTGTGTGGAAGGTGGATATTTTTCTCAATATTGACCAATGAAGAAGGACAATTTCACCATATACATGTTTTCACTATAATTTGATAGAATACTTAAATGTATCTACCTATTGAGTATACAGTTTAACTATTCATAAGCTGTGTCAAGAATCTGATTAATATAAAGGCATTTCTTGGACACAACCATTCTGCTTAAAATACTCCCCATAAGATTTCTCCATTTCTCCCTATTTTAAAAATATTTTAGATATTGGTTTTTATTTTTCAATGTTTTTTTATTTATTGTATTTAATTTTAAGCTAGCACTCCTTCACAATTCTTCTTTTGGTTTTCATTATTCTAAGTATGTAGTCTTCTCTTAGGTAAGGGCACTAGGTGATAATGATGTGTTAGAGCCATTATTCAGCTACTGATAAGAACAGAAGGTGTGCATCTGTTCTCAGTTCTGTGTACAGTGCAATCAAGCTAGTCACTTGAAATCTGTCTTAAACATTGACAAAGGCTACAAATCAGAGTCATGTTGTTCATCTAGCACTGGGTCAAGGATGCAAACTGCAACAACACTGGTTGGTGCTATATCTTTACACTGTTGAGTGAAAACTCCCTTGTGAACATGATAGGAAAAACTAAAGATGCACTCCTCTGCCACTTAAAATACTTAAAGACGGCCGGGCAGTGGTGGCGCACGCCTTTAATCCCAGCACTCGGGAGGCAGAGCCAGGTGGATCTCTGTGAGTTCGAGGCCAGCCTGGACTACCAAGTGAGTCCCAGGAAAGGCACAAAGCTACACAGAGAAACCCTGTCTCGAAAAACCAAAAAAAAAAAAAAAATACTTAAAGACATCACTAAGAGAACAGTGGACTGAAGCTTGACATTCTCTTCTAACCTGTGAATTATTATAATCTCTTTTGATTTTTTTCACTAGTTCTTTGAGGATTCCATACAATATATTCTGATTATATTCAACTCCATCTTTTCCTGGATCCAGACTCCCTTCACTGTCCAAGCAACTTTGTGTTCTCTCTTTTAAAAAATGAATCAAATCCAATTTGTGCTGCTTATAAATTCTTGGATGTGGCTATTCACTGGAGCTTGGTTGACTTACCAGGGCCTATATCCTTTAAGAAGATTGACTCTCAAACTTCCAGCAGCTATTTATAGTTTATTTATATTTATAGCTCCTCAGCTAGGGGTGGGGATTCATGACTACATCTCTTGGCTGGGATTAGTTTGTCTTGAGCTTGCTCACACAAGCCTTTAGGTAGTATTATAACCACTGTGAGTGCATATGTACAACTGCCCTGCTGTGTTTGAAAAATAGTTTCCTTGTAGTCATAAACCTTTACTGGCCCTTACATTCCATCCATTCTTACCCCATGATCCCTGAGTCTTGTGATATCGATTTCTAATTCAGGGCTTAGCACTACTCAGTCAACTTATTCTGTGCACCATGACTAACTGTAGGTCTTTGTGTTAATTGCCATCTAATGAAAGAAGAAGCTTTTCTGATGAGGATTGAAAGAGACATTAATCTATGATCATAATAAGTCATTAACAGTTGGGTTAATAAATGCTATGTCCATTTAGTAGAATAATCATGGTAAATTCTCTTCTAGGGCCTAATAACCAGTCTATCCATAGGTTCTTGGCCTCAATGACAGTGCATGGTATGGGTTTCTTCTTACAGAGCATGAGTTGAGTCTAATCAGAAAGTAGTTGGTTACTCTCATGACATTTGTGTTTTTTTCTGACAATCTGGCTGTTATTGCAGCTCACGAGGTTCACAACTGGGTATGACTGATGATTCATTTTCTCCTTTGGTAGCATGCATTGTACCTTTCAGCACTATGAAAGCTAGCTAGTAGGGATGAAACTTCCAGATGAGTACAAGCTTGATTTCTCCACACTCTATCGATTAAGCATCTTGTGTCTTCAGCAATGGGGTATTATCATCAGGTTCTGGAGGGCACATTTGTATTAGCCCTGTTATTTGGAGGTCTATAGGGATTTTCAATAATAAGCTTATGCTTATTAGTTAGGAACAAAGCAGAGATATAAAAGAACTGTTTTTAATGTGGGTAAAATAACTGAAAAATGGAGGTTAAAATTTTATACAAGATATCTTAATAAACTAATCTTCATCAAGTATATGTCATACTTTAACTGAAGTTTACATATATGCTAAATAAATTATGTACAGAAATGTGTGTGTAATATTTTTCAGAAAAAAATTAAGAAATAACACACATTTACTGAAATTGGTTTCCACTACTGAAAGAAATAGAATTTGGGGAAGAGTGATGAGTATTTTTATTTTTGGAATCTATATATTTTTATCACTTGAATTATTTATGCATGTTCACTATTTTATAGAGATCAAACTTTCTCCCAAAGAACTATTAAAATATTAGCTGCACACCCATTCACTTTACTTTCAGTGTTTCTTTTTACTGTATGTTGTCACTTTTAGTGCTCTACTTAAATTCCAGATGGAGGGAGAGCTGCACATTCCCTGTGTTGGGGAAGGAGAGATACCCATCATCTGCATTTTGCAAACATGTTTATATAAGTTGCACACCTAAAATGCAAACACTTCACAGCGTCTCCCATCATTTATCTCTGACAACAAAGGAATTATCTGAGTGGAAGCAAGTTCCAACTTGTGAGATGTTGGATGAAGAGTACATAAATAACTGATCAGAAAGCTCCTACCCTATTCTTCAGTTCTTATACTTCCTCTTGGTGAACTTGAGCAAATTTTTTTTTAAATTCTTGAAGTTTAGTATGAGAAAACATATAATCAGAGATAAAAGTAATAAGACACCAAAGGCTGACCTTTTAATCAGCTATTGGAATATATTTTAAAATAAAAGCCAATTGAGCTTATTACTTATTATATGAGTGGATGAAGTTCATCTGTAATTATGGCACTTTTAGAGCCTAAGACTTTTGGTTACTTAGTGCAGCATATGGTAAAACCATGGTAAGATTTAGAAACATTTTTCTTTTCTTCCCCCCCCTCCCCCACGAGAAAGGGTTTCTCTGTGTAACTTTGCACCTTTTTCCTGGAACTCACTTGGTAGCCCAGGCTGGCCTCGAACTCACAGAGATCTGCCTGCCTCTGCCTCCCGAGTGCTGGGATTAAAGGCGTGTACCACCAACGCCCGGTAGAAACATTTTTCTTGTTTCAGTATTGTTAATGAGTAAAGCTTTCTCCAGGACTGCATTTTCTCTTTGACATCTGTGCTGTCAATAAGAGAATTAATGTATATTATATTTTTTTCTCCTTAAGGTAAATTAATAATGAATGTATTTTTATTAAGCCATTACTCTTCAAGCCACCCATGACTTGAAGCTTAGGGAAAATCATTACTCTCTAAAGGCTAAATAATACATACCTACCCTATGGCAAGTGGTAACTTTCTGCCTTCTACTCCCTCATGCAGTTAATCTATGGAGAATCTATCACAAAGTTCATGTCTGCTGCATCTTCCAGTTTCTAGGCTGAGGCATGAGGCTGGAAGATACCATAAGCTGAGAAACTTCTCCTTAAGAGCAGTAGATGACTCAGCTATGAAATTAAGAAGTAAACAATTAATCCTTAAAATCTCATATCTCTTGAGATCCTCAAATCAGGGGAAAATGCTTTAAAAGTTAGAAACTTTCAGAAAATAGATCTTATTTCTACTGGCCAAGCAGAACAGGTCAGTAAAAAGCAAGAACATTTCCACATCTCAGTCCTTCTATCATCTTCCATCTGTCTTAAATACATTTTTGGATTTTGGAAGAGAGGTCTTCCAATTCTTATTTCTTGGTTTTTCCTGTGTGATGCCAGAAAAATGTCTTCAGGCTGACTGTCATGGCTGAGAAATTGTGCACCCTGCTGAGAAGGTAGGAGATACTCCCCTCACACTGGCCCTGCTGCTGTGGTGTCTTTTGCTCCTGGGACTCTTGCTTTCTCCACCTGGTAGGGAATTGGGAACTGATGGAGCCTAAGAAATGTAGTCAATAGTCATGGGATGGGCAGGAAGGGAGACATCATTACTTTGGTCACAGCTGCTTGTTTCTCATTGCAGGTTGATGTGGACTCAACCTCTAAGATGGAGGAGAGTTCTAAATACTTTTAGATTATTTTGGCCTATTCCTTTTTCCCCGTTTTACTCCAGGCAGACTTTCTTTGGCTTTCTAGTTATATAATAGACACTTTCAGTCTTTAGCTCATGAAATCACTTCTTAAAATCAGCCTGTCCTGCTCCCACTTCACACCAACCTCCTCAAGATTCAATTACTCTTTATGCAGTTCTTTGAAATTTTCATTGGAATATCACAAGTTCTAAACTTGAGATTAAAACTGAAGATTTCATATTCAAGAATACTAATACTTTAATGAAACTCAACAAAATTTGCATTAAATGTTTTTGCTTCTATATTTTTTGTATTTGCTACTATATTTTGATAAAAGACTTTGTTTCGTAAAGATAATAAAAATCTGATTTCACTTCTTACTCCTCCCCTTACTCAGTGAAAATCAAGTTGTAATACTTACCTTGAAAATTTTAATCATGAACCAAATAAAATAGAGAGTATAACATGTAATAACAAAGTAGGTGGTTAATAAATATTAGTTCTTCTATTCTGTCCACAGCCCACACAATTGCTTTACTTATATCACTTCCTAAATAGATAATGGATGGCTATGAGTATGCCTGGTTACATAATCAGTTTTTAACACCATCCTTTCTCTTTGTCAGTGAGTTGATACAGTAGCCCATCTCTCCCAGTTTGAATCCTGAGACAACATAACCTGCTTTGAATCTTATTGTTTTAAATTTAGTTGTTATTGTTGTTATTTCTATGGTCTTTGTTTATTATTTGTGCCTTCCAGATTCTAGACCCTAAACCACCAAATAATACTAAGGAATGCAAATCCTTGACCACTACAGATAGACATTTCCTTCTTCTGAGGGTTACTGAATTATCTAGGACAACAACGTGCACCCCAGTTCTCCTTAGTGGGAACCTCACGAAGGGACTTACCCAATTCTTTTATCAACATCCCTATCCAGCTACAAATCAGCTAAGAGTAGGCATTAACTGATGCCCCCAGAATTTGGCCCCAAATCTTTGAGGAAAATGACAAGACTTAGTAAACTCATTAATTTTAAGCCCAACATGGCTATTGTAGATCACCTCCAGACCTTTCAGAACACAGTTCTATATCTTATTTATAACAGAGTTTTAAAATGGACTCTGAAGGAAGCTAAAAGATCATTTTATTAGAGTTTGGGAGAAAAATTGCAGGGCAAGCAAGATATAAGTCTTGGCAGTTACTGGGAGGAGAAAATGGATAAAAGGAGGAGAAATGGCCATGTCTTTTGAGTTAGGGTACAAGAAGGCAGGCAGGTTCAGCTGTGTACAACAGCAAGCAGCTGCATCTGGGGAAGGGTAATCTTCCAAGAAAGAATGAGAATGTCTAGCGTGTCAGGGGAAGCATGCTTTGGGTTTCCACTGGTATTCACAAAAGGAGATCATTACAGAAATCCACAACTAGTCAAACTGCAAATAACAACTAACTGATCATGAGGTTTACAATTAAAACTGCTGTATCTATAGCACAACTTTCAGACTTAAGGATCAAAGAACACCATGAAAAAGGGACAGAATGATTCTAAGAACTTGAGGACCAGGCCATCTGCTGCAAGATAGCACCTTTCTATAATTTACAGGAAAGTTTTACCCATAAAATTTCAACAATATAGTCACCTAAACAAGACTTGCACAATGTCAGCACCAATTGACATCCAGACCTCATAAGAAACCACCCTAAAATGAAAGAGGGAGAATCAGACTTCCCTAGGAAGGAGGCCCCTGATAGGTTACCAAATTCTAAATGGTCAACTCTAAACAGAGCAGGTTGTATATACAAGTATGTATATGCAGCAATACATAAATATGCATGTGTGTGACAACAATAATAATTACAGAAGAGGTTATGAATTTGATAGGGGGTAGTGGAGGATACGGGAAGAATGGGAAACAGGTGGCAATGATATAAATATAGTACTCAAGTATAAAATTCTCAAGGTATTTAAAAATTTTTTTACACATTTTATAAAGTAAGACATTAAAAGTCTTGTCAAAAAAATAAATTATGAGACTGACACACCAGTTACTGTGTTGAGGCACCTCAAAGAATAAATTAACAAAAACCAAAAATTTGACAGAAAGCATGTAAAAGCATTAAGTCATTTCAAAATTGTTATAATTTTTTATTTACTTTCTAGTTAATACTTCTACAGAGTGTGTGGTGAAATAATTGTTACTAAACTAAATATTTAGCTTTATAATTATATCCATACTCTCTTGTAGCTAGAGTTTTCCTGCCTTGCCCACAGTCAGGACAAATCTTTGTCACCCGCCAGTCCCACACCCACTCAGACCCAACCAAGTAAACACAGAGACTTATATTGCTTACAAACTGGCCATGTTTGTATGGCCATGGCAGGCTTCTTGCTAACTGTTCTTATAGCTTAAATTAATCCATTTCTACAATTCTATACCCTTCCACGTGGCTTGTGGCTTACTGGCATCTTTTCATGCTGCTTGTCAGGGTGGCGGCTGGCAGTGACTCCTTCTGTCTTCCTGTTCTTTTATTTCTCCTCTCTGTTAGTCCTGCCTATACTTCCTGCCTAGCCACGGGCCAATCAGTGTTTTATTTATTGACCAATCAGAACAACTTGACATACAGACCATCCCACAGCACAGCCAAGTGCAGACCATTTCAGACACCTGCACTCAGGCCTGTGGTCCTAATCATCCTCTATGTGGACCTGCTGGGTAAAGTCAGGAGGAACCCGAGAATGGGCTCCCACAGGACATACAGAACATCCCACAGCACTCTCTGTAGAGTTGGATCTTGAATTTTTTCACTTATGGTTTTAATGTGCTATGTTAATATTAATTGTTAAATTGTTTACACATGTGTCCATCCATATAAGAATGTTTTGTTCTCTCTCTCTCTCTCTCTCTCTCTCTCTCTCTCTCTCTCTCTCTCTCTCTCTGTTCCTTTTTCTTACCCTTCTTCCCTTCTACTATATTACTAGATTGACTGTTACCCTCAGAATACCATGTTACTAGCTTAACTATAATATTAAATACTGATTTTCTATTTTTTAATAAAAAATAAAGATGAGACCAGAAAAGGAAAAAAATGCTGTATTTGCATTAGAGTCCATCAAAGTGATCAAACCTGACAGTGAAGATCGGCAATGATTTGCACCTACGCTGGGGCTTTGGGATGAGGTGGTATGAGCATATTGTCTCAATAACATGATAATTGGTCCTTACTTCCTTAGGTCAGTCAGTTTTTCTGGGAGATGATTCGATCAGGTGATTGGCAGGCTTATTTGGATTATCGTCTTCTAAGATTTATTTTGTTTTTTTTAATTATATGTATTTTTGTGTATCGATGTATGGATATGTGGAAATAAGTGAGCATGGCCTCTAAGGCCATGAAGAAAAGGTCTGGGAATGAAACTCCAGCCCTCTGCATAAGTACTACTCACTCTTAACCACTGAGCCATCTCTTCAGACCCTGGATCACCTCTTAAAGGAAGAGAAGTAGTTTATTAACTTTTGAGATCTACCACCTTGGATAGGTCTCAGAATCTATTCTTCTAATCAGGAGGAAGTAGCTGCCCTTTAATGATCTCAAGCAAAGCTCTGATTAATCCCAACCTAATCCCCTTGGAATATTAAGGTGGGGAAAAGCTGATTGTGATGGAAGGGATTCATTTTCAGGGTCATTCAGCCTGCTAATGCCTGCTTGGCTACCTAACCTCAGAAGTCTCCTGCCATTTCTCCATCATAATTTGCTAGATAACACAGACACGTGTCCATCAAAACCCAAGGAAAGGAAACACAATTCACCTTCCTTAAAAGGAAAGAGTGCTAAAGAATTTGCATCCTTTGTGCCAACAGGCCTGGGGCCATTTAGAATCAAATCATACCAAGGACCATGCAGGCTGTATAAAAGCTTTCTGTTATTTTCTATGACTTGATTTGAACCTGTATCATGTAGCTGTGAAGTAATTATTGATTTACTAATTATTTTCTCAAGATGCTGAAGTTGTCACATGGTCATGGAGTTACATGGGGACTGCAAAAAAATTGAGAAATCGCTGACAGGTCTGACTCAGCAGTCTCTGGACAAAGGTCAAATCAATTTTTCAACAAGCGATGTTGAAAGCATAAATGGCTAAATTATTGATGGCTAAGTGCTCCAATCCGACGAACAATAAAATACTCTGCTAACAGCCTGCTCTGACACAAATACTTGCTTCCCTAGAGAAACAGTCACTGTATTCAAATTCACATATCCATTCTTGTGGCAGATTATCCTTTTTGCTCTGTGTGTGTGTGGTGTACATACATACAGATGCACACACATATCCATGTGTACATATTGAAATGTGCATATATGCAGGGAGGGAGGGTGGAAAAAGACAGAGACAGGGACAAAGACTATATTCACGCATGCATGCCACTTAGTTATGGCAGACCCATTGCATTATTCAAATAAATATTTAAATTATGAAGAACTTTTGTTCAGGTTACTTGTGAGATAAGTTTCACTTCATGTGTCATGACACAGAATATAGAAATACTAAATGGACTCGTGGGTTGTAGAAAGCACGTACAACGTTGAGAGGGAAAATGGTGTGAGAGTATGGGAAGTGTTGAAGAAGAGGAAGTGGTGGTTGGATTGGGTGGAAACATATTATATACATATAAGAAATTCTCAAACAAAAATAAAATTTTACTACATCAGTGATTGAAATGTGATATAGCAGGATTAACTAAATACCTTTCGTTGGTCTCTGGAACTCCCTATCTTGCAAAATAGAAACTTTATAATTCTACAAACTCTGAAAATTCCCCCTTCTATGTCCTCTCATACCCTGTCTGGCAACCAGCACTCTATTTTCTTAACACTTGAATACCCCATTTAAATACAGCTTGATGAATAGTGCAGCTTTCTTTTTTAATTATTAAAAATGTATCTTTGAAAATTTCAGACATACTAACCCACCCTCTTTAATCTCCCATCTAAGCCTATCATTCTCACTTCACCCCCATTCAAATCTTTTTGTCATTCTCTTTGTTTTGTGGCCCACTGAGTTCAACCATATCCACTGGAGTTGGATATCACAGCAGAAGGTATGCAACTGATGACAATGATTTTCCTGCTCCGAGAATTCATCAAGCCCATAGTTGAGCAGAGAGAGGAAGGGGCATGCACTTCTCTGCCTTCCATGGATCATTGTTGACAGGACCAGTCTGGTATGGGTCCATTGCAGGAAACTGCTATCCTCGTGAGTCCATGATTGCAGTGGTATTTGTGTTTTGGAACTGGTTTATTCACTTGTAGTACTGTTTTTTTTAATTATTAATGAACAAACTAAAGTAATAAAAATTTGAAAGAGATCTTTTATTACTTCCATATTTTACAGAAATATATGATTTTTTACTTAAAATGTTTTTCATACAATGTATTTGGATCATGCTTTTTCCTTCCTCATCTCAACTCAGATCATTTCCACTTTGATACCCATACAATTTATGTTCTCCCTCTCAAGAAAAACAAAAACAAAGAACAAAGAACTAAAAATCAAAACATCTCATAAGACAAAAAAAAAATTCTTAAACATAACAAAAATAACTCACACCAAAACAAAACAAAACAACATGGAGTTCATTTTGTGTTGGCCAGCTATTCCTGGCCATGGGGCCTGTCCTGGAGTGTGGTTAATATGACCTGTGATCTTTCATTATAGATAATGGATTTCCCCTTTCCCAGCAAGTATTAATTACAAATAGCTTCTTGGCCAAGAGTGGGAGTTTATGTCCTCTTTCTCCTTTCATTACTGGGATTTTGTCTAGCTTGGACTTGTGGAGATCCTGTGCATGCTCTCACAACTTGGTGAACTCATATGTCTATCAGTCCTGTTGTGTTGGAGAGACATTGTTTCCTTGGACTCATCCACAGACTCTGGCTCTTGCAATCTTTCTGTTTCCTCTTTCACATAGATCCCTGAGCTTTGAAGGGCGGGCTTGGATGAAGACATCCCATTCAGGACTGACTGTTCTGAAGTCTCTCATTCTCTACACATTGTCCAGTTGTGGACCTCTGTGTTAATTCTCATCTACTACAAGAAGAAACTTCTCTGATGCATATGGGTATAGTAATATGTTCTTCGGAAATGTTCTGTGCTGTGGGATGTCTTTTTTGTATGCTGTGAATATGTGTTGCTCTGATTGGTTGATAAATAAAGCTGCATTGGCCTATGGCAGGGCAGGATGGAGCCAGGCTGGAAAATCCAAGACAGTGAGAGAAGAATGGAGAGTGGGCCAGACGCTGCCAGCCGCCATCAGGAGAAGCAAGATGTAAAGTACCAGTAAGCCACAAGCCACGTGGCAAAGCATAGATTTATAGAAATAGGTTAATTTAAGATGTAAGAGCTAGCTAGTGAGAAGCCTGAGCCATTAGGCCATATAGTTGGAAAAATAATATAAGCCTTCGTGTGTTTATTTAAGACCAAGTGGCTGCGGGGCATGGGTGGGAGAGATTTGTCTTGACCGAAAGGTCCAGGTGGGACAAAGAAAAACTTCCAGCAACAGTTCTGTATCTAGTAATGCACCAGGAGGAAATAGGAGATTTTTTCCAAGGAAGAAGGAACAGAATATAATATTGTGGAGAATATAAAGGGAAAACCAGAATATGAGAATTAAATGGGATGAGGGATGAGAGATTAAGGTAAAGGAGGGAATATGGGGAGGGACAACTAACACTAAAGATTTTTTGAAAAGTCATATGGAAACCTACTGCTGTAGAAGCTTGCTAAAACATAAACATATATAAATGGAATTTAAAATAGAGTCACATTATTCCTAATATTTGTTTATGATGTCATATATAGTAAGATTATATTTGAGCCCATATATTCATATATACATATACACATATATATAATTTATTTTTTAATTCATATGTGATTGAATCTTTAAATATTTAGTGTTGATGCAGTTACATTTCTTTTTTTGTTTGTAATTCATGTAACATTATGTCCTGATGCATTATACCTATAAATGCATATACATATAATATTTGTGCATACATAACCTTAGCTTCTTTAACTCTAGCTTTAACCCTAGCTTTACTAGTTTTTCTAATAATTTGGATATTATAAGTAACACTTCCATGGAGACACTAATTTCATTTTCTTCAACTATATACTCCCCTAAATTCTGGGACATATTGTAGCTTTATCTTTTATTTGTCCAGAACTCTTCACATTCTACTGTGAGAGTGCCTGTACCAACTGACTTCACCATCAAGGGTGTCCTTTTTCCACATAGTCACCAAAATTTACTTGTTATTTTGTAATAATCCCCCCAAAGTAGTAAATGTTGTTACTCTTCTGACTTTTCATTATGCTCTCCTAACATTTGTTGATATTGAACGTTGGTGCATATTCCTGGTGCCTTTTGTATGTATGTCTCCTGTTGACAAGTGCCTTTCCATGTTCCAGGATTTTATACTTTCTTCTCCCTGATCATGTCCTTGAGCCCTTCTATTTACTATTTCAGCACCATATCTCTTGATCTTCTCTTTTTATTATAATTTCTCTTTATTGGTATTTTATTTCTGTTACCTACAGCATTTTTATTCATTTGTTTGTCTCTTTGTTTTCTTTTAAACGGTTTGTAATGTAATTTATTCCACGAACTGAAGTTATCTCAGTGTTCATGACAGAAACAGAAGGGTGGTGCCTGTGCTGTGACTTCTAAGGCCAAAACACTGGACTTCAATTATGGGGAAATAAAATTGTACAGACCAAAGACAAACTACCTTGGGCTAATTTTGGTTTCTTTGAAAGCTATCCATTGCCTACTGCCAAGTCTGAATTAATTCTTCCACCTATCAAAACTTTTAAAAGGTACCCTTAACAGATCACTTTCCTCATATCTGAAAGCTAAGAACAGAATTTGAAACATCTGTAGTAGTTTCCCTGTTCAGCCTGGCTGTCTGCCTTGATTTATGACTTCCTTTATCCTATAACCAAAAAAAAATAAAAAATAAAAAAAAATCCCATAACTACCTCCACACTAGAATATGCCATTGGGAGCAATCTGAATCCTTGTTACAAGACTATGGTTACTCATATTTAGCTTAAGATTAAACTGTCTCCCATTCTTATTGAGATGAGAATTATATGTTTGGTTGACAATTAACAAATTTCCATTTATCATTGACTTACTTGGGCTCATTTATTTCTAATATTGTGCCATATTTCTTCATTCTGCGTATGTGTATGCCTTGTAAGTTTTGCTATAATTAAAAATTTGAAAAAAATGTAGCTATTTTTCCTAGTATCATGTGTGGGACTCTGTCAGAGTCCAGCTCTGATCCGTGGAAGTGTTCTTGAGGAGAGGAGAGAGGAATGAGGGAATGATAGAAAGATAGAAAGAGCTGATAAGAAAGACAGAGATACAGGATAGCTTTGGGAGGGCCTTGGGTCAATACCCAGTCACCTTGAAGTTTATTCCAAAGGGCTTCTTATACAATGCCAAAGGGCAAGGCTAAAGACCTCCCCCTTTCATGATCAAAGCGCAATGTATAGCCAAATGTAGACCCTTCAAAACACCTGGTAACCATGCCCATGGCCAAATCATTCCATTATGCAACCCTGCTGGGTAAAGCAAACTTAGATTTTCTGAACTTGAGTAAGGTCTTAGTAGGAAGCCCTGTGGGCCTCCACAATCATGTAGTAGCTCCATTCAGTTATCCTCATGAGAAGTCTGGGGACATCTCAAACCTTTATGCGAATGTTTTTTCAACATTCAGTTTTTCATTTTTTCGGTTTCTCGGTTTCTTTTAAGGTACTTGCAACATCTTGCTCTTTACCGTGTCTCTTTAACATACTGCAGCTATTCTGGGACTGCAATAAACATAGAAACCTTTGTCCTCTGAGGCCCCCGGGCATCCAAAATATGCTACTTCCATTAGTATTCCATGCCAGGTGAAACAGAAACTGGTCCCTCACACAGCCTTCTGAAAAGACACAGCATTCAATGTAAGTCCTGCCTTCTGGTTCTCCCCTGATGGAAGAGTTTACTAACTACACCTGTTCTACTGGTGCTGAGTCTCGAAGGGAGGAAGGGCTGCGGCAGTGCAAGTGGAGCAACTTCTGTTACCATTACCTTCCTTCTCCTTTTGCCACTGAAGTTCTTCCATGCTTCCAGCTTACTGGGCTACTGTGACAGGGTCCTGTGCTACTGTTCCCTTTGGGGGAGGGGGCCAAGTAGGTGCAGAATCAATGACACAGACTCTGGGAGATGTTGAAACATCAAGCTCAGTTTATTCAGGAAGAGGCAAGCCTTATAAACCCTCCATCACCCCTCCCCCTGAAAACTCTAATACATATGCATCTGCTGGTATGACATCCTGCCTCTCGTTGGTCCAGCTCAGCTCCATGTCATGTCTCATCTGCTGTTACTAAGGCCCTTAGGCAGACCTAGGTTGGCTCTCAGAAAGTATCTTATTACTGGTTTGGGCCAGCTGGCCTGCAGGCCTGTCCAGGATGAGTCTTCCCACAGGTTACTGGGGCTCCAGCTAGTATTGCCCTCACATGAGTGTTCTCTAACTATTTATTGGTAGATTTGGGTTTCTGTGGATGAACAGGATCTGGAAATTCCTTCCCACTTGCTATCCTTTATCTCTAATTTTACTTTTCCTATGAAAAAGCAATTTTCATTGCATGCATTTATATCTAATTTTTATTGTTTCCTGCTGACTTTCAGTGGTACTTATGAAAGTGCCCATAAACGCATCATCATTTTCAGGACAATTAATTCTAGTCCTTTGAGTCATTGGTCTCTCCTTCAAGCAGCACCACACTGTTTTAATTTCTAAAGCAGACTACTGAGTCATAATAATTGCTGAATTTCATCCTCTACATCCTTCACATCATTATCATTCCCTTACATTAACTTAAAATGTCTGGAAAAATTCCCTTAAAAACCCTGAAAACATAATACAAGCAACGTTACACAGATTGAGCAGGTTGTCCTTAGGAACATATATATATATATATATATATATATATATATATATATATATATATATATATACACATATGTACATGTAAGAACAATTAATAAAAAAGAGGCCATGAACTTGAAACAGAACAAGGAGGGGCATGGTTTATACAAAGAAAGGGGAATAGAGAACTTATGTAACTATAATTTAATCTAATAAAGTAAAAAAGTAATAAAAAGCTAAAAAGAAAGACAATAAAATAAATTAATACCACAGTGAATTCAGGGTTTTTTTTAAATCTCTTAAAATTATGATTGAAATTTTACTAAACTGAGTGATTACTTTGGGCAGGTTTTATAGTATTTGAAAATTTCCCCTTTCACTACTGGCCAGGGCAGGAGGTTTCAGTATGACTTGCAGCATCATGAATATAGGATCTGGGAAGATTTAGTACCTGTTAGGCTGAACATGAGCCTTTGCCATGAATTGGACATGCTTGTCTTTCCAGATAAGAAACTCTACAAGTTGGAACAATTTGTCTATTGTGTCTCCTTGTCTTCTGCATTCCCTCCTTACTATCAGTAACTGTATTTTAGAGTTTCTTCAGTATCTTGCTAAAATAAGGACTTTGTGTTAATTAGTTGTCTTGCATAACCTAAAGCTATATATACTAATATAATAATAGTCCTTTGTTGTTTCTTTTTTTACTCTTTGTTGGGAGGCCCTCCACCCAGCTATCAAATAAATCACACTGAGGCTTATTCTTCATTATCAATGTCCGGTCTTAGCTTGGCTTACTTTCTTGTCAGCTTTACTTATCTTAAATTATCCCAACTACCTTTTGCCTCTGGACTTTTCCCATTTTCATACTTCTGGAAATCTTACTCTTACTCTATGACTTGCTGGTTGTGTAGCTGGGTGGCTGGCCCATGATGTCCTCCCCTTTTCTGGCTCCTTCTAGATCTCTCTCCCTGGATTTCCCCCTCTATATATTCTCTCTGCCTGCCAGCCCTGCCTATCCTTCTCGTGCCTTGTTATTGGCCAGTTCTTTATTAGATCATCAGGTGTTTTATACAGGCACAGTAACACAGCCTCACAGAGTTAAACAAATGCAACATAAACAAAAGTAACAATACCTTAAAATAATATTCTACTACAGTCTTTGCCAAAAAAATGAAGCTAGGTCATTTATAGGCTTGTTATGGGAAAATGCTCTTGTAAACTGCTTTAATAAAACGCTGATTTGCCAGTAGCCAATCAGGAAGCATAGGCAGGGAGAGCAACTAGGAGAATTCTGGGAAGAGGAAGGCTGAGTCAGGAGTCACCAGCCAGACACAGAGTAAGCAAGATGCAAAGGAAGAACTGAGAAAAGGTACCAAGCTATGTGACTAAACATAAATAAGAATTATGGGTTAATTTAAGTGTAAGAGATAGTCAGCAATAAGTATGAGCTAATGGCCAAGCAGTTATAATTAATATAAGCCTCTGTGATTACTTGGGACCAAGTGGCTGTGAAACATGGGAGGGAGAGATTCATCCATCCTGACCTCAGGGCCGGCAGGACCTGAGAAACTTTCAGTTACATAGGGTCAACTTTGTTCTTAATGGTATATATAAATTTCATGTGTGGTATATGGTAAGTCATGATGCAAAGAAATAAAATAAAAGAAGCACAAATAAATTTATATATATATATATATATATATATATATATATATATATATATATATATCACCCTCACCACTGTTGCTAGTAGTCTAATCTGGGGTCGTCCTTGTGGATTCCTGGGAATTTCCCTAGCACCAGGTTTCTCCCTTACCCCATAATAACTCTATAAAGTTATCTCTTTCATTGCTCTCCCACTCTGTCCCTTCCCCAGCTCAACCATGAAACTCTAAGAAAAAAAAAGAAGAAAGGAAAACAAACCTAATGTTAGTTCCTATAAGATGCTAGACTTTAAAAATAGGCATAATTCTTTATAGGTTGCTGATTTAATTCTCATAAAAATCCAAGGAAATGAGACATGAGAAAAGTAGTTGGAGATTCACACCAATAGGCCTATAGCAACTGTAGTAAGTGATTTAGCCATAGATTGAATACAAGACTGTGCCACTTAAGGCAGTCATTGTTCATGGAGTGCACTACAGTGTTCATTTCAATGTTCTGCTTTTTATAATTGTCATACAAAATAGTGAGCCAGTGGGCCTTATTGTTATAACATATTTTATGTGTACAGCACCCAGAAACAACCTAGATTAATGAATATCTATCGAGAAAATTGAAGCCGAAACCTAGTTCCCTTAGTGTAAAAAGAACTCTGATTTGGAAAGTGGATATATTGCCTTTATTCCTGTACGGTGCAGTGGTGGATTTGGAGAAGTTGTTTTATTGATTTACCAAAGACTAACTAATTACTCTCTGTCATTGGAAATATTGTGTAAAGGCCTGTGAGAAGTCCTATACTAAATTATCCAGTCTCTAGGTTATCTAATAAAATGCAGGCACCTCAAGCAAGTATAGTCAGAGCTCAGAGGAGACCACTAAAGTAGTTTTCACCCCTCCCAGAGAGCCTTGGAATGCAGATTAATCATTTGAACAATTGTATGAGAACTGGCTTATGTAATTTCTTCTCTAATTATATGTGTACTTCAATTTGAATGTACTTAGAGGAAGATTGGTACGTGGTGAAATGTACTGTCAGGTCTAAAGTTAAAGAGCAGCTTCCAGCTATGAGCACATAAATCATAGGTATAAATATTTTATAAAATGGATGAAGTTCTGTAATTTCTTAATCTTTGAGATTTCAATTCTTTAGCAAATTCTCCACCCCATTTAATAAGGAAACTTGCCAAAGAAAAAAGAGTAGCAGTGAGCCTGAATAATCTGACCTACAATTGTTTAAATTTTTTCTGATGATTATATCCTGGAACTTTTATTCCAAGGGGCTGACTCATCATAAATATTGCAGGTTTTAGTTTCTGCTCAAAGGGATCAGAATGAAACACAGCTATATTTTTTTCATATAACTCTGTTGTATGATAAGTAGAATATGTTTTTGAAAAAGTGCTTAAGAAAGTCTTGTAACGTTTTTATAAAATATTCAAAGACATCAAGTAAGGAGCAATACAGTATTGTAGCAAGAGATAAGAATGCTAAACATTCAAAAACATTAAGAAAAAATAGACCAGAAAAATCATGTTTTGTTAATAATTAAGTGGTTTTTTTGTTTGTTTGTTTCTTTGCTGCTTTTGTTTTTCAGGGAGAATAGACCTCATTTGTATCATTTTCTTATTTAAAATGAAATTATGCATCAGTATAAGAAGACCACTTCACCATACCTCTGTTTAATTTATTATTTCATATAAAGAAAATAAAAGATAGAAAAAAACCATTTTCATTATCTTCATATTTTTTGTGGGAGAACCCCTCCAAGTAACATCATGAGTTATTTTATGTATTTTTCTCATTTTAAGAATGAGAAATTTTTTGAGAATTTCATGCATAATGTTTTAATCATATTCACCTCCTTGCCCAACTGCTTCCCATTCATCTTAATGACTGAATAATTCTCTTCTTTGTATATGTACCACATCTTCTTTAGCTATCTATTGATATGTATCATGGTTACCTATGGCATGTGTACATAGGGATTTATGTTATGTTTTAGATAGATGATAGATAGATAGATAGATAGATAGATAGATAGATAGATAAAGAGATGAATCATATAGTTCTATTTTTAGTGTTTATTGTTTCAAAAAACTTCTGATTTCCATCATGGCTGTACTAATTTGTATTTAGTTTCCTCCAATAGCATATAAAAATATCTTTCTCACCTACCAACAATAGGTTGTTATTTTTTTTCTTGATTGTAGTCAGATAAAGTTTCAATGTAATTTTTATTTGTAGTTCCCTCATGGTTGAAGATGTTGAATATTTTCCACATATTTATTGGTCCATTGTGATTTGTCACTTGATAAGTGACTTCAAATTTATTTACTGATTGATTGACATTTCTTTTTAAATTAGAAGAGAGAAACTATAGGCTTTCCATATACATTGCTTCTTTCGAAAACTTTGAAAGCCTAAGCACCCTGGAAAGGATAAAACAGATTTAGAAAAATTACTGCTAAATGTTGGCCCTACATTTTAGGAAATTAAATTTGTATATTTGTGGTTAAATCCCTAAGGGAATCGGCTCTTTGGAGGAAAAGATAAAGAAAACAGTAGATAGTTTTCCTGGTGAATGCAGTTGGATAATATGCTGGCATAAGCACACGAAAATCCTTGGAAGCAAAAGCACATAGAATGAATTCAAATTACGTTTGTTTGTTTTTTATGAGTTGAAATGAATTTGCCAGTAGTAAACCTGGAAATAGTTAGATGGATTTGGTAAATGTGTGCTCTGGGCTCTGGAGGACTCATCATATCCTTTGTTGCAGTGTCCCTAAACTAATGAGTTCAGAATCAGTGACTTCAGAGGCTTTTGTGCTACTTTTAACAACAAACAGAGGGAGATCGTGGACAAATGCTACATATAGATAAGTTGATTTCTAATTTAGATGAACTGAAATTGAGAAAACAACAAGACATATATTTAAGAATGCATAAGAAAAATATGGGGTGAAGACGGAGGGGTCAAAAGAACAGGCTAAGTTTGAGTCTTAGTGATGGTGAGGTATACAGAAGCAGTAAAGAGAGCTAGGGGTCTGTAAATGATGCTGTGAGTTGAGTAAGAGGACAACTATAATAGCACTGCCTGATACAAATAATAACAAAAGTATCCATCCGTCGAGTCCTGGTTTAGAGAGGCACGTGGAGGAAGATCGTAAAGCTCTTAGACTTGGTAAATAGTTCATGAACCATGAAGTACCAAAAGCAAACAATTTGAGTGACAAATCTTTACAGTGTACGAAAGGATTATTTATTCCACAGCAGACAAGCTACTGATTTAATAGTGAATGAATGAAGAGAAATTTGATGTTTGAGAGACAACGAAGTAATCAGGAATGAATGCCATAAAGAAATCAAAGATGAAACACATACAGAAAGTAATTACTACCAAAAATTATACTATACATTGTTGTATCTGTCCCACTCACTTAAGAAAGTATGTCCATTGTATTTGTCAATTCCTGTTACAAGTTGGAAACTGAATAAATTCCAGTTGGATTTTTATAAACAAATGTAAAAGTAGATGAAGCATAGCAAATATGATGTGTTAACAATGAAGATATTTCTCCTGAAATTTTATTTATGAATGTAAATTGAAGATATTTGTTTTTTTTTCCCTCAAGTACCCAAGCCCAGAACTAGGGTTATGTGTTGGCCCACCTCAACATCCACCCCATCTGTGATATGCTGGAGCCTGGGGCAGGTGATCAGTTCTGTGGACCCAAGGCTGCATGATTTCCATGACACAGGGTCACAATGAGATGTTCAGGAAGAGTCCCAGTGAGGACACAGCATCAATGGTGCAGCAAAGACCAGGAGACTTGAACCAGACTAGTGATTCTTTTCGATAAATGCTTGCATGTAAGATTATATGGATAAAGGGGTTTACTGTATAAATAACTGTATCACACTGCAGCTTCCATGACAAGACTTTTCCCTTCTTCCTTTTTTTCTTTTTCTCTTTCTTTCTTTTCCTCCCTCCCTCCCTCCCTCCCTCCCTCCTTCCCTTCCTTCCTTTCTTTCTTTCATCCCCTCTTTTTCTTTTAAATTTTATTTTGTTTTATTTTGAGGTGGGGAGGGAGATGAGTGGGGTCAGGGGACATGACATGAAAGACACAAGAATAAAAAAAATTAAGACTACATATTTATTAAACATTAAAAAAGAAGCTGGGCAGTGGTGGCACACATCTTTAATCCCAGCACTCGGGAGGCAGAGCTAGGCAGATCTCTTCGAGTCCAAGGCCAGCCTGGTCTACAGAGTGAGATCCAGGACAGGTACCGAAACTACACAGAGAAACCCTGTCTGGAAAAACAAAAACAAAAAAGTTAAAGAAAATATTTGTTTCTTTCCTTGGCTGAAGAGCAAAGGAATGGACTTGTGCTTCTAGGGCATTTGTGGCATTTGTGTCTCAGTGAGAGTCAAGGGCTTCATGTAAGTGGCTTTACCAGTCAGAGGAAGTCACAGTATAGAGGACTCTGGCTCCAAGTTCTTGTTTATAACAATTCATTAAAATTAAAGGTTAACCTGGCTATTCTCACCAAAACTTAAAATAGGAATTCAATCTTGATTGAGAGGTACCAGAAGGTAGGAGCAAGTGAAATTGTTAAGAAGTAGTTGGGTCATGAGGACTTGGTCCGCCTCATGAATAGACTTCTTCGTTCATAATTTCATAAAGTGATGGGTTAATATTCCTCTCAGCGATGGCTTTGTTGTGAAAGCAAGCCCTCTCCGGTGTGTTTACTATTGCTCTGTTCTACCAGGAAGTGACACAGCAGAGACAGGTGACAAACAGATGACAATGGAGGTTCCTCAGACTTCCAGACCTGAATCATGCCAGGCTTTGCCTGCCTTCCACATAAGTGGCCCAGTCTGATATAGTCAGTGAAACTTCACCATCAGAAAATAGATTAACATGGGCCCTGTTCAGGGAAAACAGGGATTCTATAGAGTATGTGTTTTTAAAAAACAAGTTTTAGATCTTTGTCTTCCACGAATCTCTGTTTGGTTTCCCTCACTCTACACAAATTGGCTGATACTGTAACACTTGAGACATTTTAATTATTTACAGAAGGATCTAATCTGAGGTTCTGATACAGCTTGTTAGTTTTATGTGGTCATGTACTTTCTCTGGGACTTCAAATCATATTTTGATTATATTTATCATCAGTTATTCACTATCGAGGTTTGATTGGGCTGGCGCTTGCTTTTAAAATGTGTGTGTGCACGTGTGTGTGTGTGTGTGTGTGTGTGTGTGTGTGTGTGTGTGTGCACATGGGTGTGTGTGCATCTCCCCCTCTTCTTTCCCTGTGTAGCATGTACTTTATTCTCTTTTTTCTAATCCTTTCACAATGTGACTATAAATATTCACAATTTATTTGTTTATGCTTCCTTTGGTAGTGGCTAATA
Organism: Peromyscus maniculatus bairdii; assembly: GCF_049852395.1. Taxonomy (NCBI): domain Eukaryota; kingdom Metazoa; phylum Chordata; class Mammalia; order Rodentia; family Cricetidae; genus Peromyscus; species Peromyscus maniculatus. Next base: position 29,186,797 of record NC_134866.1, on the reverse strand, counting down.
TTCCACTATTTTATTACACAATTACACATCATATTGTTGTTATGAAAAGACTGGGATACTAAAGTCTTGTTTTCATCCAGATTGTTCAGCTCTGTAGTTTAGAAGGATTATTTAAACCCAGCATACCTTGGTTTCTTCACCCCTCCAACATTGTTTGCCAAAGAAGCTGAAACAAAAGGGTGATTGGTAATGTCTTCTGGAAATCATATCCACTTTATTCATCTTCAAGACTACTTTTGCCAAGCACATCTTCCCTTGGAGGTTGCTATGATCACTGGCTTAGCTTTGTAAGCCCTGAAGAGGCTAATATCAAAGACAGGCAAAGACATATTTTTTGATAGATTCTAGCTATGCAGTAATTCTTTAAAATAAAACTTAACACTTACTGTGTATCTGACATTTTTAAATGAATTGTGAATACGGTGGCCAGTTTTACACATAATGATGCCTCATCATTGTCATTTTTTAGCATAAGATTACAGGACACAGGTACAGTAACATATACAGAGTCCCAGCTATTACTCAGGAGGTTGAAATTCAAGGACTATTTGAGCTCAGAAGATCCAGACCAGTCTGGAAAACATAGGAAGACCCTGTCTCAAAAAACAATTATAGAAAAAGGATACAGCAAATATACAGATAAAAGTATACTTACATTTTATGCAAGGGGAGTACTGGAGTGTTTTTAATTCTCAAAATTGCACATACATAAATTCTAAAAATATTTCACCCATTCTTAGGTTTGTATGCATGAGTGGTAGAACTCATGGGCATGAGAAAGGTAACACATGTTTTAGAGTGGAGGTAGGAAGTCTAGCATAGTAAGTATCTTCGTGACTAAAATAGCAACAACAAACAAACAAACAATAACAACAAAAAACAGGTTGCCCCAGAAAGCAGTTACTTTTCTCTGTGGTCTTTATCGCCCAGGCAAGGTGAACACTCATGGTGTCATGCTATACACCTGCCTGAGCATCTCCTGCTGGAGATAGTACGTATCTACTTCTGGTTTTTTGATTACTGTCATAGAAGACTCAATCTGGTTCCTGCTTTGTTCCTAATTTATGTGATACACTGGTGCAAATATGTGGGCAGGAGGTTACAAGCTAAGATGTGTCTCTTGCCTGCAAAATCTGGGGCAGATGACAGTTTTCCTGTGCTTTGCTTCATCCGTCTGGAACAAGATATGACAGCACTACTGATCTTCCAATGTGTGGTAAGATGGAAGTTAAACAATGCATGCCATGTTTGGCCCAGTACAGGTACTTACATAATCATTGATACATAATGTTGGTTTTGACAAAAAAAATAAACGATCCTATAATCACCTAACACATACCTTGGTATCCCTGAGGATTAATGTTACCATTCGGATCTTAAATGTCCTTCAGAGGCTCCTGTTCTGAAAGCCTAGTCCCCGCCTACTGTGTGCTGGGTGGTGGTGGTTCTTTAGGAGGTAGGTATAGTTGGAGGAAGTAGGTCATTGAGGATATATCCCTGAAGGGTATATGTCACTTCAGCCTTGCCTCCCCCCACACCACCTCTCTCCTCCTTCTCCATATTCTGACTGGAAGGCTGGGTGAGCAGTAGTTCCCTCCCTTGCACCAATAGGACTGGCCAAGTGATCACGGAATGAAACCCCTGAATATGAGAGTCAAAATAAATTTCTCCCTGACCCAAGATATTCGTTACAATTTTGGAAAGCTGCCCAACAAAATGAACCAAAGATTTTGGGTAATATGAAAGAAGATTGGGGCATTATTGCATAATGTTTAAATCGAAGACATATAACAGAAGGAATATTTTAGGCTGTGGAAAATGTATTTAACTTCTCTGGGGGGTATTTTCTTTGCTGATCAATAACATGGAGGATTAACCTCAGCTCATTTTAAGATCAGGATGATCTGAGAAGGAACGAAAAAATAATGAGGTTTTAAAATGTACCAAGGGAAAACTTGGGCTAAGTATTAAATGGAAAGGTTTTTAGAGTTCATGTGGATTAGAAGAACAGCAAAGAGTAGTTATTGAGTCATATAAATTGAGAAAGCCAATGACCTGCTATTAAAAAAAGGAAAGGGTATTTGGAATGGCTTCAGGGTCATGGGGACCATGAAGGCTAGAACAACTGGTTCCAAGCATCTGCTTCCTGGATTGTGGAGTGAAAGTGTTTTTGTGATGTGAAGTCATTTTCCTGATAAGCAAATATGCTCCTTCAGTAACAGGACCTCACCACTGACACAGCCACACTCTTGTATTGGCTCCACCAGCGTTTGTTGGCTATGGCTGATTTAAGATAATGGGAGCATGTTCTTCCCTGTTTGTTGTAAATTTGGTATGTGAAGGAACTTCTTTTGTTTAAAATATAATTCTCAAACAACAGTCTTACTTAAGTGGAGAGCAGTAGCCATATATATCATTTTAGTTCTGAAGCTGCATCTCAGAGGTTGCTATTAAATGTGGGGGTTGGCCTTCCCCAACTTTTCTATTTTTCTTTTATTGAAATAGATTTTTTTCATACAATATATTATGATAGTAGTTTCCTCCTCCTCTAACTCCAGCTCCTCTGAATTCCTTCCTACCCACTCTCCTACCCAGATCCACAGTCTCTCCTTAGGAAACCCAAAAGGAATCTAAATAATGATAATAAAATAATATAAAAAAAAACCAAAAAGTCAGAATAGGACAAAACCAACAACAGAATAAAAAGAGCCAAAGAAAAAGAACAAGAAATACATATAGACTCAGTGATACATATATTTTCACACAAAGGAATCCCATAAAAACAAAAGCAGAAACCATAGTATATGCACAAAGGACCTATAAAAAGGAAGGAAGGAAGGGAGGAAGGAAGGAAGGAAGGAAGGGAGGGAGGGAGGGAGGGAGGGAGGGAGGGAGGGAGGGAGGGAGGGAGGGAGGGAGGGAGGAAAAAAGGAAGGAAAAAAGGAAGGAAAAAAGGAAGGAAGGAAATGAGGTAAACTGAAATGGAGTGAACTGAAAAGAAAGAGACAAAGACATGACAAATATTAGGAGACAAACACCTCCGAAGATGACATCGAGTTCATTTGTGTTGGCCATCTACCACTGTGCATGGGACCTGACCTTAAGAGTGTTTTGTATCCCCAGTGACACTTCACTGGACAAAACTAATTTTTCTTTTGCAAGTGGTTATCAATTAGAGATAGTTTCTGGATTAGGGGTAGGGGCTTGTATCCACTTCTCTCAGTGCTGGGACCCCATCTGGTGTAGACCTGTGCAGGCTCTGTATGTGCCCCAGTCTCTGTGAGTTCATATGTGCATCAGTCATGATGTTTTTTGAAGGTCTTGATTCCTTTTTGTCCTCCATCCCCTCTGGCTCTTACACTCTTTCCAACTCCTCTTCTTCAGAGTTCCCTGATTTCTGGAGGGAGGGATTTGATGAAGACATCATGTTTAGGACTGGCGGTTTCAAGGTCTTTCACTATCTGCACATTGTCTGAGTGTTGATCTCTGTATTGATTCTCATGTGCTGCAGGAGGAAACTTCTCTGATGATGGCTGAGCAAGGCACTGATCTATGAGTATAGCTGAATGTCATTAGAAGTCATTTTATGGCTACATTCCTTCAGCAGATCAGTAGTAATTGCTTTTTTTCCCTAGACCCTTGGGATATCTAGTCTCAGGCTCTTGACCACTCAAGCAGTGTGGGCCTTAAATCCAATCAGATATTGGTTGGTTACTCCGACAAACTTTGTGCCACTGTTACAGTAGCACATCTATTGCAGGCAGGTCACCAGTGTAGATCTAAGGGTTTGTAGCTGGATTGGCGTTTACCTTTATTTTTTGGTAATGTGCAAAGTGTCTTTCAGAACCATGAATACTAGACAGTTGGGGTGAAGGCTCTAGGTAAGCACTAGCTTGATTGTTCAATGAATTGTAGGTGTTGTCTTCAGCAGTGGGGCCTTACCATAGGTTTGTGGAGAGCCACCAATAGTCTTGGCAATTGCCTGAGTTGTTTGAGATTCCCATGGGACTGACTTGATTATCAACTAAATTAGACATAAACCATTCCTGGCTTTGTGATTTAGTGATGAGACATGTCCACTTAAGACTCTGTCTCCCAGCCGGGCAGTGGTGGCGCACGCCTTTAATCCCAGCACTCGGGAGGCAGAGCCGGGCGGATCTCTGTGAGTTCGAGGCCAGCCTGGGCTACCAAGTGAGTTCCAGGACAGGCACAAAGCTACACAGAGAAACCCTGTCTCGAAAAACCAAAAAAAAAAAAAAAAAAAAAAAAAAAAAAAAAAAAGACTCTGTCTCCCTCATCATTTCATCTCATTTGATTACCATCATATATATATATATATATATATATATATATATATATATATATATGCAAAGCTTCTACTGTATTAGGTTTCCATTTGATTGATGGGGGAATGTCTTTTTATATGCTGTGAAAATATGTTCCTCTGGTTGATTGATAAATAAAGCTGTTTGGCCAATGGTGGGCCAGAACAGGGTTAGGCAGGACATTCTAATGAGAGAGGAAGAAGAAGAAAGTCAGAACAGAGATGACACTGCCAGCCGTCACCATGAGAAGCAAGATGTAAAGATACAGGTAAGCCATGAGCCACATGGCAAAGTATAGATTTATATAAATGGGTTAATTTAAGATGTAAGATCTAGCTAGCAAGAAGCCTAAGACAATAATAGGTCATACAGTTTGTAATTAGTATAAGCCTCTGTGTGATCATTTGAGTCTGAGCAGCTGCGGGACCATGAGGATGCAGGAACCAAGTGGGCACAGGAAAACTTTCAGTTACATTTGATCTCTCAAACGTCACTTAGTTTTAACTGTCCCTTCCCATATCCCCTCCATCACCCCACTTTTCCTTCCCCTCCTCATATGATTCTCCCTTTCCAGCCCCCACTCTTGTTCATCTGCAACTATCTAATCTATTTTCCTTTCCTATGGCTACCAATAAGTCACTTACATAAGACTCTTTTTGAGAACACATACCCATGTTCTTGGATATGTCTTGTTGTTTCCCTTAGTGACTTTCTATTTTTAATAAACTGCATGCAGTTCTGTTTAAAAAAACAATAAAATAAAATCTCATGTTATTTCTTTTAAAGATTTATCTTATTTTGTGAGTATGAGTGTCTTACCTATGTATGTATGTGCATGATGTGTGTGTCTATTGCCCACAGAGACCATAAGATAGAAGTAGATATCCTGGGACTGGAGTTACGGATGGTTGCATACTGGCCTGTAGGTTCTGGGATCCCAAGCTTGTTTCTCTGGAAAAGAAGTGAGTCAACTCTCCAGTCAATGTTCACATTACTTCTAGGTAGAAGTGTTGACCTTTGCTCTTACTACAGGATTATTTTTTATTGTAAGGTGTTATGTGACTGCTCTTTGCTGTAATTTCCTTCAGTGTACTTAGAAAAAAGATGTATTTCTATTTATAATAAGTCTTCACAATAGTAGAAAGTAGGAGCTGAAGGAGTGATGTACCTCATGCCACAGGACACTGGAAGTCTGATACTTCAGTAGTTAGAAAGAACATCACCAATACTTGAGTAGTTGCAAATTTTCATCTATGAAAAAGTCTCACTTTTAAGTCATTTAAAGTAGTTTCAAACACTGCCACAGTAACGTTGAGTGAGAGTTTCGCAGTGTCCCTGAGTCTGAAGAGTTTGCAGATTGCAGGACAGCACCTTCCTCAAAAGCTCCATGCATAGAGCTTTAGCCTTAATAATAACTTCTCAAGTTGTTAAAATCTGACTATTGAAAACCTTCCAGATACTGTCAAGATAGATGGTCTTTTTAAATGAGAAAGATCACTTGAAAAAAATGTATTTCATATAACTTTGCATTCTTTGAAAAAAAATCGCAATTACCCTTCTATTGCCCACTTACGTTGTATGGTGTCCTATTTTTGTCTAATATGTGTGGAACCACAGACTGGTCTTTGTCTTTGTGAAAATAAACGAAAAGTTATGACTGTGATCATGGAAGAGCCTGTGAGCTGGGAGGAGATTGGAAAAGGGGACAAAGCAAGAATCCAGCTGCTGTGTAAAATGATAGCTTCTCCAGTCACCTCCGCCCTTTGACAATACACATCTGGACCTGACTGACCTAAGCTGGACCTTTCCATCGTGGCTATGGCTCACGATGCATCTCAAGAGGTTATCCGGCTCTTGTTTTATGGACATTTTTATTATGTTTATACATTCTTTCTTTTTAATTATTTAACTTCTAGTCACGTAGCCCCTGTTCCTTCATAAACTGTTCAGTTCCCACTTCTTCTGATTTCACTGGGGAAACAGATTCAGTTCTCTGATCTCACATCGAAACTGCAATTCCTAACAGTCTGCCAAATGAAAATTTTCCTACCTTGATAAGTTTGTAGTTCATTTTGGTATATATTCTAAAGCGAGGTTGTGTAGACATGGAAGAGAGTAAAAAGAAAAGTAGGGTATTCTCATAAGTTCTGTGTCACCTGGGTTCAACAAAATCACAAAGCCATGTGACAACTCCTGATTTCAAGGAACAATACAAATAGGTGAGAAGCCTAGGGAAGAGCACTAACTTTCAAATGATGCCTGTGGAAATCACTTTCCAATAATCCCATTACTGTTATTCACGCCAAAGGGTTGTCCTCTTCGCACTATATCAACCTTGTTTCAAGTTAACAAAATGATAGGACAAGAGCATATTACAGTACATCCGCTGTGAGATAAAGCTGTAATAAGGTAAGTGATTTGTGGCTTCACTGCCCATAACACACATACACCATTCCCCCACTCACTAATTCCTATTTGGAAGATAGCCTATCAAGGTGCTCAGAGGAACAAATTACCAGCCCACATCTGATAAGGAATGGAGAAGTTAACTACACAAATGAACTTGGAAAAAAACCCACAGACCAGGTAAACCTTCAAAAGGCCTTATTTCAAGACACTCTTTAGACTAACACATATGATTATTTTCTGACTCACATCATCCAGCCCTCAAAGGTGTGATAATAAAGGTACATTGTTTTAAGCTTGGAGTTTGATGGCAATATTACACACGAACATGTAATGAATGCATTTCTCCCCAGACTAATATTATGTCACATATAAGAGGAAATAGAAGTCATGAAAGCTTAACTTCAAATGTCCAGGCAGCAGAGAGAAAAGTTGGGGACAAAGATGTGCTTAAAACACACTCCACGGGATTTTTTTTTCCTCTAGGAAGAGGTCTAGTGTTAATTTGTTGTATACTTTTCAGGTGATATTTTTATTTTGGGTTTTTTCCATTTATTTCTTCAGTGTTGGTGGACTGAATCAAGAGTTTCCCACATACTAGGCAAGTGCTCTACTACTGAGCTTTTCAGTTCCTGATAATTCTGAATATCTCTTATGTATTTAAATACAAAGAATTTCTCCTTTATACATATAAGGATAGGCTGTAACTAACTTACATGGGAACTTAGTTTTTTCTGTGTCCTGTGTTTTTGTGCATGTATGTATTTGTATACACATTTGTGTAGAGGTTTATGTGCATGTGTGTGAAGACCAGAGATTTATGTTTGGTACCTTCCTTGACTGATCTCTCTCTCTCTCTCTCTCTCTCTCTCTCTCTCTCTCTCTCTCTCTCTCTCTCTCTCTCTCTCATTTTGTTTTCGAGTCAGGATCTCTCATTGACTGAATCAGGAACTTATAAATTGGCTCCACTGGCTGGGTGCAAACCTGAGGGATCCTCACTGCCTAACTTTAACATTGGATTATAGGTTTCTACCCACTATGCCTGGCTTTCTTTCTTTTTGTTTTCTTACTCCCCCATGCCTCCAGACAAGGTCCCCCTATGTAGTTCTGACTATCACTCTATATAGAAGGCTGACCTCAAGCTCACAGAGATCCACATAACTCTGCCTCCCGAGTGCTGAGATTAAAGTGAGTGCTACTACACCTGGCAGCTGCTACTGCACATTTTCTTCTTCATCTCCTCCTCCTCCTCCTTCTTCGAGTGCTCGAGATGAAACTTGGGTCTTCTTTCTTACTAGGAGCACTTTACCAACTGAGCTATAACCTCAGCCCTTGATGTATTTTTCAAATCCATCTGCAAAGTAGATTCATTTTCAGTCCTATTATACATTCTCTATTAGTAAATCTACTGTCCGAACTTGCTTTGTTTTCATTCTGATTTGGAATTATACTCATATTCATAGGATAGACTTTTCAAAGCTGCCTCTGAGCTAACAACTAACTTACATTTCAAAACAATCATATCTATTCATGCAGCAACTCAATCCCCAGCAGTTGGTCTTTCTCTCTTTTGAAAGATATTTGGCTTCTTTTAATAATTCATTATCTGTATCTAGCAATTGTTCATGGCACTTTCATTAGCAATTCATTGTTTGTTTTAATAGTTGTGTTCAGCTAAGGCTTTCTGAGCAATGAATAATCTTTGAAGCTGAAAATGTCCATAGGTGTTAGGAGTTGAGAAGATTTCCTGTCCTATGTGACATTCACATGTAAATTTTATTTTTATTTATTTTATGCATTTGTGATTATGATTCCAGTAATTTCTTGAGATTTCCAGGTTGAGGCTGTTTAATCAGATTACGTGTTTCTTCCAAGTGACTTATGTCCAGCATGCCTACATTCACCTTCTTTAAAAAATAAAAGAAAGTAAACTGAAAAGTTAGTCATCTAAACTACTATTCAAAAATTCATTAAAAACACACTTAAGAACCCCCAGTTACAGCTCAGTGATATAGTACTTGCCTAACATTCATGATTCCTGGGATTCAAATTCAGTTATGCACATGTATACAGTGTCCATATCTAGAATCAAAGCAGAGCTTTGTGCTTGGGCACTAATGGATTTTTCTCTGAAATATCAATATTTCTCTTTTGTGGGGAGAGGGAATAGCATTTCTCTCTTTCTAAAAATATATTTAGTAATTTTTTCAGAATTTCATTCAATATACTTTCCTCATATTCACCACTTTTTGCTTCTGCAATGCCTCCCAGATCCTCTCTCACTTCTCCCTCAACTCTGTGTCTTCACTTATTTTTTTTACTCACCCCTTGACTATAATTTGTGCTATCAATATGCGCCTGACTGTGGGGCTATCCACTAGATTGAGGTTTGCCTACCAAGTGTGTGACCCTTAAAAACAACTAACTCTCAGTGAGCCAGAAGCCATCATTGATCAGTTTCCATAACTGGGCTTCATCTTTTCCATGATTCTAATTTTTGTTTAATATGTATGTGCTTCACTTAAGAGTTTGGCTGCCTCTGCATAAGCAAGACAGTTGTATAGCCCGATCTGCTTAAAGGACCCCCTGGCAGTAGGATCAGGATCCATCTCTGGTGCATGAGCTGGCTTTTTGGATACCACTATCTATGGTGGGACACCTTGCACAGCCTTGATGTAGGGGGAAGGGCTTGGACCTGCCTCAGCTGAATGTACCAGGCTCTGCTGACTTCCCATGGGAGGCCTTATCTTGTCACAGAAGGGAATAGGGGGTGGGTTGGGAGGGGTGAGGGGTAAAGTCTGGGGGGAAGAGTGGGAGGAGGGAAGAGAGGGGAATCTGCGGTTGGTATGTAAATTGAATAAAAATTTTCTTAATTAAAAAAAAGAGTTTGGCTGCAGATTGTATTTATTTTTAACCCTAGACCACAAAGCATATTCAGATGATTTAAAAAATATTCCCATAACAATTAAAATATTTGGAAAACCACAAAATCCTTAATAATCACACTATTTTATTTGTTAAGACTGTATTTGTTTTTATTTTTATCCTTTAGAAGGTCTATATTTTTAGCTGTGTATTTTTGGTGCTTTATTGTTTTTAATGGTTTAATTAATTTTTGACATGGCTTTGCAGAAAGTTATGCAATTCACAGAGATTTCCTTCAGCTGGTTCTCATTTTGTTTGCTGTAATGTAACATTGATATTTCTTCTGGGGTTCTGCTGATCTCGTCCACCCAAGCTCAGCTAATCACATTGCTGTTGCTGCCCCTTGTACAAGGCTCATCCTAACATTTTACTATCTACAATTCTCAAGGTTTTCCAGTTTCACTTTATCTGTCTTAGCATTTGAGCTGTTTAGTTTTGGTCAATGTACCATGCAATGCAAATCTGTCTTACCTGTGTAAACTTCCTGTATGAAACATATTTCAAGGCTTGTGTTAGTTAGAAAGGGTTCTTTAGAAAAGCAGAACTAGTCGAATACATATTTATAACTCTGCATCTGTAAGTAAATCTGTGTACTGTATATGAATATCTGTCTATATATGCATATATACACAGAAAGATAGTATACAACAGACAGCAAATAAAAAAGAGGTGGACACAGAGATTGCTTATGAGGTTTGGGTCATTGAGTAATGGAGCCTGAGAAACTCCACTGTCTGGTATTTGCGAGGTAGAAAAGAAGAAAATCTTGTGGGAGCAAAATTTGCCAAGACGTCGGGCTTGAAAGTTAGGAAATATGTTGAAATAAACCCCAAGCTGAGGCTTGAAGATGATGAAATACAGTTTTCAGCTCAAGCAATATTGCAGATCAAAACAACATGGAAAAATGGATCAATTCCTCCCTCCTCCAACATTCGTTCAACACATTAGATGATGTCTCCACAAAATTGGGGGTGGTAATGCACTTTACTGAGAGCTCAATTCAAACACTGATTTTTATGGGGAAATACTTCCAATGGTACATTCATACAAAATATCTAATCTGGACACCCACAGCTAGTAGAGTTGATGAATAAAATTATCCACATATTCATATCAAAAAAATAAAAACCATTAGAGAGCAATAAGAGTCTTTCGGTTAACATTTCAATGATGTGACTCTCCAGAAACAGAGACTGCTCTTGGATTCCCGACAGTGACAAGACATGAGGCAGCTCAGAGAGAGAAGGTTTAGGATTAGAGTTTAAGAGAAACCATTAGAGAAAGCTGCTAGGACAGTTTCAGGCTCACCCCCAGGGACTCTGAGTCCTGTAGGCCTTGGGTGGGAGTCAAGAGTCTAGACTCTGCAAGAAATCAGGTTTGGTCCCATACTTTGCAAAAGGAATATTAGGATGAAGGATAGAGAAAGGTCTTACAGGTTCTTACCATATTTGTGCTCATGGTATTAAAGCAAGGAGAAAGATGAATTTAGTGGATGTCACAAGGCAGAAAATAATCACTGGACTTTTCATTTTTCTGGAAAGTTCTTTAGAGGGGCAGTAACTACAGAAATTATTGGAGAGGTTCGTGAAAAAAACTAGGAAAATTACTAGCAAACACTTTAAGGAAACTCGCTTTACTTAATTTAACACATGAAAAGACAATAAATGAATGAATGAATGAATGAATGAATGAATGAATGAATAAATAAATAAATAAATAAATAAATAAATAAATAAATAAATAAATAAAAAGATACAAGAACAAAACATTCAAAGAGAGTAGTAGGTCTCTTAGGTGGAAGAATTTGAGAAAATAGAAATGGTGGAGGCCGCTTTAAAACCCCTGTAGGTTATTAACTCTATTGGTCCCACTGACTTCAGCTAAAGTTTGCAAACACGTGGCCCAATCTCATTTAATCTAGAAAAACGTCTGAACTAGGACTTTTCTTATGGAACAGTGATTCTCACTGTCAGCTATGTAGTACATTGATTTGAATCTGTTCTAAGACTACGATCTGGGTACTAACCACTGGGTTTTAATTTCATGGATGATGGCCATTGATTGATAAAAAGCCTTTCCTGTTGTCTTCAGGTACAGCCAAGGTTGAGAACTACTGCTCTAGTTACCTTGACAAGAGCTGCTGTGATATGAAACCGGTCTATGGTAGATATACATTCAAGTTCTTCATGCTCAACCTTCAGAACTTTGCAGTCCCTCATTGGCTTGAAGCTCCACACACTGATCTAGAGAAGGCATTTAGATGTAAGTTGTATTTTGTAACAGAAAATGAAGATTCCTGTCTCTGTTGTTACTTGTGTCTTCTTTTTTAGGCTAGAGTCTATACCCTGTAATGATGTCCATTGGAAATCTGTTCCAAATATACTTATAAGATTAACTTAAAGTTGCATTGTCTGTAGAATAATGGCCCCAAAGACAATCACATCTTAATTCTCAGCAAATGTAATAGAGTGAACATACAAAGGGGACTACAGAGGCCAGAAGATGGTGTAAGATCCCCTGAAACTGTAGTTACAGGTGGTGGGGATGTCTTTCTGTATGCCGTGAATGTGCTCTGATTTGGTTGATAAATGAAAGGCTGATTGGCCAGTAGCCAGACAGGAAGTATAGTGTAGGTGGGATAAGAGAGAATACTAGGAAGAGGAAGACTGGGTCAGGAATCACCAGCCAGAGATAGAGGAAGCAAGATGTGAAGGCAGAACTGAGAAAAGGTACCACACCATGTGGCTAAACATAAATAAGAATTATGGGTCGCCGGGCGGTGGTGGCGCACGCCTTTAATCCCAGCACTTGGGAGGCAGAGGCAGGCGGATCTCTGTGAGTTCGAGGCCAGCCTGGGCTACCAAGTGAGTTCCAGGAAAGGCGCAAAGCTACATAGAGAAACCCTGTCTCAAAAAAAAAAAAAACAAAAACAACAAAAAAAAAAAACAAAAAAAAAAAAAAAAAAAAAAAACAAAAAAAAAAAAAAAAAAAAGAATTATGGGTCAATTTAAGTATAAGAGCTAGTCAATAGTTAGCCTGAGCTAATGGCCAAGCTGTTTTAATTAATATAAGTCTCTGTGTGTTTATTTGGGTCCAAGTGGCCACAGGGCCATGGGAGCCAAGCAGGGCTGGAGAAAACTTCAGCTACATACAGGTGGTTGTGAGCCACCTGATGTAGATGCTGGGACTTGACTCCAGTCTTCCACAAAAGTAGTAAATGCTCTTAAACTCTGAGCTCTCTCTCTAACCCATACTTTTCACTTCTTCATTCAACAAATACATCACAAATTGAATAATCACTTTGCTGAGCACTATGGGTAGGATAAAATGATAAACAAGATGGATACAGCACCATGTTCAGATTCTTCTGAGGTATACAAGAAAGAATGCAATCAGAAAATTCCAAAACTTTGTAAATACTTTATTTGCCCAACAATTGCTTATGGGGCACCCATACAAAGCTAGTGTCAAGAATAGGAAAGGAAGAACCCAGAACTCCAGCTGGCATTTTTCACAACTACAAATCAAATTTCATTTGAATACAATAGTGTTCAACATATAGAGATATAATAGAGTTGATCATCTTTGGTCATTGAATACTCTTGTAGAGTGGTTTATAGCTATGTGGCAGGCCCTGCTTTGTGAGACATCAGTAAGATCCACTCAGCTCTTCAACTTTACTAGGTGGGACTTACTTTCTAATTCTGATTTTGGGAGTCCAATTTGGAAGCTTTTTGTGTTAGCTAGCTTTATGTCAACTTGATATAAGCTAGAGTCATCAGAGCCAATGAATTTTCAATTGAGAAAATGCTTCCATAAGATCAGGCTATAGTCAAGCCTGTAGGGCATTTTCTTAAGTAGTGATCAGTGGGCGAGGGCCCAGCCTCTTGTGGGTGTTGTCATCCTTGGATTGGTAGTCCTGGGTTCTATAAGAAACCAAATGGAGCAAGCAACAGGGATCAAACCAGTAAGCAGTACTCCTTCGCCTCTACATCAGTTCCTGCCTCTAGGTTCCTGCCTTATCCCATACCCCCAACACACCACCTCTGTGACCCCCCCCATCCACTCCTCCTTTGTTTCTGTTTAGAAAGAAGCAGGTCTCCCATGGGTGTCAACAAATCATGGCATATCAAGTTGAGGTGGGACTAAGCTCCTCCTCTTATATTAAGGCTGGGCAAGGCAACCCAGTATGAGAAACAGGTGGAACCTCAGAGAGTCACCAGAGGGTTCCCTATGATCAGTCCTGACCTCTGAGATCTCATAACTGTTTTTTACTTCATTGTAGAGTTAGTGGTGTTTTCACAAAAATTTTGAATAAGGTTATCTATCACCTGAAATAAGAAACTCCATGAATGATGTATGAGACTACATTTGGAAAAGTACTCAAAGAGTTTTTCTATATATGTCTCATCTAGTAAAGGGTCAAGCTCATCTGTTTAAAGTGAGTTGAATACACAGAAAGTAGTCTTTAAATGTTAGAGGCATGAAAATTTTATTGAGTCTATTTCATTTCAATTTTCTTATGTTTGTATTTGGCCAGTGCTTATAGGGCTAGAGAATAAAAGAAACTACATTAGAAATGATCAATTTTCTCTGGGTACTAAGTGTTATGTGTCAGAACTGTGACTAGACTCCCATAAGTCTGATTAGATACAGGCTATAACCTCTCTTCATTCCATTTACATTACCTTCAAGGTTTGAGTTTAAAAGGCTCTGAGATGACATGGGTTCCTGCTGTGTAAACAGAAGATGCAAGGAACTCAGGGACACATTGGCAATAAAAACCTGCAAAGCATGTTACCAAATAGCTTATAGGTTTGATGGAAAATGCATTCCAACCACTTTGGAAGCAGTACTTGTATGATATATATCAATGTAACTGAAGTGGAAAGAGAAAACATATTCTACGTGATTACCCTGAACTTTTTAAAGCCAAGAAGTCTCTAAAGCAGGAATTGACATGAACAGCTATTTGAGATTTTATAATGTAAGTAGCCCCTTCTTCACACTTCTGTTTTTCAAGTAACTTCAAAGCTTCCAGGCAAACATAATCCACTGCATAGGTAACACTACAATATCTGTGTGCATCTACCTTATGCAGTTTTAGTGAAATTAATTGCCAGGGCCAAGACAAGATGACTAAAGATTCTAATGAGAACGAAGACTTAAGGTTTGGAAGGTAACTTCAGATACAAGTGTGGATCCCTTAGATGTAAGATGCCAACTTCCTACACCTGATGGCAGCCAACAGACAGAACATAAAATTTAGTAACAGCTGACCTTGTATTAGCCATGATCTTTGAGAACATGAGCACAGTGTGTTCTAATCCGGGTTACTTATTTCAACAGAAAATCCTAACCAAAAATAAATGTAGCCATATTTCTACTGTCGAAATGAAGACCACCAGCCTTCTCCAGGAAACTCAGACCTTATCAGAAAACAATGGTCCATTTCATAATTAGAAGAAAAAAATCAGCAAAGTAAATAAGTGAGTTACAGGAGGGTTTTTTTGTTTGTTTGTTTGGTTGGTTGGTTGGTTTGGTTTGGTTTGGTTTTCGTTTTTCAAGGCAGTCTTTCTCTGTGTAACTATCCTGGCTGTTCTGGAACTCTGTCTTGACTAGGTTGGTCTGGAACTCACAGAGATCCACCTGCCTCTGCCTCCCCTCCCGAGTGCTGAGATCAAAGGTGTGCACAGGAGTTTTAATTATAGGAAAGATAGACTGTACCTAATACCCCACATCTAACTATCTACATGGCAAAGGTAAAGAACCACAGCAGGCACAGAAAGTATATAAAACGACTCTGGAGCATCCTTTCCAGCCAGTCAGTGAATAAATCCTAAACTGCACTGATAGGAATCAAAGTTACACTCCTGCATCACAGCCAAAGTCTTAAAATGTGGGTAGAAAGGCTTCTGGAACGACCCATAGGCATCATTTCCATCTAGAACTTTGCAACCAAGCTGTTCACAGTCTTTCATATCCAATTTCTAGGTCTCCACAGATGCTTTCTCATAGTATGTCAAATCGTCCTGCAAGACAAATGGAGAGATGAACCCAAAGGTCAGTTCATGCAAGGAGGCCCACAGATGCTTCTCTGCCATTTTCATTATGCTATAGATTGCAGTTTCATAGGGAAAAAATATATTCTTGAAGGAAATTGTCAAGTGATGAATGTATACGGTTTATGCCTCACGAATTTTCGAAAAGAGTGTGTGTTCAGGATGGAAAATTCCTCACAGGCAAACAATGAGATACAATAATTTTAGTAATGTCTGCTCAAAACTTTTGATACTCTTTGGGTAAAGATCTTGCTATTTAAAAGTGTAGGTTCATTTTCCCCACTAATTGTCAAAATGTTGGCCTGATCTAGCTTAGTTTTAAAGTACAGGCTCAGAAAGCAGACTTTGGAGGAATTTTTTCTTTTTTTTTCTGGGTTATTTTCTAGTCTACCATGGGCAAGAAAGACCATCTTGATGTCCTAGGTTTATGCATCAGAAAGTGAGGAATGTTAAAATATATTAAAAACAGTCTTTATATATCATTGGGTTGCTATGAGAATTAAGTAATATATAATACTCAGTATATTTGTAATACTGTTTCCTATATTCTAGAGACCTTATTTTGCATAACATATATGATATGCTCCTTGTATTTATCTTTTAGATAATAACATAATATGGATGCATTTTATGTATCTATTCACACACACACACACACACACACACATATATATATATATATATACATATACACATATCTTCTAACAGATCTAATAGTAGCTGGAATGTAGATATCATTAAAATTATATATGTCCATTCTTCCTGGTTTTGTTCCCCTGTAGTCCTTAGATCTGAACACTAATACCGAGAAAAAAAGGTGAGACAGAGCAGGGAAACACAATTTTCCATGTTTCATTTTATTCTCTAGCATTCTGCTTAAGGAGGAACTGAAATATCCATCATGGAAAATTCTTTCTGTTATGGGAGTAAAACAGCAACAAAACTCAAAATGAGCCCATAATATCTGAAAACAAAGTCATCATTAACACAATACACCAATGAGCTTTCTTGCCTGTTTTACGGTTTGATCTAAAGTTAAGTTTAGAGGGACAGAAAATGAAAGAAACGAAGAGCCGGTAGCTTTTCACCACGTAATAGAGCGAGAAAATGTTTTCACACCTGAAAATGAATATTTCCCCCGCTGTGGCCCTTAGAGAGAAAGAGGAATGGAAATGCACTGGGCTGAAAATCTGTGCAGGCCTGGCCTGTTCTCTTCTACAGCTGAATTCCTGATGGGCTTACTCACTCAGTGGTGGGTTGTGTCCTTGTTGCACACCGATTCCAGGAACTTCCCGTGGTCACTAAAAAGGGAGTAAATTATCTGCAGCAGGTGGTGATTGACTTCACAATGACACTGGAGTCCACCATTAAGGCCTATTTCCTTTTTATCACCACACTCCACTCCTCCAGCCCTCACTGGCTCTCATCACTCTGCAAACCTTGTCTGCGCTGAGAGGCATGCTCTTGAGCCCAGAAGGAAGAATTCTGTGCTGCTGGCTTGCTGACAGATCTCTGATTCCTAGAATTGTTTGGCAGGTGAATTTGCAGAAGCACTAAATTGCCATAACTTGAAAACAAGATGAGGAGAGAAGTGAGGTACCTGGAGTCTGAGCCTTGCCTACTTCCTCTGCTCCTAGTGGTAGCACAGTGGGGCCTTCCTTCTTCAGGGAGCAGTTGCAACCACCAGGGCTGACTTATTTCCATAGCCCAGCAGGTGGTTCGACTAAATATTCCTATGCAAGATGAGGTTGTCATGCTAAAAGAAAAACCCGTAAATTTATATGAAAAAGACTCGTTATTCCCACCCAACCACCTGACTAATCTTAGTTTCTTGTTGTAGTTTCCTTGGTCCCCACACTCTTTGCCATCTTCTGGATTTATTAGGAGCTACAGGTTAGACTTGCAAACCCTCCGAGGATTGCTAGTCATATTGTCTACCACCATGCAAACTGCCCTCCTCGGCTCAGGAGGAAAGTGCACTGGGAAGAAGTGGGGAGCTAAAGGACTTTCCTGCCCGTCTCCTTTGACAATGATTTGAGATGAAATGAACATGTTACACAGTCTCACACCAGAAGTGCTTTGGAGGCCATGGCTTCACAGGATATTATACATAAATGAATAAGTATATAAACAACTAAAAGCCCCCCACTGATGAACATCTGCAGGGGAACTCAGACATAGTGGTACCTACTAACTACTGGATTGAATCAGAACTGGATTATCTTCTATGAGAGCTGATTAATGTCTTTATTTCAGGTCATTTATATCCTATTTTCTTCCTTGCTGTTAAATCAACCTAAAAAGGCAGAAAGTAATTAAAATATACAATTTTAAGTAGCTTTAAAAATTGCTAATTTTTTATGTAAACATACAGGTCACGGAGTTTCAAATGGATAATATATGTATATGTCCATACATGCATGATTGAATAAATGAGAAGAGGAATAAATGAATTTTGAACAAGTCATCAAATTTTGCTAATTCTACACACCTTAGTCGAGCATCCCCTTGAATCTAACTCATGCTAAACACTGAAAATAAAGGAATAAACAAAATTCTGCCTTCGAACTGTTTTCATCTGCTAGAAAATATGGATGGGTTTTTTAGAGGTAAAAATTCACTGTTACAAATGTGATGTTGGTACTGTGGATCTCAGGGAAATCATGATAGCTAAGCTTTATCTTTCACTGTAAGCAGCAACTAAGTGAGAGAGGAAGAGGATAACTTCAATCATCACTATGAACATAGATAGGGCATTCCTCACTCTGGTTACAACATGAATGAGGATCCTTAGACTTTACCAATGTACAAACAGCACTGCATGATGTCAGCGCCCTTCAATAAAGAAAAAAGAAGAAAGGACAATATGAGAGAATTAGTGAAGCTGTGATCTGTCATCCCTCCTGCTATGTCACAGAGGTGCTCACAGGAGATGAGATTGGAGAGGTACTCAGTCAAAACATGCTCTTTCTTATAAATTTACCTCTTATGGCATGTGGAGGAAAAGAAATTTATCCCATACATTAACATTTCACTTTTAGTATATGCATTAGGGTCTCCTGGGATGGGACTGGGGAGATGGCTCAGTGAGTAAGATGCTGGTCGTGATAGCATGAAAACCTAAGTTCAGATATTCATTACACACACACACACACACACACACACACACACACACACACACACACACACACACATCCCTTATGGGAGCACAGATCTGTAATCCCAGCACCAGGAGGATGAAAAAAGGCAAATCCCAGGAGTTTACTCTCCAGTGAGTCAAGCTGAAACAACAAGTTCTGTTTAATAAGAGACCCTGTCTTAAAAATAAGATGGAAATCAATAGAGCAAGGCATTCAAAATTGGCTTCTGACCTCCACATACATGTATTTTTTATAGTGCAGGACTACTAGTCCAACTTTGGGTTTAATATCTAAGTCTAAAATGGGAGCATAGGCTGCTGTCTTTAGCTAGATCGCCAACTGATCCTTTTATTTCCTAAGCCAGAAAGAAACTCTGGTGTAGGTGCTGTGGTGCCACTGGAGAGACTTAACCTATGGTAAGACACGTTTAAGGAAAAATAAAAACACTGTGGCTACTCTTTGAGGAGTGGTTCAGGGGCTAGCAGACTGCAGGCAGGTAGGAGGCATATGGTAATCCAGACTAGTGGAGCAGAGACCGAGAGAAGGCAACAAATGTTCTAGTTCTTTAGTACTCAGATAGCCTTTGAGCTAGAGGAGCAATGTATCCTTCCATTGGGGAAGAGTGTTGCTTAGAAACCTCATGACTGGACAGAGAATACCAGAGTCCTGAGTGATATCTCTGGGGAGTCCAACAATAGCTTCAGGATGACTGTGAAGGACACATCATTCTTAGAATCAAGCTTGTGTATATAAGGCAGTGATTCTCAACCTTCCTAATGTTGTGACCCTTTAAAACAGTTCTTCATGTTGTGGTGAACCCCAACTGTAAAATTATTTTTGTTGCTTCTTCATAACTGTAGTTTTGATGGATGTATTTTATCACACACAAAAAAGAAAGAAATCCAAGGGGAGCTATTTTGTCTAACTCCTTGGGATGAAACACATCTGTGCCACTGGTATGGGAGCATTCCATAGAACAAGATTTCCCAAAAATGTAGTCTATGGAAATTCAAAGGGTATGTATTAACATTTCTGAGACTTTACTGAGGCCTAAGGAGAAAGTTTTTTTGTTTTTGTTTTTTTGTTTGTTTGTTTGTTTGGTTGGTTGGTTGGTTTTTTCAAGACAGGGTTTCTCTATATAGTTTTGGTGCCTGTCCTAGATCTCACTTTGTAGACCAGGCTACCCTCAAAATTCATAGAGATCCCCCTGGATCTGCCTTCTGAGTGCTGGGATTAAAGGTGGGTGCCACTACCACCCGGTTGAGAAAGTTTCTTAAACATAGATACAGGGTAGCCACTGTACAAGCTGCTCCATGGATTTACTACACTAAATATTGTGAACAAGCTAATGAATCACCAAAGGAAATGAGCTTTGACAGTCCTTCATTATATCCTAAAGAAAGTCATTAAGAAGGAAAGTCATTAAGAAAGTCATTAGAAGTAAGGATAATCTCAAGACAAAGGAGGCCCACTACCTAAGATATTGCTGCATATTTAGATTAACCTTGATTAAATCACACTAAAGGGAAAGCATATAGGGCATGGTTTAATTTTTGGAAAATGAATTGATAGAGATGGACAATTAGAGGACTGAACCATATGAGCTATGAAGATGACCCCTCAATGTTCTTTGGGGATTTTGACAAAAACAGATAACACTGATGTTCATACTTGATATTTTGAAGTTCTGTTATTCTCTGTTCTGGAGAATAACAAAAAATTTATTAGTAGACAATGCTAGACCTGGGCAAATATTAAGCACATACCTGGTCATTAAGTATTTGAAGAAACGAGCCAGAAAGAAAAAATCCTTTGTCAGAAGAGGTCACCATGACATAGAAATCCCAACAGTAAGGTATGATACTGAGTTTACAAAAGCACACTCATTGCTGTTATTCAAAATGTCCTTGACACCTCACTAAAATGACTTCCAGTGTCACTTTTTCCCATTGTATTGCAACAGTGTAATATGCAATTTTATTTTCAAAGTTTTGTCATAGCTATGTCTATAGTGTCCTTGGTCATGTCCCTCTAGACTACCCAACCAATTAGCCATTTAGTAATACTTACATTAAAATTTCATAACACCAAACTCTATTTTATAAAATATTCTTCAAATAAACTTCTTCCTCTTGATTCATCTTCAAAGCTATTCTGTAATTAATTTCAAAATGCTTCTTCCTTTTAAATACTTCTCCAAGATCCTGTTGCTGAAGATACCACACACATCGGTCACAAAACATGGGGAAAATCAAGTTGATTCTGACCAAGAAGTTTCTCCCCTTTTGGCTCGTTTTTGTAAAACTGAAAGGTGCTATTCAGTGTGGTGTGTGTCCGGGGGGGGGGGGGGGGACAGGTCATCAACAGACCTATAAAGTTTTAAATTCTGTGGGCTTCAATAATGTCTGTCTTGGCAAGATGTGCCAATGGGTGCAATATTGGCATGATTACTGTGAGTGTAACAAACTGCCTTCTGACTGGACTTAAGGCCTGTTCCCTAGGAGGTAACACATACTTGACACTGGAAATCTGGCCAAAAACCCATGGTTGGGGAGCTCAAAGGTCCCAAGTGTGAACCTACTACTGTTATTTTTGTTAAATGGACATAGTATCAAAATTCCCTCTAAATTCATATCTCTCTATTGATAGTTTAGTGCAGATTTTATCATAGATGCCTATTTGTGCAATAGATGGTGGTAAGCATGGAAACTCACAACTGGTCAAAATGTAGAGAATAAGTGTTTCAAGAGTGCTGAAGAGCACATAGGACATCTATATATCCAAGGCTCAGAGACCATCAAGAAAGAAGGACAGAAAGATCGTATGAGCTGGAGCTTGGTAAGGACAAGATCAAGACAGTTTATTCTGGTCATGATAGGACTCATTAGCTCACAGCCGTGTGGTTGCCTACACAGCATCAAGCCACTCAACATTCTAGTATGGTATGGGAAGAGGTAGGGGTTTGAGTGTGAAGTCCTCCACAGGCTCAGTGTTTGAATACTTGATCCTCAGTTGATGACAGTGCTCAGGGGTGTGGTGGACACGGTGGGAGCTAGAACGTGGAAGTATATTACTGATGCCAGACTTTGAGTGTCTATAGCCCCTCCCCACTTCCTGTTCATTTTGCTTCATGCTCAAAGTTGAGGATGTAAGCTTTCAGACTCCTACTCTGGCTGCTATGCTGCCTCTTCCTGCCATGCTTTCCCTCCATGAAAGATGCTTGTCCCTCTGGAAGTGTAATAGACTTTCTTCCATAAGTCAATGTTTGGTCACAGCAACAGAAAAGTAACTAATCCAATAGTGGTTCATGAGTCCCACCTATAATTAAGGAATTGTGGATGATTGATAGTTTATGGGGAAGAGAGAGCCACAAACTTTTCTTTGAGCATATGCTTCCTGATAGATGGGCATACCCACAGATGCTCCCACACCCAGAGGTATACAGGTAGCACAAATAAAAGCTTATGGGTTATTACATTAAAAGAAAAGATTATATAACATGGGAGGGGGGCAAGGAGGTTGAGGAAGATTTAGAAAGAATTAAGGGGAGATGTTCGGGTGAAGATGATCAAAATCCCTTGTGCGGAAATTATCAAAGAGTTAATAAAATACTTTAAATATATAAAAAGTATCCTTGAATATTTAGTAACTCAGAATTTAAAACTACATCAGAGTAATGGAATAACTTAGATTACATTACATAGGACAGGCTTCTAAGGTACATGTGAACTAGAATGAGGAGCATATACTATGGATTTGAAAATGTGAAGACACAAAGCTGCCATTTGCCATCTGCATGATCTGTGGTGAACAATTGCTTTGACCCTCAAATTTCTCATGCTGCATCCTTAGTAATGAAACAGTTCAAAGGAAGCCTAGCCTGGAAATCTGCTGTGGGACGGTCTGTATGTCAAATTGCTCTGATTGGTCAATAAATAAAACACTGGTTGGCCAGTGGCCAGGCAGGAAGTAGGTGGGACAAGGAGAGAGGAGAATTCTGGGAAGCGGAAGGCGGAGGCGGAGAGACACTGCAGTCACCGCCATGACCAGCAGCATGTGAAGATGCCGGTAAGCCACCAGCCACATGGCAAGATATAGATTTATGGAAATGGATTAATTTAAGCTATAAGAACAGTTAGCAAGAAGCCTGCCACGGCCGTACAGTTTGTATGCAATATAAGTCTCTGTGTTTACTTGGTTGGGTCTGAGTGGCTGTGGGACTGGTGGGTGACAAAGATTTGTCCTGACTGTGGGCAAGGCAGGAAAACTCTAGCTACAGAAATCCATCTAGAAATCATCAGTACGGCACAAGTACAGACTTAGTGCCACTGCTCCATTAGATAGGTGTGTGCTTTACTCATTTATACCTAATAACATCACAGATAGATAACACTATTATATCTGTGTTACTCGGGTGCTGTTTTATAGATGCTTCTATCAAACTTCTCATTCTTTTATGCCAATATTTTTGTAGCTGTTTCTTCTGGATGAAACAGTCCCTCTCAGGACACTCGTGAGATGCAAGAAACTCCCAGTACTCAGGAAGCTCAGCAAACATACATGACTCACCAGGCGTCTCCCCCAGGATATACAAGTAGTAAACAACTGCTGGGGAGAAAAAGAGTTTTTAAATGATTCGCCTGATTTCAAGCTGTGCAGGAACTCTAGCTAGTAATACAACTCTGATGAGTCAGTATCTTTACTGGATACTGACTTTGCAGTGATGGAGTCACTACCATTGAGTCACTCATGTCCCTGTAAGTAGTCCCTCACCATGCTCATATATGTAACTATAATAAACTCATTGGCTCACCAAGTGGTCTTCAGTGTGCCTTGTTTACTTTTCCTGCTGCTGTGATAAAAAATATCCTAACAAAAACAACTTAAGGGGGAAAGGTTTGTTTTGGCTCCTGATTTGAGGTTATAGTCAACCATGATATGGAAGTCACAGCAGCAGAAGTCTGAGGTCATTGATCCCGTTGAGTCTACAGTTAAGAAGCAGAAGGCATTGAATGCGCTCAGCTCGTTTTCTCCTTTATAATGCAGAGTCCCATCCCAGAGAGCAGTGACACCCAGAATGGGTGGATGGATCATTCCCCCTCATGTCATATAATCAAGATAAGCTTCCACAGACATCTCACAGAACCTTCTCCTAGGTGATTATAGGTCTCCTCAAGTTGGAAACTGAAATTAACTCTCACAGATGAAATAATTTATTTAGTCTATCATTAGTTTATCTGAAGTAACTAGAAATAGACATCTCTGAAAAAATAATGCAATAAAATAATAGCAGTTATTATGAAAAAATTATTGTAGAAGGTCTGGTCTCACTCAATAAAATGCTTTCTATGAAGAAATGAGGACCTGCGTTCATTTCCCAGAATTCATGTGAACAAAGTCAATGGATGGCATCTGAGTAACAACATGCAAGGTTATGTGCTTTCCTCCATACACATGCACGATTCCCACATGTGCACCCAAGTACATAAACATGTACACATAGGAAGAGATACACACACATTATTATAGACTCAGTGATGTCAATTTAGAAACATCTTAGAGGATAGAAATAACTAAAGGATAGAAAATGGATACTATGGTTTTGTATATAAATCAATTTCTCTGTCTTAATTTTCAATGTAATCTGTCATATACCTATGTTTAAGCTTTTTCAAATACCTTTATCTTCTTTCTATTGACTGTGGTACCCTTAGTATCATTCTCAGCATGTATAAAACTGCATTTATGTTTTACTCTAGCTCATATTTCCTGGTGTTATTACCATTTTTTTTTCTGACCACCTACAAACTCATTCTAGATACATATCTTGATTTTGCCTCTGACTTCACCCTGTCTGCTGTGCCTGGACATCCCCTTCATCATAAAGTTCTCCTGCTTTTTTTAAAATGATGTAAATGTGTAGAGCCTAAAATTTAATCATCTCAAAGAATGCAAGTATATTGCATTTAGTACCTCCATAATGTTCTTCAACCGCTATTTTTATCAGGTTCTAGGAATTCACGTCCCTGTGAAGCAGTCATTTATTGTACCCAACACTGAGTTCAAGCTCTTGGTCATTTATTTGCTGATAGACTTTTGAGGTATTTCTACCTTTTGGCTGTCATGAATAGTACTTTTAATATCTTTATGTACTTATTTTTAGTGTTCATATTTTCACGTCTTTTATGCACAAAATATGTCAATCGAAGTTCACACAGCTTAGTATTTCTCAATAGTCTTATCTTTTTAGATGTAACTGGTGGATGAACTTGAAGAGAAGTTATAGGCATGAGTCAGAGTCTTCTGTTTTGTTTTGTTTTTCTGGAGTGATAATTGCCTACAAAGACTCAGTCATGGCTCTGTGTTTCCAGAGATGGGTCCCATCTTTACATGTAGGAATGTCTACCAAGTACCAAGTTGACAAGTAAAGATTTTAAATCTTGGGATTTGGTTTAAGGAATACTGGATGCTTTTCAGATTTTCTAAATGAATATTTTTACCAGAGGAGAGTTATTCATTTTTCTGTGTTCTGATTCCCGTGTCTTACCTATACTATTTTAGAACTTAAATTAAGGAGCTCTTTCTTGTGTCTACTACATGAAAATATACCAACAAATGAAATTCATACCATTTTATTAATTCTTATTGCATGATTAACCTGATCTTCCTAAAATATAAATGCATACATTAGTTGAATATGTTTTATGTATATGAGGTTCCATCATATAGGTTGATCCTTACCTATGTAATTAGGCAAGTTGACTGACACACTCTAATATCACATTTTTAATTATTAAAACACAAACTGATTTTTTAAAAAGTTTAATCTCTTGTAGTTTGCTCATCCAGAATGAATACTGTTTTATTCTAAAATAAAAACAACTATTTTCCTGAAACAAAATAATAAACCTAAGTAACAATGGAGAAAGGAGAAAGGGAGACTGTAAGATTATAAGAAAGAAAATGGACTATAGACTCCCCAGGGTCCAAGGGGGCTTTGCTATGTCCAGCGTGGGATATCAGGGAAAAAAAACCTATGTACACTATGTTCTTATGTCTGTTAATTTTATTCCTCTAAGACAAAATTCTATCAATTCAGCTATAGTTCCACCAGGCATTCAAGGCAGGAACAACTCTAGACATACCAAGGTCTATATCCATCTACTTTATTTCTCTGGGATGAAGTCCTGGTTCCATAACTACAGTTCCATCCAGTTCCCCAGCTCATAGACTCCCCAGGGTCCTGCTACCGACTAAACAATGCTTTCAGACTCATCTTCATCCTCTGTATCCTCTTTCTCCATCTCTGCTATTCTCTACTCCTGGCACTCAGAAAACTCTACTCGAGATCTGCTTACCCTCTATGGAACCTCTGTAGTCCTCTCTTCTCTCTCTCCATGCTGTTCTCTCCCTGTCCACAGAAAATAACTGCCTTTTCTTTCCCTGGGCACCTCATTCCCTGCCTCTCAGGAATGTTGTTTTACCTCTTACCTTGATATGCAAAAACCTCTTTTGTTCCAGTCAATTGCTCTGGAGAAGCACTAGGCCTCCCTCAAGGGGAGATAGTCCAAGCTTCATAAGCACAGGAAACAAAGCTATGTGTCTCCCACCAGCTTGTCTCCTAAGCTCAGCAGGGCAGTTAGTAACTAGTAGGTACAGCAGGTCTGGGGAGCTGAATTGTTTACCAATTGGTCTGGGCACAGAAGGATTTCATAGCAGAAAACAACTGAAATATTAAAGGCTGGGTAACACCAAATATTCATAATAAATGGCTTTGCCTTTTGACAGACCCTTGGCCGGTCCAAGTTCAGCTTTAATACACAGCTGAATCTCTACGATATATTCTTGCAGCCCACAAGAAGATTTACTTAATCTTGTACAAGATAGGTGGAGAGGTGAAAGAAATATTCAAAGGAGATGTGGACATGATTAAGTAAATCTTCGGTTTGTTCAGTTTGAAATCATCCTTTGTAATGCTAATTTTCAAAGCTACTGTAATTTTATAAGATACATATTTCACTCATTGTGTCATATCATTCCTTTTTCAATTATCTCTAATTATGCTTCTCTAACCCTTCTATGATCCTTCCAAGTTGATGAATAAGTATGCTTCTTTTCCCCTTTGCAGTTTTCCACTGTGACAAGGTCCTTACTTAGCTAACATAATTTATTCTCTAGACTCCTTATTAATGATGTATGATGGCTCTATGTGTTTCAGAATACCCAGATGGTCACATATTCCACTGCGAATTTTCTTGCAAAATTTCAAGTTTAGGTTTCCAAACAAATAAACATTTCTCAGAGACACTTTGCATAGTCATACCTCATGTGGTTATAACTGTCATGCTTTTGCACTGTGTACCTCAAGGCCATTTTAATTTTTTAACATTAGAGTACAAGTTTGTTCTAGGAACACTGTCAGTTTAGGAATTAATTAGAGACAAACTAAAATAACAACAACAAAAACCTTTAACTTAGTGCTGTATCAAGTAATTGTACATGTATTATGTCCTAATTATTATTGTTAAAAGAAAATCTCGGGACTGCAGTGATGGCTCAGTGGCTAAAAAGGGGCATTGCAGAGCTTTAGTAGGTCTAGGAAAAACTACAACAACAGAACACAAGCCAACCCCAATCCGAACGTCATATAAAGGAAACAAAATCCCAAACCAAACAGTCTTTAAAGGGCGAAGGGTACTGGACTACATCCTCAGAGAAGGCAATACACCATCTTTTTCCATGAACATGTCTTCTTATTTCACATTTCTCCCTCTTTAAATGCTTTGCCTTACCAATATAGGCCGTTACATGATCCCTTCTTTATATATGGGGGGAGGGGGCGAAGAGGGAGAGAGAGATCGGTACCTCTTATTTGTTAAGCATTAATCCCTTCATATAGACCCACTCTCACACCCATATCTAAATTAATTATGTATGCAATTATTTAAACTATTTATAAATAAATGTAAACTATTTAATTTGAGCTTACTCAAATCTCATCTTCAAATGAAACATTGTCATGTAGGGACTGGGGTTTCAGTACATGCAGCAGCTAGATGGAAATGTATAATGTAGTCCATGGCAACGAGAAATGAGATGACTCTCTCTCTCTCTCTCTCTCTGTATACACACACACACACCACCACCACCACCACCACCACCACCACACCACATTTTGAGAACTGCTATGTAGCCAAGGATCAAGATTTTCTTAAACACAAGAAAATCTCCTGCCTTAGCTTCCTTAGCCCTTCTCCAATGTTGAAATCAAAGGCATGTGCCAGGACACTGGACTTGAACTATGTTTGTGTAAAATGTGAACCAGAGAACAACAGAGTCATTGTAAAATTTAAGCAACTATTTTCTTTTGGTTTTTCATATTGTCTCATGAGTACTACTCCATATGAAATATGCATTGCTTTTATTATAGGAAAAAAAATCATAAAATACAAACATCTATGAGGAAAGAGGGATCTGTCTTCTGTGCTTACAAGCTTTTATTTTATCTGAGTTTTGGTCTCATTTTTTTTCTTGATCTAACCATTGTTATATTCAACTTCTACCATGTATTTTAGATTCCAGTCAAACTGAATCTGTCACATTCTTTTTTTTTTTTTTTTTTTTTTTTTTTTTTTTGGTTTTTCGAGACAGGGTTTCTCTGTGTAGCTTTGTGCCTTTCCTGGAACTCACTTGGTAGCCCAGGCTGGCCTCGAACTCACAGAGATCCGCCTACCTCTGCCTCCCGAGTGCTGGGATTAAAGGCGTGCGCCACCACCGCCCGGCTCTCTGTCACATTCTTAACTTACACGATTTATGTATGCCTGGAACATGCAGTTTAGCCACAAAATTGACAAAGCTGAATACTCCCTTTTCTATCAAACTTTTCAAAATCTATTTCTAAAAGTAATATCTCCCTTAGCAGAACATGATGGCACAAGTCAGTAATCTCAGTATTTTGGAGACAGAGACAGGAGGATTTTCAGAAGTTTCAATCTAGCCTACAGTACATTAGCCTGTCAGGCATTTTGACAGATAGATGATTGATAGATAGGTAGATGATAGGTAGATAGATAGATAGATAGATAGATAGATAGATAGATGATAGATGATAGATGTATAGATGATAGATATTGAAAAGGTCTTTTCCCATTTGATAAGCTAAATTCTCTCTGCTCATTTGTTTTCTATGCTGTTCAGAAACCTTGAATTTCATGTAACTCCAATTTGTCAGCTCTTGGGATTATTCTTAGTTACTAGAACTATTTCCAGAAAGTACTTATCCATTTCTGTATCTTGATGTATCCCTGGTGATTTTTTTTCTAATTGGCATCACATTAAAGTATTATTGCTATCTTGAATCGGTAAAGAGTGGGAAATGTGCATATAGTTTCCTTATTTTATATGTGGACATCTAGTTTTCAAAAACCATTGTTTGAAGAGGCTGTATTTTCTTCAGTATATGTTTTTAAGATCTATGTGGGTCAATTTTGATTGTCAACTTGGGGGCATTTAGAACCACCATGCAAACAAAACTCTTGCCATATTGGTGAAAGATTATCTAGAGTAGGTTCATGGAGACCAAAAACCCAAATGGGATGGTACCCACCCATGGATTGGGGTTACAAATGGAAGGAAAACAAAGAAATGGGCTGAACACAAGCATTCATCAGACTCTGCCTCCACACTATGGATGTAATATGACTGGCTCCCTCAAGTTCCTGTTGCCATGACTTTTTCATTAGGATGGACTACATTCAACTGTAAATCTACCTAAACCTTTTCTTCCCCCAGCTGCCTTTGCTGGTCATTTTGTCACAGCAGCCACATAGTAACTAATACAAAGCATGGCTACCAACAAGTGTGGCTGTGGTGGTGATAAATCAACCATATAGTTATTAAAGGCTTTGAAACTGATTTTTGGAAAGAGCAGGGGAAAGTTTGAAACTTGGGTTGAGACTAGACCTCAAATGCTGTAAGTAGAGTTCACTGGGTCATGCTAGTTGGAGCATGTATGAGGCTGCATTTTAAAGTCCTGAGCTAATGTGTTTGCCAGAGGAAAATTCAAGGCAGGATAATATTCTGGCTATGGTGTGGTTGCCCATAACTCTTACCCAAGTCTACACTTAAAAAGAGAACCAGTTGGGCAGACATATGTAACAAATACAGCCGTTTATCAAGGAAAAGAACACAAGAAAAATAAAGTTGCAGACAAGGCACACACTGAAGAAGAGCCAATAATAATTAAAAAGGAAAAAGAAAGGTTCCTAATCTACTTTAGGGCAGGATTAAAGATGCCCTAAAGGCAAGACCCCACCTCATGTAAAAACTGAAACTCACTTGAAAGGAGTCTGTACTGAAAAGGCAGCCCGGGGGGGGGGGGGGGGGGGGAGTCCTGCCTAGTAATGTGTTTGCACAGATAGCCCGCAAGGCACTGAGATTTTACTACATCCTTGGCCCAAAGGAGCCAGCTTCATTCTGAGCTGGAAGGAGAACTTGACAATCTTTCCATATAGGACTGTTGTGTAGGCACAAAAGATATAAGATTGTGGAGCACACTGAGGCTTGTTCCATGGTGTTGGAATCACTGAGAGAAAAGGAATAAATAGAAGAGAAATGTGGTTCCATTAAAGAAAGGAGAAGGAAGTCAAATGGAGAAGGATGCTGAGAAGCAGCAGAAAAAGAACAGGATGTAGCAGGAATCTTAAAAGTTCTTATTAACAAAATCAACCCTGAGGCCGGTTATTGGGGTGAATACTGGAAGGTCAGAGAGACAGAACAAGCCACAGCTATCTCACCTCACCAGTTCCTCAGCTGGTCCTGTTTCCTCAGACTGGAAACCTCTGAGTCCTCATCCAGAATGAATCCCAGCTGAACTGTACTGCTTCAAAGCCTGAAAGCTTAACCAGCCGAATGCTTAGCCAGCCACATGCTTAACCAGCCAAAGTGCTTCTAGTTTCTGGTCCTCACGCCTTATATACCTTTCTGCTTTCTACCATCACTCCCTAGGATGAAAGGCTCGCTTTCTGAGATTAAAGGCGTGAGTCACCATGCCTGGCTGTTTCCAATGTGGCCTTGAACTCAGAGATCCCAGATGGATTTCTGCCTCTGGAATGCTAGGATTAAAGGCTTGTGCTATCACTGCCTAACTAGTGGCTTTTCTGTTCTCTGACCCCAGATAAGTTTATTAAGGTACACAATATTTTGAGGAACAACAATACCACCACAACAGGATATAAGGTAAAAGATTTTTATAGTAGGAAGAGAATAATGGGAACACATAGGGAATAAAAATTGCCCAAGAATAAAATGTGCAAAAATGAGATTAGAGGAATGCATGAAGGAGAACAAAAACAGAAACAAAGTATCTTTTAAATGATAAAATAAAGCAAAACTACTGCAAAAAGCATGGTGAATAGAATACAAATCAGAAAGAAAATGGGACAAAGCAAGAAGTGTTGGAGTAGCTTATTTCTGGGTCTTGAACAATTAGAGTCTGCCAGTACATGCAGGGGACAGAAGGCAGCTGAATTTGTGTTAATAGACTCCTATCTTTCCTATCATTTTTCTGCTGGTGCTGAACTTGTATCGGGCAAGTGTCAATGTCTACTAGAGTTGTTTCCTCTTTAGTAGCTTCTCTTTATTGCACAGCAGAGGCCTCTTCAGGCACACTTAGCCTTACAATCTGTAGGCACATTCTCCCACCCCCAATAGACTCCTCAGCTCACACCCTCTTAACAGGATAACGTTCTAGCTAGGGAGTATCTCTGTACTGTATTGAGAGTGGGGTCAACAACCACAGCACTAACATGTGTAGGTGAACCTCTCTTTGTTGTTGTGATACTTTGAGAGAGAGGCCTTGGCAGGTGGAGGCAAGTTGCCCCACAGAGGGTAAGAGAGAGAGAGATGCCATGTAGACAGCGCTCAGTAAAGAGAGTTTTATTTGGTGGGGGAAGAGAGAGGGGAGAGGGAAAGAGAGGGAAAGAGAGATGAGGCAGGGAGGCGTCTTTTCTTAAAGGGAACAGGAATGTAGGATGATGTCAGGACACTGGGAGGGCCAGGGTATTATCTGCTTAATGACTAAGATTCCAAGAAGTGGGTCTGAATGCTAACATTTGTGCTTTTAAAAACCACTAAGCATTCGTCACTGTACTGGAGGAAAATCTCTGTGGATGTCTAGTCCATTGGTCCTTTGGATCGCTTCAGTGCTAAAGCAATGAATCTCATGGAAGGCTGGTGATGGAAGAGTTTGATTTATCCCCTGTTCTCAGGCTCAGGGCTGTCAGTTGGGCTCCCAGAGCTAGTCTCAGTTGGTAGGATCTACATCCAGTCACGGAGGGCTACCTTTTTCTAGGCATTTCACTGCCTGAGTAAACCTCATGCCATCTGCACTTTTGAGGTTGCCAATGTCTTTCTCTTTTGTTCTCTATCACTGTCTTCCATTGCTTTCGTAGCATGCTGAACCAGGCTCCCTGACTTAAATTATTCCCTTATCTCAGGGCCCCAGCATAACTCTGTTTTAAATACTAGTCTCTCTCTCGAGATGCCGGTTAACTCCAGCCTTCAGAGCCAAGGAAAGTGACAAAATCCAATTCTCCTCTATTCCTGAGCCTTCTTTCTAAAGGAATTACTTTCTCAGCAAGACTTGTAACTCTTGGAGGCTTCTGAGAGCTGTGGGTCTGCCCTATGGGGAGCAATGCCCATCTCTCTTCACCAGGGTCACCATTCAGATGAGGTTCCTGTTTCCTCCCCATGTCAACGAGCTAAACAGCTGACTTGTGGTTCAACGGGTCAGTTTCTTTTGCTTCCTTCTGTTTCTCTTTACTTTACAGCTGCCCCGTTGCCCACTTGGTGACTGTCTAAAGTTCGTTCTCTCTTTGGTGTAGAGTTCACTCTTTCTTACCCTGGATGTTCTCCTCCACATCACACAGAAGCTCCATCTAGACTGTCATCTTATCTGGAAACCTTGGAAGTCAAGTATTAATTAAACAAATACCTGGAGGATATTTACTTGGCAACAGTTCCTTAGCTTAGGTTGCTATGCTTTGCCTATCAAATACAACTGTAATTGTTATTTTATAGCATTTAAAAGTTTACTTACAATAAAAGGGCGTGCAAGTAGGAATGGAGCAGGGCTCAGGAGGAGGGTACTGGAGGGGCAGGTAGGAGAATGTGGTGCAGAACTGGAAGAGGAATAAAAGTGACTAAAATTATATAAATGTGTAAAACTGTCACTTTTAAATAACTAGAAAAATATAACAATTAAAACAAACTGACTCTCCAAATAAAGGAGTCTACAAGGTAGTTCCATATGCTTAATCTCATTTAGTATTGTCGGCTCCATGTAGTAGGGTAAGAGGACTATTTTTATAGTGGCTATGGAATGAAACTTTTGAGTCTGAAAGGACTCATCCAAAGTCACAAGTTAATACACATTGAAACCAGTACTAAATTCTATACCTTCTGCCTTTCCTATACAAGTGCCACTCACTACACAGCATGTCTTAAAAACAAATCCATAATCTATCATCTTAATAATCAAACTGGGGTCTTCCCACCCACCTCTCTTCCCTTGATCAACATTTGGTTTTTGCTGTGCTCTGGGATTTTATTTGATTAAGTCTTTAAGTAAACAGATTTTATTCGAGAGAAAAAGAAACCTGGAAAACAAGCTAACCTGATCAGGCCAATCTTCATTTCCCTCCATGGTTTACGATCACCTCTATGAAATGTTGTTCTACATCTATCCAGGACTACAACCTAGGACAGACATCATTTTCCTACTGCCTCTCTATTTAAAAATGAACTTCAAGCTGGGGGGAAGTTTCAGCTGATAAAATGCCTGCTGTGAAGGCATGAGGACCTGAGTTCAGATCCCTAAACACTACATGAAAGCCAGTGGTGTTGAATCACATCTGTAACCTTAGTGCTAGAGTTCCTGGGGGGTGGAGAAGACAGCATGGTCCCCTGAGCTCACTGACCAGACAGTCTATCCACTAAGCTCCAGAATAAGGTGAAGAGTAATAGAGGAAAATACTCAGAGTTGACCTCTCTCCCTCAGACTCGTGTGTACACAAAGGTACACACATGCGTACATATACAAATCAGACATACAATACACATAAACAATTTAAAACCCAGCCAATTAGCTTTAATTTTACAAAAAAAACTAATTCTAACATTGTTTCACTGAAGATATTATTTAAACTTAACTTAGAATATGATTTTCCTATTATGATTTTGAAATGTTCACCAATGTGTCTAGACATCATAGACAGTACCCATTTCTCACAGACTTATTAAGTCTGTTCTATTCCACTGTCGTGCATGTCTGCATTCTGATTATTCCCACGCCCCTGTCCCAGACTCCTCTACGCTCTCTTATCTCCCTCCCTCCCTCCCTCCCTCCCTCCCTCCCTCCCTCCCTCCCTCCCTCCCTCCCTCCCTCCCTCCCTATCCATCCTGTTCCTCCGTGCCAGTCCTTTTTCCAGATTCATTACTTTGGGGTTTGTTTTGTGATCCATTTAGTTTAACTAGGGCCATCTGTGTGAGCATTGGATTGTCACTATGCATTATAGTCTGGTGGGATTTCCAGTGGACTCACAACTAAAGGTGATGTCTCCCCCTTCCCCCGAATCTATCGGTAGCAACTAGTTAAGCAGTGAAAAGTACAGCCCCCAGAGTACCCTCTCAATCCATCTCTGATACTTCTATAGGAATGTCTTCCTGGTTCTGAATTATCTTCCCTTATGAAATGTTCTCCAAATTTGTATCCAAAGTTACTGTTTGGGTAGGATGTAATACTAATTACAATCTTCACCAAGTTGTAACTTTTATATTTTTCCAAGAAAAAAAAATCCCAGTATTTAAGATTAAAAAAAAAAAATCCTTACAGCATCTCCATTAAATATATGCACATAGAATTAATTAGATTCTTTCCTCATGCTAATATCTGATGTATCTCTCAAATTCATGTTGGAAACTTGATTCCTAGTAAAGCAATGCTAGGAGATAGGAACTTTAGGAAGTGATTGAGTCACAGGACTCTGCCCTCATAAATGACTAGTAGGCTATCTTAGAAGAAAAGGCTTTGCAATAAATCCAAGAATCCTCAACAATCTTGCTCTGTTTTTCCACTGATGCCCTCGGACACATTGCCTTGCAGGAAAAGTGTTTTCATGAGATATGAACAGACACGGGTGTCCTGCTCTGGGACTCCCTTGCCTTAACATCTCTGTATATGGCCAGGTAGGCCTCAAACTACTAAATAATCTTGGTTGTTTTCAAACTGGAGATCCCCATGCGTTGGCTTCTGTAGCACTGTGATTAAAGGCATGCACCATGTCTGGGTAAAAACCTTCATTCTTTATAAATTACCCAGTCTGTGTTATTCAGCAATAACAATAGAAAACAAACATCACAGGAGAATAAATTCAATAAACATATGTTAGTGGTATAACTAATGTTATAGTTCATTTAACTTTACATGGTTTGGGTTTCTGTGAATTACAATCCTCTTTGTTTGGAAGTATATGCTAACCTCTAAGGCTTACACCAATTTTCACAGGTTCATCCTAGAGTTTGCTGAGTACCTTCCTT
Source organism: Peromyscus maniculatus bairdii (assembly GCF_049852395.1). Lineage (NCBI taxonomy): Eukaryota > Metazoa > Chordata > Mammalia > Rodentia > Cricetidae > Peromyscus > Peromyscus maniculatus. Next base: position 29,151,343 of record NC_134866.1, on the reverse strand, counting down.
CAGAAGCTCGGCCTGGTTTTATACCAGTGTCAGTTAATGCCTACTTCTTCACTTGTTCCATGTAAAGTGCTGGTTTACGACAGAGAATGAAAGCTCTTTAGATTACAAATGCTTCCTCATTAAGAGTTATGCTTCCTTCTTACTGCATCTGTGAACGTGCATCTGATGTGTTGTGTTGCTGCATCCCGTGAACTTTCACCTGCTATGTTGACTTGCTGCATCTCGTGAATGTGCATCTGCTCTGCTTATACCCAAATACAGAGACAGAGTTTAAGGACGTGTTTTGCAAAAAAACAGTATGGTGACCTTTTAGGTGAGACATGATAATAGATGTAGCCACAATCAGCATATTCTGAGTGTTTTGTTGTGGCGAAGGCACTTCAAACATATCAAATTAACATCTTCCAAGAGAAGTAAACAGAAGCACTGGAAAGTAAGTTGTTATGATGTTGAATTTTCTGACTATCAGGGAATCAAGCAACAGACCTGTCGGCCTGGCAACAAGATGTCAACATGACACTGAGCTGAAGGTGCTGAATCTAGCCAGCATCTTAATCTGCAACTCAAAGTCCCATTAAGGGGCTGGAGAGATGACTTAGCATTGTCTCTTCTTTCTGAGGACCCAAATTCAATTCCCAGGAGCTCACGAATGTCTACAACTGCAGATTGTCTGGCCTCCATGGGCACTGCACACAAGTGGTACACGGACATACAGGCAAGACACTCATACACATAAAATAGAACCATTTAAAGAGAAAACTTAAATCTCTATGACATCTTCTTTCACTCAGCTCATTGATCCAAAACCTGTACCCGAACCTCACAAATGTCAGGCCTGCTGTCCTCAGTGTGCTGTTCTGCTGGATGATGAAAAGATCCGTGGCAAAGCCAACGTGCTTGTTTCCATCTGTGTCTAAAATCCTCATATTTAATTTAAAAAATTCTCTGAGAGGAAAATGAATGCAGGACTTTTGTAAAACATAACTGCACTCAATTTCAAGTGCTATAGCACAAACACAAAAATTCAACTGGCAATTGTGGCTATTCTATATTCTGCATCATGTAAAGAAGCTAATTTCAGCAAATTAAAAAGAATACTGACAGAATCACCCCTACCATCAAAGTTTCTTCTTAGACTAGTAATATATATCGATTTTTTTTGTTTGATTTTGTCTTTTGAGACAGGGTTTCTCTGTGTAGCTTTGCACCTATCCTGGAACTAGCTCTGTAGCCCAGGCTGGCCTTGAACTCACAGAGATCTACCTGCCTCTGCTTCCTGAGTGCTGGGACTAAAGGCATGCGCCACCACTGCCCAGTCTATATCAATTTTTAAAAGATTTTTGAAAGAGAAACTTATTCTTAGTCTTTAAGGATATTAGAGACATAAATTTAAGGCTAAGCCATAAACACAGGTTACAATTACAAGGTACTGTTACTAAAACATGGCTATTCTAGAAATAATTATCTTAATGAGAAAAAAGAAATCACAGGAAAGTATGAAATTTGATTAAATATCTGTATAGTTTCAGAAATGTGTGCATGGTAATAGTGAAAATTAAACTCTATAAGCTTACCTAGATATTCCTGCATGATTTTCACCATAAAGATCTTTATTTATGAACCATATGTACATCTTATTGACAATGCAGGATCAAATTGGCATAAGTGTATTGATGGAGGGTACAAAATGTTCCATAATGAACTCCAGTGAAATTTGCCAATTGATACTCATATATAGTGCAGAAATGAAAGTCTGGTTTGCTTCTAAAGGTAACTAATAGCGACAGTGAAGTATCTTCCTTGTTCCTACATCACTGCAAGGGAAACCAGATGCCATGTTATGAAGATGTTCAAACAGCCTTGAAAGTAATTCACCAGGAGAGGAACTGAGTCTGCTTATCCAGAACCAGTGTTAACTGGCTAACCATGTAAGCCAGCTCCTCTGAGTGGACTCTCCCGCTTTTGAAATGTCTTTAATTGACAATTCCTGGCTGACCTTTAGAAGTTAGCCTCAGGAGAGAGCATATGCCTGATCCACTTTACAAGTCCCAGAAACCATATGAGTTTGTAAATGTTGTTTTATTTTAAGATGCTATTTTGGACTATTTTACACTAATTTAAGACTTATGCTCAAGGAAATAAGTAGGATCAATACTCTTCATAAATCTAAATTTGTTTTAGCTAAGACTCTCCCAGATAATTTATGTGATAAAGAAATATGGAGAACTGAAAAGAATTGAAGGAAAAAGTGAGGTAACGAAACATTAATTCCAGCTGCACCATACTATCCTGGCCCTAGTGACTGTCGAAGCAGAGTATCCTGATGGGTACTCTGATTTTCTCATGCTCTGTGCTTATAAATGGAACTCTTGAGAACGCCTGAGTCACAACAAAGCATATTTTTTATGTTCTGAAATGTAATACGCATAAAATACATCAAATATTTTTTCTGCTCTGTGAATCACTACTAGGTTATTTGGAGATTAAAGGACCACTGAGCTGCTGAATATGTAACAATATTGCATTGCAAATGGTTGAGCAAAGCAAAGTAAGATAAATTGTGTTAGAACCCACGATTTGAGAAACCTTACCCACCGGGAGCTCATCTCTCATCTCAAAGCCCTTGCTTGTCACCCTGGGTAACGGCAGAATATTGCAGAGTTATAAGATGATGCAGAAGCTGGGAAATGCCATAGTTGTGGACACAATATGCTTTGGGGAGTCACACGGTTATACAGTAGAGAATCAAACAGAAGATGCAAAAAAAAGGAATCTTGAAAGGTGACACAAATTTCATTTTAGAGTTACATGCCAAAGAGACATGAGCTAGCGGTAGACCTTTAAGGAAATTTAAGTGTGTAGCTATGACTTAGAATGGAATTTTACTGGCACATGGGTAGTTGATAAGAAAAAGTTTTCTGATCTATAGAAAGAAAGGAAGTGCAGGTGAGATCCTACACACAGGCATTGGGTTGGCACAAAATAATTTTATACACATACGACAAACTTTGCAAACGTCTTCTGAGAAGAGAGCACCTGGATGGTAGATAGAGAGGGGAAACAGAGCATTTAAGTATTCATAATACCAAACAGAGACTAATTCTGTGGATAAGATCTAGTTTCCTTGCGTCTTAAACAGATTAATATTGAAAAACAGCTTTTCAATAGTAAAATACGTTAAATTGATTAAGCATATCAAGAAAACAAATAACTATGATTCAATATGTGAGGACAGCAAATGCTTCTTCAACATGTCTGGTGACTTCTTCAAGAAAGAGAATCCATCTGTTAAATTTGGGGTGTTCAAATCCTTGGCAGAATCTCTGGAATATAGTTGGCACTTAATGAATATTTACTCAATGGAAAAATAAAGTTATAGTAATTCTGTTGGTCAAGTTATGTGATTCATTATTTTGGTCCCTGGGGAGTCTTGCAACGCACAAAGCTTTTGCTTTGGGCTTTGGGCTGGTTTCGTTTGCTGGTGTCACTGCTGCTGGATGAGTCCCAGCAGAATAAACAATGACTTCTCCTTGCACTCTAGCCTGAGATTGTTCACATGGAACTGGAAAATCTCTCTAGTGTCATCCAGATATGCAATTACCTCTATGGAGTTTGCTCCAGTTTGCAAGTCGAAAAACTCAGATTTCCCCAGTGTCCTTGGCTAGTGAAGTGAAGAACTGGGCTTCAACACTAACATGTTGGCTACAAGCCAGATCTCTCTCCATCCTACGAATTTACCAATATACCTGTACCAGCCATGCACCTGGTTTCCAGACTATGAAATATTAGTACAATGTATGAAAAGAACAACCACTTTGTGCTTAAAATTACTAAGTATGTCAGTAAATTGGACCTCTAGCTGAATATCCTGGGAGACAATATTTTATTTCTTACCCAGATATTGCTTCTGTAGATTTTTGTGGTTTTTGTCATGCTTTTTTGAGCTTAACTAACTGAGGAGAAAACTAAGGAAAAAAGAAATAAGATAGGATACACTACTGTTATTCTGTTAGCTGTTCCTTCATCCACTCTCTGTTCCTGACAACCTGCTAAAGGGGACTCTCAGGTGTCTTTGTCCATCTTTGTGTCCTCTAATGCCGGCTGTTTCTTTTTTTCCCCACAAATCAACATATTTATTCCACCACATAAAATGAATGAAGGATAAAAACAACATGACCATCTTTGTATATGAAAAAAGGACCTTTGTTAAAATTCAACTTTCTTTTTTTTTCTTTCATTTTTCTTTATTAAGAAATTTTCTACTCACTCTACATACTGTCCACAGATCCTCCCTCCTTCCACCCCCCAGGCCTATTTCCCAAGCCACCCCATATCCTCACATCCCTCAAATCGAGGTCTCCCATGGGGAGTCAGCAGATCTCATTTGGTATGATGGAAGGTTTGGGGTACATGACAATGTGAGTTTTTCTCTGGTCCTTCTTGGTCCCAGCAGCACAAGTCTAGCAACATCTGCAGCCAAGGCACCAGCAGTATTTTAGTCCTCATGCCCAGCTCTAGTGAAATCTGATATACTGTCTCTACCCCCTCAATTTTTCAACTTGAGAGAAGAAACAGCTTTCTGTTATCCCTAAACTCAGAACCTTAATCCCACTTTTCTGGTTCCCTTAAGTGTCGTTGTTGTTTTTAATCTCTTTAATTCTTTTCTAACTCCTGTGCTTTATAAGCCTTTTATTTTCTTACAGGATCTCCCCTGGTGGGACACAATAAGAAAAATTCTCTTTCAAAAGGAATGTCTGAGAGAGAGAGAGAGAGAGGGAGAGGGAGAGGGAGAGGGAGAGGGAGAGGGAGAGAGAGAGAGAGAGAGAGAGAGAGAGAGAGAGAGAGAGAGAGAGAGAGAGAAAGGGAAGGAGAGAGGGAGGGAGGGAGGGAGGGAGGGAGGGAGGGAGGGAGGGAGGGAGGGAATGAGGAGGGGAGGGAGAAAGAAAGAGAGAGAGAGAGAGAGAGAGGGAGGGAGGGAGGGAGGGAGGGAGGGAGGAAGGAAGGAAGGAAGGAAGGAAGGAAGGAAGGAAGGAAGGAAGGAAGGAAGGAAGGAAGGAAGGAAGGAAGGAAGTCGTTTTCACATCAGAGACTCTCAGATTCAGCAGGATTGGGGTTTGGAGGTAGATAGTTCTATGTTACAGGAGGTTGTCCTGTGCATTGTGGGACACTTAGTAACATCCTTCCTCACTTCTACACTCCAAGTACAGTGGTGCCTATATGCTTACTTATCTCATTGCTGCAACAAAATAGCTGGGCAAAGTAACTTAAGGAGGGAAGAGTTTACATAAACTCACAAATCCTAGGTATGTTCCTCCACAGCAGGGTATTCCATGGCAGGATATTGAGGAAGCTGGTCACCTCAAACCCACAGTCCACAGTTAGGAGGCAGAGTGATGAATGTTAGCATTCAGTTCCCTCTTGCCTTTTTATTAGGTCTGGATATTAGGATGGGTCCACTCATGTCTACTAACCGAATCTAAACAATCCCTGGTAGGCACAGCCATAGGTAATTTAATCTAGATAATCTCTCAGAGGCATACCCAGAGGCTTGTCTACTAGATGATTTTAAATCCTATGAAGTTTATAATATTAACTATGACATAACCCCTCCCCATGTTGTGACGATTAAGCCTGTCTTCAAACTGATTAATGACCTCTTTGACACACAATAGGGGTATGAATTTTTATGCATTTTTTAAACACGTGTTGATGTATGGAAAGATAGCCAGCATCAAGCATTGATGAGCCACATCAGCCAGAGAGAACTCTCCTCATTCTCTTCCTTTAGAGTCTCAGCCTCCGCCAACTCCAGACTCCAGTAGTCCAAAGTCTTCTCATTTATTGATTCATCAGAGTTTTGCCTTTCAATAATGTCATACAAATTACATCCTGAAGTAAAGAACCTTTTGTATTTGAGACTTGGCTATAATATAGTACCTTTGAGAGATTTTCCTACCTGTTGTTTGAGTTGTTAGTTACTTCTTATGAACAGCATTACTTTTATAAGTCTACCACAGTTTGTCTATCACAGAAAGGGCTTTTTTTTTCTTGCTGTTTATTGATTGATAGATGGATGGGTTCCAATTTACTGATAATCAAAGATACAGCTGCTATAAAATTCAGTACATATCTCTTTGTATGGATGCTCATCTTAATCTTTGAACAAGTCATGAGATTGCTAGATTATGTGGTAAATATGTTGTCTTTTTAATTATTTTTTTACTTTTAAAATTATAATATAACCATATCAGTTCCCCCTTCAAACTCTCCAATGTACCCCTCCTTGCTCTCTTTCAAATTCATGGCCTCTTTTTTCACTAATTGCCTTACATGCATATATGTATACACACACATATTATATATATATACATATGTATATATATATTCCTAAATATAACCTGATTGGCCAGAATAATGTTACTTGTATGTATGTTTCACAACTTCTAAAGGAACTTGCTGTGGATATCATTCTATATAAATAAAACACTGATGGCCAGTGACCAGGCAGGAAGTAGGTGGCCAGGCAGGAAGTAGGTGGGACAAGGAGAGAGAATTCTGGGAAGCAGAAGGCTGAGGAGGGAGACACTGCAGCCACGGTCAGGATAAGCAACATGTAGAGACTCTGGTAAGCCACCAGCCACGTGGCAAGGTATAGATTTATAGAAATGGGTTAATTTAAGATAAAAGAACAGTTAGCAAGAAGCCTGCCACAGCCATGCAGTTTATAAGTGATATAAGGGTCTGAGTGATTATTTTATAAGTGGATTGTGGAACTGCGGGGATTGGGGAACCTGGAGAGAAGCCCTCCAGCAACAAATGGCGCCCAACAGCTCAGAGTTTCCACCTTAAACCTGAGAATATTTAATAACCAATTCTAAACAGAGCCAAAACTAGGTTCCTGCTTCTTGTCTCATACGGGCAGCTAGACAACGCAAAACTCGGGTTTGAACACTGGCTGGTTCCTGGCGTTTGCGTTTGACTGGCAGTATGGCGGAAATGAGGCATCTGCCAGGCGTCTGGTAGATTTAGTCTTTACTAGTAATAAAAAAAAAAAAAAGAGGTTTCTAGGCTACACGCTGCTTTGATAAAAGCTTAGACCCACTATTTCTGAGACTTGACTCCCAGAGCTGGCGGAAAACATACCACCGCCATGTTGGAAAGCTTAAGTGGGCGGAGCCAGCAGCCACAGGCTGTTTCAGTCTTAGATGGTGCAGTTTAAAGCAATAGGCTCAAGGTAATATAAAAAATAAGCCACGTAAAGATGGCTACCACACAGAGAATCTGGATTATGTTCTCTTTGATATTCGTAACTGAAGAAAAACATTTGATTGCAAAAGCTGTTGAGTTATGCCAAAATGTATATTTTAAAGGTACCTTAACTTCAAAATTTGGATTTAAGGATATGTTGCTTTGGAAAAGAGGTTCTGCTTTTGTTTCCATAGAAAGCCAGAGGCTGTGGATTTGTTCCAGATTAAGATACATCAGGTTTCACCAGCCAAAGACCCCCTGAAAGGTCTCCAATGACACCATGGCCCAGATGATCCAACATCCAGAGTGGTTTCAAGGCAACTGGTTCACACAATACAGCCTCACGGACTGCCCCATAGGCCTCAAATTTTCTTTGTGTCTCCATAAGATACAGCGCCCCCCTCCAGCAGGAAGTAGTAAGAGATGCTATGCTCAAATTCCCAAATATACCAAGCTGGCTTTAGAGGTGGAATTGGCTCACTCCCCCTCTAAACCCAGACATATTGCTTAAAAAAAAAAAATGGTTAAGTGATTCTTGTGTCCCCAATCAGAAGAGCACTCTGGTGTGGGACAGACAAAAAACAATATTTTTATTTAAAACAGGTTGATTATAAATGTGATCTCATACTAAAAAAAGAAAAGGGGATATGATATAGCTATATAAGAGGATATAGAGATGATAAGATAAAAGGGTAGATTAATGAACCTACTTTTAAAGAACAACTTGTTTAAAATGTTTTACATTGGTATAGATTTTAGTTTATGTTTAAAATGTTTTACATTGGTATAGACTTTAGTTTATTGATACAAACTTGAAATTAATTTTGTTATACTGTATATATATATATATTCTTGTTTGAGGTATTATGTTTATGTAACTCATTTAAAATTGTAATGGATAATTAAAAATAAATTAATAATTAGCCATCTATGATAATCATATTTGTAGCCGTGTTAGTTAAGTCTTCTAGGTATGCATAGATATATTTCAGATAGATAGGTAATCTTCAAACACTTCATAGACCTAGAGAATATGGCATTTAAATAACTTAGAATTCTGTTGACGTGAGACACAATTGCTCCTGGCTGCACCAATTTGATCCCGAGAGAATGTTGGGCTTCTAAGACATTTCCATTTGGAAGTTTGTCTTTTTGGCACAAAATGGCCTACTGGCAAAAGCTGCCCTTGCCTTGATGGCTGACAGTAGGAATGCAATGCTGTCCTTTCTGGGCAAGCGGGACACAAGGAAAGCGACCACTGTACTCTGCCAAGACAGGGTAAGATGGTCTTTCAGAATTCTTGCTTCTGAAAATGGTCTGTCAGATACTCTAGGCCTGTAGCCAATTTAAATGCACCAACAATGCTGAGAAACATTAGGTGACTGTCCAAGCTGCCAGCTGTCTTGTCTACTTTTGCAAGATTCCCAAAAGTTGCTTGTATCCATCTACCATTTCTCAGGTACCATTATGTTCTTTCTCAGGTCTTTGATGTGGTTGAAAACTAGATAGTTGTAATTTCCTCAGTTATGATAAAAGATAAGTGTAGATGTAACCATCGTCTTATCTTGCGGGCCGCAGAAATATATCATAGAACTCAGCTGGTTATGGCAAAGTCACTACCTGGAGGGATCAGGGAATTCCTCCAGAGGAAGCCAAATCCCAAGGAGTTTTTGGTGTTACTTGGCTTGTTATATATCAGCTGTCTTCTGGTATGAAAATCATGTGTGCCTTCATAGTTTTCCCAATTGACTTTCCCCTAAGAAGGACTAACAGTGTAGACTGATCACTCTCTGGACATACACATTCCAGGTATTTGGAGAACAGCCTCAGGAAAGGCTTTCTCTGGAACCAGTTATCTCCCTTAGCCACTTTCAAGGACTACAGGAAACACCACCCAGGTGGACGCCCAACTGCCAAAGACTAACAATGATGACAGCCCACCTGAAAGTCTCCTGACTTAAATTCCACAAGGAGACACCACCCAGGGGGGCGCCCAACTTCCAAGGGCTAACAAGTGATAGCAGCCCACGTACAAGTCTCCTGACTTACAGTAAATTCACAAGAGGACGCCGCCTAGGCCAGGTGGACACTAAGTAATAGTTTTACACAATTTAGCTTAAGCCCTCCTTTCTTACAGCCTTACTAACTTTATAGACCTCTAACTACTTACCTAACCACTTCTAGGAATATTTAGATAAACTTCTGTGCTAACAGCTATGCTCAGCCAGAACTCCCAGTTCAAGCCTCCCTGTAATTATTATTGGTAGCATCTGGCCAGGTCCATCACTGGATGGAGGAAAGTACCTTACCAGAGATACCTCTGTACTCTCTAAGAACAGACTTAAGCTTCCAGGCTACCTGTTTGAGAAGGCCTGGCGGATGTGCAAATTAAGCCTTACTTCCTCTTTTCCCAAACCTTACCTCCAGTTCCAGATCTCCCTTTAGCTATCACCAGAGGCATCTAGCTGTACACAGGTTGCCTAGAGATTGAGCACACTTTTCCCCACCCTGCAGTAAACGGCAGACAGCTTGAACAGATAGGAGCCACAGGAATAAAGAAGACAGTTTTATTTTCTCCCATTGACCTAGCAACTTATAGATTTTTAACATCCTTTACCAAACACATTTAAGGTTATAGTTGTGCACATAAGATCCCTCTTCTTAGATATTACCCATATTTAGCCTTTAGTTAATTTATTAGTCACTTCCCCTTTGGGTCACAAATGGTAATTAACAACTAGTGCCCCTCTTTGTAATTCTTATCAACCCTCCATTTGATCCTGATAGTGGACAATCACTGCCTGAGGAAGTTCAGGCTGAGTGTCCTGGGTGGAGGGGAGGATTGTGATTTTGGGGAGATATATAACTGTAAAACAGAGGACAGAAGAGAGAAGAGAAGAGAATGGAAGAACGAGATGGGTAAGAACTTGAGAGGAACAAACTGAGATGGGGAAGAAGTAGATTGAAGGGCTACAGGAGAGTACTAGAGGAACGAGATGGAAGATGAGGAAGAGCCAGATGAGAGAGAAGGAGACAGGAGAGGAGATGATATGGGAAGGAACAAGATGGATGAGAACCTAGAAGGGGCAGAACTATATGAAGGAATTAAGATAGAACATAGAGGGGACAGTAGATAAATATAGAGAGAAATCAGGCAAGAAAGGAGCTAGACATGAGAACAGAACTGAAACTGTGTATAAAGGATGTTATGCCAGAGGAATTAAAGCAAGTGGACTATAGAACTCGGTGTGCTGAGATTATATTTCCTGATAATAGTCCTCGCCGTTAGTAGTTCTCTCTCCTGAGCCCCTGGGATGTATAATATTGAGGCTGGTCCCTCTAATATTATACAAGACCTGGCGCCCAACGTGGGGCTTAAGCTAAATTGTGTAAAACTATTACTTAGTGTCCACCTGGCCTAGGCGGCGTCCTCTTGTGAATTTACTGTAAGTCAGGAGACTTGTACGTGGGCTGCTATCACTTGTTAGCCCTTGGAAGTTGGGCGCCCCCCTGGGTGGTGTCTCCTTGTGGAATTTAAGTCAGGAGACTTTCAGGTGGGCTGTCATCATTGTTAGTCTTTGGCAGTTGGGCGTCCACCTGGGTGGTGTTTCCTGTAGTCCTTGAAAGTGGCTAAGGGAGATAACTGGTTCCAGAGAAAGCCTTTCCTGAGGCTGTTCTCCAAATACCTGGAATGTGTATGTCCAGAGAGTGATCAGTCTACACTGTTAGTCCTTCTTAGGGGAAAGTCAATTGGGAAAACTATGAAGGCACACATGATTTTCATACCAGAAGACAGCTGATATATAACAAGCCAAGTAACACCAAAAACTCTTTGGGATTTGGCTTCCTCTGGAGGAATTCCCTGATCCCTCCAGGTAGTGACTTTGCCATAACCAGCTGAGTTCTATGATATATTTCTGCGGCCCGCAAGAGTCTTATTAAAATAAGAAACATAGAGCCAATGTAAAAGAGAAAGCCGAGAGGTCAGAGCTCAGAGCTAAAACTCTTACCTCCTGCAGTGCTCCTAGCTTCCCCGAGAGAGCTTCTTCCTGTTTGTCTGTCTTTAAATAGTCGTTCTGTTCTGCCTTCTCATTGGTTGTAAACTCAACCACATGACTACCTCGTCACTGCCTATAAGTACCTCCCTCCAGGTCTTAAAGGCATATGTCTCCAATACTGGCTGTATCCCTGAACACACAGAAATCTACCTAGCTCTTTTAACCACCACGCTCTTGCTATGGCTCTAATAGCTCTGACCCCAGGGCAACTTTATTTATTAACATACAATTAAAATCACATTTCAGTACAAATAAAATATCACCATAGATAAGTTAGATATAAAACCTTAAATTCACAAATATAAGATAGATAGGACATCTTCTTTAATATTGTAACTGTAATTCTTGCTCGATAATTGTTTTGTTATATGTAATTTTACCATGTTAAAGTTAAAACCTTCCTTTTTTTAAAAAAAAAAAGAAGAAAAGGGGAAGTGCTGTGGATATCATTCTATATAAATAAAACACTGATGGCCAGTGACCAGGCAGGAAGTAGGTGGGACAAGGAGAGAGGAGAATTCTGGGAAGCAGAAGGCTGAGGAGGGAGACACTGCAGCCAATGCCAGGACAAGCAGCATGTAAAGACTCTGGTAAGCCACCAGCCATGTGGCAAGGTATAGATTTATAAAAATGGGTTAATTTAAGATAAAAGAACAGTTAGCAAGAAGCCTGTCACGGCCATACAGTTTATAAGTGATATAAGCGTCTGAGTGATTATTTTATACATGGATTGTGGGACTGCGGGGCTTGGGGAACCTGGAGAGAAGCCCTCCAACAACAGGAATTATATGACTGAGTTCTATGGTGGCTGATGACTACTGCAACATGTCAGTGTTTAAAATGTTCTGTATCCTAGGTAGCACTTGATAAATTTATAATGTTCTATTTCATCCATTCTACTAGAGAAGTCATTCTGTATAAATATGATTAGACCTTTTGTTTCAATTTAGGGTGGTTTCAAACTTAAATAAAAACTAAATCCAGTCAAGAGAGTTTGCATCACCCTCATTCTCAGTGTTCCCAGTTCATAGTATTCTATATTAGTTTGGTATATTTTATCACAACTAATAAACAAGATTTGACATGTCTTAGTCACTGTTCTACTGCTGTGAAGAGACATCATGATCAAGGCATTCTTATGAAAATAAGCATTTTACTGGGGGCTTGCTTACAGTTCTAAAGGTACAATCCATTATCATCATGGCTGGGAACATATTGCCATTCATGGTGCTGTAGCAATAACCAAGAGCTACATCTTGATCCATAGGTAGTGAGAGTGACACATAGCTTGATATGGGCTTTTGAAAGCCCCTCTCTAGTGACACATTCCTTCTAATAAGCCCACAGCTCCTAATTCTTCTGATCCTTTCAAATAGTGATGCTCTCTGGTGCTAAACATTTAAATATATAAGACTATGGCGTGGGGAGAGGTCATTCTTATCCAAACTACCACATGACACATTATTATTAATTATATATACTTCTATAGTTTCTTAATTCTCATCTATGAGTGTGTTCTGAGATCCCACCTATGATTATCCATTACACATAGTTAGCTAGGCACATTTATTTATTTGTTTGTTTGTTTATATGTCTACCAATCTATTATTTATTTTTTACTTTTCTTATTTTCTTATGACATTGAAAGCTTTCATCAGCATTGCTTGAACATTTTATACATGGTTCTCTGGTGGGATTTGTCTAAGATTTTGTTTTAATTAGATTTTGGCTATGGAGTTTGGCAAAAAAGACATCGGTACCATTTTCATCACATCATAGCAAGAGTACACACCATTACCATGATGTACACCTGGGACAGCTTGCTCAGGTCATATTTCTTAGGTTTCTTCATTGTTGAATTACAAGGGTTTTTTTCCATGCTGTACACTTTAGAAAGAATTCACTGTTTAAGCCACACACAAGAACTAAGGAGTTATCTCCCGTGTTAACCCCCTTGAAGGGTGAGTAAGAACATAAATTATTTAGAATTTTTCTGCACAAGACATTTTTCTATTCTTCCCTACTTATTTATTCATTGAGCAATTTGTATAAGGATGAATTTGTGAATAATTATTTTATATTTAGAGTTAGCATGACAGGCATCTTTGTTTATTTTATGACTCAAAATTTTTCTCTTTGGTCAGCTGGAGTGCTTTCAGCTGTCATTTTGATGTTATGTTTGTTTTTTTGTGTTCAGCATCTCCTGACTTTTTATCACAAGATGGTTAAGAATCTTAATTTGCATTTCTTGCCACAGCTATTTCTCCAAGGAAGCCTGGCTTCCTTCGGTGGAGAGCAGTCTTAGAAACTATGATTGGGATGCTTACTCACTGCTACTAGGAACCATTCCTTCGAAGCATTCCTGCTGACAGAAGAGGAAAACTATGCATGCAATAACCCATCTAAATACACGTATCTGTAAAACATTCCATATGTAGTTGTCTTCAAATTCTGCCAACTGTGAATTCAGATTGATACCTCAAAAGTTAATTCATCACCACCCACATCATCTCCTCCTCCCTTGTCTTGCTATAACCTCCCATTCCAAAAGTGAGCAACCTGACCCAACCATCCAGTGGCATTTACTTCATCATCCACTTCCTGTGAATAGGGGTTATTTCATGCGTTTGTAATACAGTTAGGTTGTTTTCACACATTGTAATACAGTTACAACAGTTTTTACAGGTTGTATATTCCATCTTGGAATTCTCTGGCATCCTAAAGAGATTTTAGTTGCTTCTTTCAGTAAATCACTCTTTGTGCTGTAATATTATATGCCTTTTGATAAATACATAGCTATCAATGCTCTGTTATATAGAACAACTTCAATGGCATTTTAATCCTTTTTGTTGTTAACCCCATTCCTTCTAAGCCTCAGTCAACACAAATATCTTTATCATTACTACAGTTTTGCCTATCTAAAAGGAAATGTAGAGCATGCATATCTTTCAGAATACATTTATTTTATCTAGCAAAATAGATTAAAATTTATCTACAACCCCATGAGGTTTTATAGTTTATATCTCCTCTAATTTCCTTGTAATGGATCTGTCATAGATTATTTACCTATTTACCATGGAAGGGCCTTTTAATTGCTTCTAGTTTTTAATAGTTGTGAATATAGCTACCATAAATAGATAATGAAGGTTTTGTGTCAATACATATTTACAAATTATCTAGATAAATAACTAAAAGGAATTGGTGAGCTTAAATTTAACTTTAGAAAAAACTTATCTGTCTTTCAAAATGTCTTTACCTTCCCACCAATGATAAATGTAGGTTTCTTTTGGTTTAGGAACTTCACCAGACACTGGTATTTTAATTGTTTTGGATTTTGTGTTCTGAAGTTACACAGTATTCCCAATTCTTCACTTTATCCATGGTTGTTCCACTGCTTCTTAAGTTTTCTTAATAGCTAAATTGTTCTTAAAGATTTCACTTTACCTTCTTTTATTTCTTCTCTGTTGCCCTTCCTTTTCTTACACAGATCTCAGTTTTGGACCTAGGTAGTTTTCCTTGTTGCTGAAGAATGTCTTTTTAGCATTTCTTGTAGAAAAAGTCCCCTGGTGATGAATTCCCTACTTTGTCTAAGAAAATCTTCATTTATCCATTTATCCATTTATCCATTCTCACTTTTTTTTTTTTTTTTTTTTTTTTTTTTTTTTTTTTTGGTTTTTCGAGACAGGGTTTCTCTGCATAGCTTTGCGCCTTTCCTGGAGCTCACTTGGTAGCCCAGGCTGGCCTCGAACTCACAGAGATCCGCCTGCCTCTGCCTCCCGAGTGCTGGGATTAAAGGCGTGCGCCACCACCGCCCGGCCCATTCTCACTTTTGATGAATAGTTTTTACAAGATATAAGATTTTAAGTTGATATTCTTTCAATATTACATTTCTAACTCAGTTTGGATTTTATTTCAGATTTCTAGTAAGAAGTTTACTTTATTTTTATATCATCTCTATCCCCTCCGATTCCTCTTATGACTGCTACCCCTCTCTAATTTATGACCTATTCTTCTTTAACAACACACACATACAGAGAGAGAGGGGGGTACGGAGTCCAATTAGTGTTGCAGTGTTGCTCATATGTATAGGTTTAGGGTTGACCACTTGGGATTGGATAATGTCAACTGGTATTGTCATTGTGCAAGTTTTGTTTAGGCAATCATAATCTTGAGGTCTCATGGGTACAGCTCCCTGTCATGTATAGAGGACACTGTCTGACAGCAGCTATGGTAGCCCTTTGGCTCTCGGAATCCTCCTCCCACCTGCTCTGCAATGTCCCTGAGTCTTAGGTGTAGGAACTGTATTTTAGACAGGAATGGAGGCCCGCTGTTCTCTGCATTTTCACCAGTTGTGGATTTCTTTGATGGTTTCCACCTGCTGCTGCTGCCTCTGCTGCTGCTGCTGCTGCCTCTGCTGCTGCTGCTGCTGCCTCTGCTGCTGCTGCCTCTGCTCCTGCTGTCTCTGCTGCTGCTGTCTCTGCTGCTGCTGCCTCTGCTGCTGCTGCTGCCTCTGCTGCTGCTGCTGCCTCTGCTGCTGCTGCCTCTGCTCCTGCTGCTGTCTCTGCTGCTGCTGCCTCTGCTCCTGCTGCCTCTGCTGCCTCTGCTCCTGCTGCTGCTTCTGCTCCTGCTGTCTCTGCTGCTGCTACTGCTGCCTCTGCTGCTGCCTCTGCTGCTGCTGCTGCCTCTGCTGCCTCTGCAAAAGGAAGCTTCCTTGATTAGGAGTGAAAGCTGTCCTTTCCTGTGGATATAAGGGTAGTTTTTAGAATGCAGTTGGGAACTGTACTGGTTTAGGAAAGAGGCAGTAATGGATTGGCCCTTAGAGTCTATGACTTCACCCACCATGGATCGTTAGCTAAGTAGACTGTCCTTTACTATTTCTCCTTTTATGTTTTCTTATTGTCTTTCTGCTTGCATTCTGATAATTTGTGAGTCTTGTCTTTACATAATACTTCACAGTTTTGGGATGGGATTTTGTTTGTTCTTTTGTTTGTGCCATAATTTGTTTTGGTTGGCACATATTTTTTTTCTCTATATTCCAGTACGGGAAGCATCTCCTAAACTATCTTTAAGTCAGTGATTCTCCCATAACAAAGTCATTTTTCAGTCTGTTGTGCTTTTGCTTTCCAGAATATTGTTTAGATTTTATTAAGTTTCCCTCTCTCTGATACATTGCCCACCTGTTCTTATATGTGTGTCCCCCCACCTAGAGACTTTAATGTCTTATCTATATTTATATGAGTTTTAATGATTATTTTTGTCCCTCTATCTTTCAGTAGAAAGTTATATAATGGAAAACCTAAAACAAAGTCAACAGAAATAATAGGTTATTTAGTATTAGGAGCCATAGTACACATGCTTGTGTTTCAACATTCCCTAGTCAGGGAAATAATGTCAACAGTAGCCACATTAATAGAGCTCTGACTGTTCTTCCTTGGGATCAGGGTTGAATTCCCAGCATCCACATGGGGGCTCATAACCTTCTGTACCTCCATTTCTAGAGGAAATAATGCCCTCTTTTGGCCCCTGTAGCATCAGGAAACTATGCAGTGCACAGACATACGTGTAGGCAAAATATTCACACATAAGATGTATTTTCAAAAAGTTTTTTAAGTAAATGAATGGGGATGATTTTAAAAATTCTCCATGCATATTTTAGAATCTTAAAGTATAACATACAGACTATAAACATGAGATCAATGGCTTAAAAATAATTATCACTGTTAGCCCTGCTCACTCTAGTGTGGTTGTACTATGATAATTCAAATAACTACAGTAATGAGGTTTCTGGAAGTAATTAAATTGTTTTCAGCCAAATAATGGCCAGCCAGATGTTTATCAATCACCTAACATCTTTTAACTGACCACCTCCTGTTTGCTCCAAGCAACTGACCACCCCCTGTTTGCTCCTAGCAACTGTCATTCTCAGACCAAAAATGAAGCTACCAGCCTTCATCCCTGCCCACTCCCATTTTGCCTTATAGCTACCAGTTTGTAAGGGACAGTAGGTTCTGTTGTTACAGACACCCCTTTCTGCAGGCTTTTCCCCCAAATACAGACCTTCAGAGTCTCAAATATCTTGTTGCCTCACCTTTCTTTCCTTCTCTCTGATCTAGCAATGATTTGTTAGAATAATCAGAGTCCTTTGTAAATTTCCAACTTTGAATCTCAAACTTGAACGTCATGACAGCCTCCTAACTCACGAATTTAGTTGTATACATACGGTAGTTAAAATAATTTCCAATTGTTGGGAAATACAACAGACATTCGGTGCTATGATGACCTCTGGGCTGCCAAAACTTTAGATTCCACCTCTCAGTTCTCTATTAGCACTAGAATGTAAACATCAGCTTTGCCAATCCTCATATTTAAGATACTATATGAAAAGGTGAAAGTACCTAAGTTTTATTCTGGATGCCATCTCTAGCCCTTGGTGGAGACCTGGCATTCCAAGCTGTCCAAAAGGAGACTAGGGAGACTATTATCCATTTAATGAGATAGTATACTTCTCCTTTCCAGAAGCTGCTTCTCAGCAGTGGCTTGCAGAGAACTCTATGACCTGATCAGCCCATTTTTTTCTACTGTAGTTGGACTTTGAGCCATCTAACAGCTCCTAAATAAAGACATAGAGACTTATTATTAATTATGAATGCTTGACCTTAGCTTAGGCATCCCACTAGCTCTTTCAATTTAACCTTTTTTTATTCCTCTATATTTTGCCTCAGGGCTTTTTTCCTTTATTTCATTCTGTATGTCCAACTTTCCTGCTTCCTCCATGTTTGGTTGGCTAGCCCCTGGCATCTCCTTTTCTTTCTCTTTTTTCCCCTGAGCCTAATTCCTCCTACTACTCACTTTTCCTGCCCAGAAGTTCCATCTATACTTCCTCCCTTGCTATTGGCCATTCATCTTTTTATTAGACCAGTTGGGTGCCTTAGGCAGGCAAGGTAAAACAGTAACACATCTTTACATAATTAAACAAATGCAACACATCTTTACATAGTTAAACAAATATTCTGCAGCATAAACAAATGCAACACATCATTGCATAGTTAAATATTCTGCAACACATGGTGTTCTGGGCTTTTTCAGTCTTCCTTTTTCCTTTATGACTTGTACGTATTAATTAATATTTTATTAGTTGTTTGAGAATTTATACTGTATTTTGATAATATTCATCCCTCTGGCAGCTCCTCCCAGATCAAACCCCACTCACTGAAATTTGAGTTCTCTTCTTTGTTCTTTATTTTAATGGTCCAAGTCCAAATTGTCTTGCTCAACTACTCTTAGGTGTGAAGTCTAATATACCCTCTGTGGAGTATAAAGGACCTACCAGAGGCAACTATCAAATGCCAATAGCTCTTCAGCTAGGGGTGAGACTTTCTGACCCTTTCCCCTCCCTCCTTGCTGAGATTTTGTGTATCTTGAGCTTACACAGGTCTTGTTTGCACAATCATTGGCTTTTCACTCTTTCTCTGAAGCTCCTATCTCTTTTTACAGTGTAGTTGCTCCTTGACTTCCATTGCAAATGGCATGGTTTGTCTCTCTCTTTTTTTTTGTCTCTCTCAAGTTGCTTTTGATTAGTGCTTTATCACAATAACAGAAAAGCAAACTATAATTAGTCACCACATTTCTTCCTCAATAACCCTCATGGTCTTTGAATACATTTTGAAGAAAGTTTGTGTATTTCCTGAATATGAAAACAAATGTCAAATGGCTTTTGGGTCATTATATATCTTAACTGTATCAAAGATCAGAAAGGGATAGTATTCTAATATAACTGAAACAAGACAGCACATAATATTTTAATGCAAAACAAATTTAAGTTATTGTTGTGAAAGAAGGAAGAAAGTGTTTGCCATCTAGCAAACTAAACATCTGAGAGAAAACAGGATTCATCCAAATACTTCTTGAATTAACTCTTTGGTAGGAGTGCTTCAGCAAAATGTGCAGCTGAGCAAACTCGGGTAATTTAAATAAGAAATTAAGTGTGTATGCCCACACCTCAAGGAAGTGAGATATTCATTGTTATGTAGTCCCAAGAAGTTGGTGTTTATAAATTTGTATTACTTTTTTTTTTTACAAAGATTTCTGATGGAAGAAAGTTGTTAATGGAAGTACCCTGAGTAGTAACAACAGAATATTACCTGATTTGAATTTTTTGATATGAAAGATATTTTCCATAATAATGTAGCACTGTAGAATCCTTAATATTGCTGTTATAATTATGGTAATATGTTGAATTTTGCTTTTAAAATTGGACAAAAGCACATTTGAGTTAGAGGTAAATGTAACAAAATCGTCAGTAATTATTTTCTACAAAATACAGGAACTATAATCATGAAAGTGTAAGTTATTACAGAAAAATGAAAAATAGCGCTTTTCTTGGTTGAGGACACACATGCAGTAAATTCTCAATTATTTATCATTTATTTCAGCAAATATAAACATTCTTCTACACAGATTAGCCTGCTTTTGAGTCTAGATGCATGCAGTATTTCTTAGTACTGTCCAATAAGTTTATGTGCAATTGTGTGAATTCAGGAAGATTAAGAAAATTTCCATTTTTTACTGTCAATAAACATTGAAATAATTTAGAGAAGTCATCTTCAGAATAAGTAGAATCCTACATTTCTATTTCTGCTCACTCAGTTTTTGCCATGCTCTCAAATTATGATTCACGTTGGTACATCTTGAGATAATGCAAAGAATATAGGTCCGAGAATAATGCCTGGCAGGAAGAGTTCATTGGGCCTTTTCAAAACAGCAGGGGGAGCTTGCATGTCAACAATATGTGGGTTACCAAGACTGAGGCCACCTCTCTTCTCAGTGAAATCATGTGGCTGGCTTTAATGTGATCATGAGATGGGGATTGGAGTTGCAAAGACTCTGAAGGCAAAACCACTTTCCTATCCATCTGCCACCTAAAACACCACATAAACCTCACAGTTACAGAGGGGCTACAAGGGGTTCCAGGTGTATGTGTGTGTGCGCGCGCGTAAGCACATGCGTTCTGTCTGTCTGTGCATCTGTGTTCTAATCATTTTACAAATACCCTTTATTACAGTCTATCTGAGAGACAATTAGGCTCAGATGGCTACTGTACATTGGTTCTCAACCTAACCAGATTGGAAGCCAAATCAGAGGAAAAAGACATAGTCTAGGAAAACTAAAATCAGTCACTCAAAAACATTCAGCTAACCTCTACCTGGAACTTTACATTTTCTCCACTCCAATATGGCAGTCCCTTTTATTTTCAGTTGTATTTTCTATAGTTTCTTTTACCTGGGGTCAACCATGGTTTGAAATGGAAAATACCAGAAACAAACAAATAGTGCATCTTTCTGAGTAGTATATGAAATTGTGTGTCATTCATTTCTACCATATTGAAGAAAAGAAACTATTAGTGAAATTATTAAGCTGGAATGGCTACCCACTACAAGAAACACTCTTTTTCCAATACATCTACACTGTGTATACCATCTGCTTGCCCGCCATTTATTAACCAACTCAGTTACCAGATAAGTGGCCAGGGTATCAAGCTCATGTTTAGACAACCCTTATTTAACTGAATAATGACCCCCAAGTACAGCAAGGAGTTCATGCCAACAAGTTGAATATGACAAAGAGAAGTTGCAATGTGCCCCTTTTAAGAGAAAAATGTGAAAGTTTGGGCTCACCAACTGTGATAGGTGAGATGCAATCACTAAAACAAAATACCTAAAAGGATAAAAGATTTATTTTGTTCATGGCTTCAGAGACTTTCTGCTGTGGATATCGCTATATGTAAATAAATCTGATTGGCCGATAGCCAGACAGAAAGTATAGGTGGGACTAACAGAGAGGGAAATTGAGGTAGGAGGAAGGAGAGGAGAGACTGCCTGCAGCCACCGCCAGGACAAGCAGCATGTAAAGATGCCGGTAAGCCACCAGCCACGTGGCAAGGTATAGATTTATAGAAATGGGTTAATTTAAGATATAAGAACAGATAACAAGAAGCCTGCCACGGCCATACAGTTTATAAGTAATGTAAGCGTCAGACTGATTATTTTATACGTGGATTGTGGGACTGCAGGGCTTTTGGTGGAACCTGGAGAGAAGCCCTCCAGCAACAACTTCCAGTATGGTTACATGAGTTGACATCATTTTGAGACTGTGACAAAGCAAAACCTCTATCTCAGTGGCTGGTGTTGTGGTAACCAAGAAGCAGAGAGGAGAAGACAAAAGGATCCTAGCACACATATCGTTACTGATCTCCTAAATCTAGGTCCCATCTAATAATGGCCCAAGTTCTGGACCAAGCTCTTTAACACATGCTGTGTGGGAAGATATTTATGATCCAAAAAAGCATGTGGTAGCACACGCCTTTAATCCCAGCACCTGGGAGGCAGAGGCAGGTGGATCTCTATGAGTTCAAGGTCAGCCTGATCTACAGAATGCATTCCAGGAAAGGCTCCAACGCTACACAGAGAAACCCTGTCTAGAAAAACAAAACAAAAAAAGAAAGAAAGAAAGAAAGAAAGAAAGAAGGAAGGAAGGAAGGAAGGAAGGAAGGAAGGAAGGAAGGAGAGAGAGAGAGAGAGAGAGAGAGAGAGAGAGAGAGAGAAGAAAAAGCATGCTGAGATCACAATGGCCATGTCATTTATTTCCTCACAATATTGCAAATGCTGGAATACCTCACAATACAATGTTAAATAAATAATGTATTCTCAGAGACAGAGATCATGTTTATAAAATTGTAAATAAAGTACATGTTACCATGATTTTTATAAAATTTATTATTGCCTATTATAGCTAATCTCTGTAACTAATTTGTAAATTAAAATAAACCATAGGTATGTGCACATAGAAACAAACACAGAGCATATAGAGTTTAATACAGTCTGTGATTTCAGGCATCCATCAGGGCTTCTAGAACATTCAAGTTTTGTAAACAATGAGGAGAACTAGTGTATTCCCTCTGTCTTTCTTAGAAAACCCCATAAGTACTCACCTAATGTAAACTAAGTGGATCCAGAATTATAGAAGGCCTGGTAATAGCATATTCATGAATCATTGAAGTAAACTCTTTTAAATTTAATTTCTTAAATTTTCATTAATGATACGAAGTAGTAGGTTTCATTAGGACAATTCCATATATATGTAAAATGTACTTTGGTCAGATTCACCTTTGTGCTGGCTAGTTTTTATTTAAACTAAGACGAGAGTGGTTTGCAAAGAAAGAATAGGATTTGTGAAAACACCTTTGGCCTGTAGACAAGCCTATGGAGTGTTTTCTTGATTAGTGATCAATGTGGGAGGACCCAGCTCACTCTGGGTGATATTACCCCTGGGCTAATGGTCCAGGGTGCTGTAAGAAAGCAGGCTGAGGGTCTGGTGGTGGTGGCTCATGCCTTTAATCCCAGCACCCAGGAGGCAGAGTCAGAGGCCAGCCTGGGCTATAGAGTGAGTTCCAGGAAAGGTGCCAAAGCTACACAGAGAAACCCTGTCTAGAAAAACAAAAGAGAGAGAGGGAGAGGAGAGAGAGAGAGAGAGAGAGAGAGAGAGAGAGAGAGAGAGAGAGAGAGAGAGAGAGAGAGAGAGAGAGAGAGAGAAAGCAGGCTGAGCAAGCTATGAGGAGCCAGTAACAGGACCCCTCAAAAACCTTTGCACCTGATCCCGCCTCCAGGTTCCTGCCCTGCTTGAGTTCCTGCCCTGACTTCTCTCAGTGATGGAGGGTGTAAATGAATGAACTCTTTCCTCCCCATGTTGTTTTAGGTCAGTGTTTGATCACAGTAGAAGAAATCCTAAGACAATTCCATATTTTCCCTCTTTCTGTCCTCTTTCTAGTCCCAAATAATCCTTCTGCTTTTATATACCTTCTCTATAGAGATATCAAATACAGAAAATATTATTTGATATTTGTCTTTATGAATCTGGGCTTCTGGCTTGTACCTCTCTGGTGGCCAAAATTATTGAACCATTTCATCATGTAATGGAATTATTTTCTTTGAATTTGTCAATTACAAATGGACTAGACATTGTTTAGGTATTTATTGCTTGTATACATGGTATATAGTTATTGTACTTTTGTATATAGTTTTTCTTACATTAGTTACAACTTTTTTCTTTTTATTAAAATAGAAAAGGGGAAATATGGTGATATTTTATTTGTACTAAAATGTGATTTGTATGTTAATAAATAAAGTTGCCCGGGGGGTCAGATCTATTAGCAAGCCACAGCAAAAGCTGGGCGGTGGTGGTGCAATGCTGGCTGTATCCTTGAACACACAAAGATCTACCTAAGAAACTTTTGTGCAACAATAACAACAACAACAAAGCCCCTCCCAATAACTGAATACATAGACAGCCAAAAGTATAGCAGAAAAACACTGTAGAAGATGTCCATGTCACTGGGAATTCATATTTAGAATGTATAAAGGACTAAATATTTGATTACTAAAAAAAGGTGTTATGTTGTTATATTCTTGGTACATCAGTAATTAAATTCACAATGACATGTGTTTGTGCAAATAAATAAGTAGATAGATGTTTTAAAAACAAAAACCCTAGAATTAAGACTCTCTCCCATTAACAAAAGTTTCTTAGGTAGATCTTTGTGCGTACAAGGATACAGCCAGCATTGGAGACACACGCCTTTAATCTTAATACCAACCATAGAAGACCTGGAGTTCTGTACAGACAGGCAGTGACTAGGAGGTCATGTGGTTGGATTTACAACCAATGATAAGGCAGAACAGAAACTCTATAAAAAAGACAGACACACAGGAAGTAGGTCTCTTTTGGAAAGGTAGGACAACAGCGACAGTGAAGGGTAAGGTTTTTAGCTCTTAGCTGTTGCTCTGACCTCTTGGCTTTCATCTCTGTATTGGTTCTGTGTTTCTTATTTAATAAGATGGTTGGTTACATCTACAATCATGTATTTATTGACCATTTACACTAATTTTTAAAACTGTCTGGTATAATTAATTTCCTATTTACTAATTGGTTATTAATGGGAAAGAGTCTTAATTCTAGGGTTTTTGTTTTTAAAGCATCTATTTACTTATTTATTTGCATAAACACATGTCATTGTAAATTTAATTACTGATGTATCATGAACATAACAACATAACCCCCTTTTTTAGTAATCAAATATTTAGTCCTTTATACATTCTATATATAAATTCCCAGTGACAGGGACATCTTCTATAGTGTTTTTCTGCTATACTTTTGGCTGTCTATGTATTCAGTTATTGGGAGCGCCTTTGTTGTTGTTATTGTTGCACAAAAGTCTCTTAGTTTAATGTAGTCTCATTGATTATGTCTTGCTCTTATTTCCTGGACTGTTTGAGTCCTGTACAAGTAGCCATTGTCTATATCTTGAACTTTGACCCAGTTGTCTCCGTGTCACCAGTCCTATATTAAGTCCTATATATTGTTCATTATTTTTTAGTGTGCTTTTGTACAAGGATCTAATTTCAGTTTTCTGCTTGTGTTTATCCAGTGCTGCCAGTATTGATTGTTGAAGAGATGTTTTTTTCCTTTTTCCCATGTGTGTCATTTTTGTAGAAATGGGTTAGATATAATTGTGAGGATTTATTACTGGGTCCTTTACTCTATACAATGGTGTACATGTCTGTGTTGTGCCAGTAAATGGTATTTTTTGGTTATGGTTCTGTGGTATAATTTGAAATTAAGTACTAGGATACCTCCAGAACTACTTGCCATATTTTCTTTGGCTATTCAGTGTCTTTTTGCATCTGTAGATACTTAGTACATTTTTATATTGTTAGGAAGAATGTAATTGGAATTTTGAAGATTTGTGTGAAAGGTTCATTTTAATTATTTTAAGTTATTATGAGTGAGATTTACTTTCCAAATTCTTTCTCTGTGAGTTCATTATTACCAAAAAAACATGTGAATATTGATGTTATATCCTGCTACTTTACTCAAAGTTTCTAAGATTTATAAAATTTCTGGTATTTTTTGAGATCTTTAAAATATAGGAAC
Source organism: Peromyscus maniculatus bairdii (assembly GCF_049852395.1). Taxonomy (NCBI): domain Eukaryota; kingdom Metazoa; phylum Chordata; class Mammalia; order Rodentia; family Cricetidae; genus Peromyscus; species Peromyscus maniculatus. The sequence goes on along the minus strand of NC_134866.1, from coordinate 29,126,051 downwards.
ATATTATCTTAAAACAGGCATAATTTTACTTTTTCCTTTGCTATTTGTATCATTTTTCCTCTTTACTTGTTACTCTAAGAGTTTAAACATTATATTGAATAACAGTTGAGAGAGTAGACATCTTTTTCTCATTCCTTATTTTAGAGGAAATTCTCTTAACTTTTTCCTATTTATCACCATGTTTGCTGTAGATTTATTGCATTTAACCTGTATTTTGTAGAGTTATGTTCAATCTGTTACTAGTTCTTCATGGTTTTTTTTTTAATCATGAAAGGATGCAAAAATTTGTCAAAGGCCTCTTCTACATTCATTGAAATGATTATGTAATTTCTGTCCTTATATTTATTTATATGCTATATTGTAATTACTGACTTGTATATGTTGAACAATCCTTTAATATCTAGAGTGAAACCAACTCATTTGGTTGGTCTTCTTAATGAATTTTCTTTTCATTCAGCTTGCAAATAGTTTTTTGAGAATTATGGCTAGTTTCATCATGAAAATTAATCTGTAGCATTTTGTTGTTGTGTTTGTATCAGATTTTGGTATCAGTGTAAGATTTGTTTAATAGAATGAGTTTGTTCGTGTTCCTTTCATTTCTAGGGAACAATTTAAGGAGTGTTTGTTTAGCACTTCTGGAGACTCCTGTAGTTTGGCCCTGTTCCTGACCAATCCTCCTTTTTACTCTGTTGAAAGACTCTTTGTTACTGTTTCAGTTTTGTTGCTTGTTACAAATCTGATTAATTTTTTGTGTTTTGATTTAATTTGTGCAGGCTCTGTGTGTCTAGGAGATTATCCATTTACTGGGGTTTCCTGAATTTTTTATTATAACTTTCCAATGCATTCCCTGATGATCGTTTGAGTTAAATTGTCACTATTGCAATGCCCCATTTTTCATCTCTTTATTTTTCATTATATTTCTTTTGTTGTTTGGCTAAAGTTTCTCAGACCTTGGTTTTATAAAAGAACCAGCTGTTTGTTTCAATAGTTTTTGCATTGTTCTTTTGGTCTCTATTTCATTCATTTCTGTCCTGACTATTATTTCTTCCTAGTTTTGTATTTAGCTTGTTCTTGTCTTTCTAAAGTATCAAGGTATATAATTTCTTATTTAAGACTCTTCTTATTTTTGTGTGTGTGTTAGCATTGAAAAGTATAAATTTCTTTTTAAGATTGCCTTTTTAAAATAATAGTAATGAGTTATCCCTGTAGTGCCAATGACCTTCCCTGATAAAGTTTTTTTTTTGGGGGGGGGAGGGGGCATACAAGTCCTTCGGTTGTCTAATTAGATTACCCCAAGGTATTTTATATCATTTGTGGCTATTGTAAAGGGTGATGTATCTCTGATTTCTTTCTCAGCCAGTTTGTCATTTTATATAGGAGCTGTGCTGATTTTTTTTAGTTAAAATTGTATCCTGCTACATTGCTAAAGGTGTTTATAAGCTGTATGAGTTCCTTGGTCAAATTTTTGGGGTCACTTATGTATACTATCATGTCATCTTCAAATAGCAAAAGCTTGACTTCTTCCTTTCCAGATTGTATCCCCTTGATCTCCTTATGTTGTCTTATTGTTCTGGCTAGAACTTCAAGTACTATATTGAATAAGTATGGAGAGAGCAGACAGCCTTGTCTTGTTCCTGATTTTAGTGGAATTGCTTTGAGTTTCTCTCCATTTACTTTGATGTTGGCTGTTGGCTTGCTGTAAATTGCCTTTATTATGTTTAGGTGTGTTCCCTGCATTCCTGATCTCTCCAAAACCTTTATCATGAAGAGGTTTTGGGTTTTGTCAAAGGCCTTTTCAGCATCTAGTGAGATGATCATGTGGTTTTTTTCTTTCAGTGTATTACATAGACAGACTTTTGTCTCTTGAACTACCCTTGCATTCCTGGGATGAAGCCTACTTGATCATGGTGGGAATTTGTTTTGATGTGTTCTTGGAGTCTGTTTGTCAATATTTTGTTGAGTATTTTTGCATCAGTGTTCATGAGGGAGATTGGTCTGTAGTTGTCTTTCTTTGTTGCATCTTTGTTTGCTTGGGAATCAGGGTAATTGTAGCCTCATAGAAGGAGTTTGGTAATGTTCCTTCTGTTTCTATTGTGTGGAACAATTTGAAGAATATTGGTATTATCTCTTCTTTGAAGCTCTGGTAGAATTCTGCAATGAAACCATCTGATCCTGGGCTTTTTTTTTGGTCTGGTAGAATTCTGCATTGAAACCATCTGATTCTGGGCTTTTTTTGGTTGGGAGACTTTTAATGACTGATTCTATTTCCTTAGGTGTTATTGGTCTATTTAAATAGTTTATCTGGTCTTGATTTAACTTAGGTATGTGGTACCTATCCAGAAAATTATCCATTTCTTTTAGATTTTCAGATTTTGTGTACAGGTTTTTGAAGTATGACCTGATGATTCTCTGGATTTTCTCATTGTTAGTTGTTATGTCTCCCTTTTCATTTCTGATTTTGCTAATTTGGATGCTCTCTCTCTCTGTCTTTTGGTTAGTTTGGATAAGGGCTTGTCTATCTTGTTGATTTTCTCAAAGAACCAACTCTTTGTTTCCTTGATTCTTTGTATTGTCCTCTTTGTTTCTATTTTATTTATTTCAGCTCTCAATTTGATTATTTGCTGGTGTCTATTCCTTCTGGGTGACTTGGCTTTTTCTTGTTCTAGGGCTTTCAGGTGTGCTGTTAAGTCACTAGTGTGAAATTTCTCCAACTTCTTTATGTGGGCATTTAGTGCTATGAATTTTCCTCTTAGCACTGATTTCATAGTGTGTCATAAATTTGAGTATGTGGTATATTCATTTTCATTGAACTCTAGGAAGTTTTTAGTTTCTTTCTTTATTTCTTCCTTAACCCATTGGTGATTCAGCAGAGCATTATAAAATTTCCATGAGATTGTAGGCTTTCTGTAATTTTTGTTGTTGTTGAAATCTAACTTTAAACCATGGTGGTCTAATAGAACAAAGGTTATTCCAGTTCTTTGTATCTGTTGAGATTTGCTTTGTGGCCTAGTATGTGGTCAATTTTAGAGAAGATTCCATTGGGGTGCTGAGAAGAAGGTATATTCTTTTTTGTTAGGGTGGAATGTTCTGTAGATATTAAGTCCATTTGAGTCATAACATCAGTTAAGTCCCTTATTTCTCTGCTAAGTTTTGATGTTGCACATCTGTCCAGTGGTGAGAGTGGGGTATTGAAGTCTCCCACTATTAATGTGTGGGGTTTTATGTGTGATTTAAGCTTTAGTATGTTTCTTTTACATATGTGGGTTTCCTTGTGTTTGAGGCATAAATGCTCAGAATTGAAACTTCATCTTGGTGGATCTTTCCTGTGATGAGTATGTAATGTCCTTCTTGATCTCTTTTGATTGATTTTAGTTTGAAGTCTATTTTGCTGGATATTAGGATGGCTACACCAGCTTACCCCTTAAGACCATTTGATTGGAAAGACTTTTCCCAGCCTTTTATTCTAAGGTAGTGTCTATCTTTGAAATTGAGGTGTGTTTCTTGTATGCAGCAGAAAGATGGGCCTGCTTTCGTATCCATTCTTGCTATGGGATATTCTGTATGGCAAATGTGTTGCTCTGGTTGGTTAGTAAATAAAACACTGATGGTCCAGTAGTCAGGCAGGAGGAAGTATAGGTGGGACAAGGAGGAGAAGAATTCTGGGAAGTGGAAGGCTGAGTCAGAGACACTGCCAGCCACTACCATGACAAGCCGCATGTGAAGATGCTGGTAAGCCACGAGCCACATGGCAAGGTATAGATTTATAGAAATAGGTTAATTTAAGATATAAGAACAGTTAGCAAGAAGCCTGCCATGGCCATACAGTTTGTAAGCAATATAAGTCTCTGTGTTTACTTGGTTGGGTCTGAGTGGCTGTGGGACTAGTGGGTGAGAGAGATTTGTCCTGACTGTGGGCCAGGCAGGAAAACTCTAGCTACACATTCTGTTAGCCTGTGTCTTTTTCTATGTGAATTAAGTCAATTGATATTAAGGGATATTAATGACCAGTCATTGTTTATTCCTGTTATTATTTTGGTGGTAGTGTGTGTGTACTTCTCTTCTTTGGTGTTTACCGCTGTGGTGTTACCTATAGCCTGTGTTTTTAGGATGTAACTGACTTTCTTTGGTTGGAACTTTCCTTCTAGTGCTTTCTGTAGGGCTGGATTTGTGGATAGGTATTGTTTAAATCTGGTTTTGCCTTGGAATGTCTTGTTCACTCTGTCTATGATGATTGAAAGTTTTGCTGGGTATATTAGTCTAGCCTGGCATCCAGGGTCTCTTAGTGGCTGCATTGCTTCTGTCTAGGTCCTTTTGGCCTTCAAAGCCTCCATTGAGAAATCAGGTGTTATTCTGATGGGTTTGCCTTTATAAGTCACTTGGCTTTTTTCCTTTGCTGCTCTTAATGTTCTTTCTTTGTTCTGTAGGTTTAGTTGTTTAATTATTATGTGACAAGGGGACTTTTGTGGCATCTAGTCTGTTTGGTGTTCTATAGGCTTTTTGTGTCTTCATAGGTATCTCCTTCCTGAAGTTGGGAAAGTTTTATTCTATGATCTTGTGTCTTTGAGTTGGCATTCTTCTCCTACTTCTATCCCTATTATTCTTAGGTTTGGTTTTTTCATGGTGCCCCAGATTTCTTGGAAATTTTGTGTTATGACTTTTTTTGTTTTGGTATTTTCTTTGACTGACGAATCCATTTCCTCTATTGTATCCTCTACACCAGAGATCCTCTCTTCCATCTCTTGTCTTCTGTTAGTTACACTTGCATCTGTGTTTCCTGTTTGTTTCCTCAGGTTTTCTATTTCCAGCATTCCCTCTGTTTGTGTCTTCTTCGTTGTTTCTAATTCCCCCTTTCAGGTCTTGAACTGTTTCCCTCACCTGTTTAATTGCTTTTTTATGGTTTTCTTTAAGGGATTTATTGCTTTCTTCCAATTTTTTATTTGTCTTTTCCTCTATTTCTTTATAGATTTCTTCCAATTTTTTGTTTGTCTTTTTCTCAATTTCTTTATTGATTTCTTCCACTTTGTTTCCGCAATTTCATTTTTTTCTTGAAAGGCCTCTAGCATCTTCATGATGCTATTCTTAAGGTCACTTTCTTTTGCTTCTTCTTTGATTGTAATGTCAGGTCTAGCTGTTGGAGGAGGGCTAGGTTCTGGTGATGCTGTATTGCTCTTTATGTTGTTGTATGTACTTCTACCTTAACATCTGCCTATCTCCTGTGCCCATCTCTAATAGGTATATGAGGTGCCCGTGTCTCAGCGAGTTGCTGTTGGTCCACTCTGTGCCTATTGTCTGTGTCTTAGGGGGCTCTTCTGGGTCTAATCTTAGCTCTTAGTCTAATTGGAGCAGCAGATTTTTGTGTCTCAGGGAGCTGCTCTTGGGTCAACCCAAGCTAGCTGATTCTGTGAGTCATGGATCCATTCTTGGTCTTATCTGGGCTCTTGGTCCAGTCAGAGCTGATTGATTCTGTGTTTCAGGAAGCCATTTAACTTATGGTACAGTTAACTTATTGTCCTTGTTGATTTTTACTCTAGATGATATATCTTGATATAAATGTATATAAAAGTTATGAATGTTTTTATCATAATCTTTTACATCTATCACTCTTTGTTTTAAAGCTTGGGATCCTAAATATTTGGTGAATATACTTATAATAATTGTACCTTCTTGAGGGATGTTCCTCTTATTAATATGCCAATGGCCTTCTTTATCTCCTCAGACTGATTTTAACTTGAGCCTACTTCACCATGTATCAGAATAACTAGGACAGTGTTTTCAGCTTCTATTTGTTTGATAAATTGCTCACATCCTTTCCATCTCATTCCATGAGAATTTTTTCTTTTTAACTTCTTTCTTTCTTTCTTTTTTTTTGATAACAAATAGGTTTGTGTTATCTTTTAAACTAGCCAATTCACCTCCATCTTTATTTATTTATTTTTGTTCTTTGATAACGGATTTGTTGAGGTTGTCTTTTAATCTAGCCAATTAGCTTCCATCTTTATTTATTTATTTACTTATTTATTTATTTTTACATTTCATTGTGTACATAAGCTATAGTGTACCTCTGGATGTCAGAGGATAACTATGAGAGTTGGTTTTCTCTTCTTATCATATGGATTTGGAGGATTAAACTTAGGTCATCAGGCCTGGTGGCTAGTAGTGCCTTTTCCTTCTGAGCTATTTCTCAGACCCCTAATCAATACTTTTAATTAGAGAGTTAAGATTATGCTTAGTGACATTTTTAAGGGAAAAAATATTTTCTATCATTATTTTGCATGCAGGTTTGATTATTGTTTGTTTTTCCTTTCTATTAATTTTAGAGGCCTGATAGTTACTGAGTGAGATGAGATGAATTATTTTCTAGTTCTCCCTTTTTGTATATTCCTCTCAGAAACTTTTTTTCCTGTGACCTTGAAAGGAAGACTGTCTTCCTTCCTTTTCCGTGTTTAGGATTTCTATAAACATATAAACCTAGTCTCACAGTCATAAATTACTTTAATGCCTGCTAATCTTGAAACACCCTTATTTCTTCATCAAATTTAAATTATTCATTTTCTGAATATAAACATATCAGCTGGTAGTCATTTGCTTCACATATTGAAAAATATCACTCAGTGATTTCCTGGCCTGGAGAGCTTTTGCTGATAGATCTGAGATTGTGCTCATATTACCTTCTCTAAGTGATTGGCACATTTCCTTTACTTCTGGTATCATTTCTTTGTGCTCTACTTTGGCATCTTGACTCTAATGTATTGAGAGGTGCTTCTCTGCCATGTCCTTGTGAGATTCTAAATGCCGATTCTAAATGCCTATTGGTCTTCAATACCAATTACTTCCTCTTGATTGAGAGGATTTGGTGCTACAATTGTAACGAATAGGTTTTATGTGTCTGGTTTTAGCTTCTCATACTCCACAGATTCTTAAGTTTGCTCTTCTGATAATATTCCTAGATTCTTAGAAGTTGAGGCCATGTTTTTACCCGTTTTATTTCTTTATATCTAAATATAGTTTCTGTTTGGCCTTGATTCCCAATCCTTGAATTCTTTTCCTTTCTCTGGTGTATTAATAATGTGCTGTTTTATTTAATTCATTGATTCTTTTATTTCTGATTTTTTTAAACTGTCATTTTACTTATTTTTTGTGTCTTTCACATCATGCATCTTGATTCCATTCACTTCCTGTCTCTTTGTATCCACCCTCTGCCCTTGCAACCTTGTTGTGGATGTCTTTCTGTACATTGTGAATATATGTTGTTCCCGTTAGTTAGTAAATAAGGCTGCATTGGCTTAATGCAGGGCAGGATGCTACCAGGTAGGGAAATCCAAGAGAGATAATGAGAGTAGAAAGGAGAGTGGGGTAAAACACAAACTGCCATCCAAGGAGAAACTTGTAACGGGATGCAGGTAAAGCCACAGAACATATGGTTATGCATAGATTAAATAGAAATGGGTTAATTTAAGATGAAAGAGTTAGCTAACAAGAAGCCTGCCATAGGCCATAGAGTTGGTAATTAATATAAGCCTCTGAGTGATTATTTTATAAGTGGCTATGGGACCACAGGGCCAGGTGGGACCAGAGAAACTTCTGCTACATTTTGGCACCCAACGTGAGGCAAGAATTTCCACCCAAAACCTGAAAAAGCTTTAAAATAAGATTCTACTACAGAGCTAAAAACAGTTCTCTAGTTATGTCTTACAGGCAAGCCATGATACAGAGACACAGCAGCATATGGGATTGGTATGGCAGCTTCCCACCAAGGTACACAGAGATGTAGCCAAGCCACACACATTTAGCATTGGCTAGTACAGATAAAAAAAAATGAGAGCCTGCCAGTGCTAATTGGACTAAGAGAACCTTCCTCCAGTAACTGATGGAAGCAGTTGTGGAGATCCATGGCTGGGCAGCAGGATGAGCTCCAAGAATCCAATTAATGAGAGAGAGGAGGGATTCTATGAGCAAGGGACATCAAGATTGTGATGGGAAAATGCACAGAGATGGCCAGCCAAACTAGTGGAAACTCATGAACTGTGGACCACCAATAGCTGTGGAGCCCCCATGGGACTGAACTAGGCACTCTGTATAGGTGAGACAGTTGTTTAGCTTGAACTGTTTAGGGGGCCCCCAGGCAGTGGAATCAGGATCTGTCCCTGGTACATGAGCAGGCTTTTTGGAGCCCAGTGCCTATGGTGGGACACCTTTGCGCATCCTTGGTGCAAGGGGAGAGGCTTGGACCTGCTCAACTGAATGTACCACCTCTGCTGACTCTCCATGAAAGACTTTGCCTTGAAGGAGGTGGGAATGGGAGGTGGGTTGGAGGAAAGGCCGGGGGGTTGGAGGAGGGAGGAGAGGGGAATCTGTGGTTGGTATATAAAATGAATAGGCTATTATTTCTTAATAATAAAAATAAAAAATAAATGAAAAAAATTGGGGGGCTACACACTGCTTATTGGAGGCATAGACCCACTACATCCCAGAGTTGGTGATAAGCATACCTCTGCCATTTGGGGAAGCTGAGATGGGTGGAGTCAGCAGCCAAGGCTGCTGCTTTGGTCCTAGCCATTCTACAGCTTAAAACAATAGTTAGAAGGTGTAGATAATCATAAAAAATATATACTTAATTTTAAAAAATAAATAAAAGCTGTAAAAAGGAAAATAAAATAATATAAAAAAGCCATGTAAAGATAAAAATTACACAGAGAGTCTGGATTATATTTTCTTTGGGATTTTTAATTACTGGAAGACATTTGATTATAAAGGCTACTCAGTTGAACCAATATGTATATTTTAATGATATGTTGACTTCAAAATTTATGTCTAAGGATATATTGTTTTGGAAAAGAGGTTCTCCTTTTCTTTCCACAGAAGATGAGAAGCTGTGGATTCCTTCTAGGTTAATATGGTTCCATCAAGGAAGACCCCCTGAGAGGTCTCTAGATGATCCAACATCCAGAACTGCTTCAAGACAACTGGCTTAGAGAATACAGCCTCACAGACTACTCCAGTCAGGACTTGGCCATAATCCTAAAATTTCCTTTATGTCCCCATAAGACTACCAGCACCCCCAATCAGCATAAAGTAATATGAAAAGCTACACCCAAATTCTCAAAACATTGTTTATAAATGTTTACTTTTATTTAAAGGAGGTTAATTATAAGTGCAATCTCTTTCTAAAGGAGAAAAAGGGATATAGGTATGATAGGATAAAAAGGTAGATTATTGAATCTACTTTTAAAGAGTAACAACTTATTTAAAATGTTTTACATTGCTATGGATTTTGGTTTATTGATACAAATTTAAAGTTAATTTTGTTATTCTGTATATATATTTCTATTCTTGTTTAAGGTATTATATTTATGCAACTCATTTAAATTGTAATGCATAATTTAAAATACAGATTAATAAATGGTCTTCTATAATAGTCAAATTTATTATCATGTTAGTTATGTTGTTTAGATATACAAAGATATATTTCAATTAGGTTGATAATCTTCAAACACTTCAAAAAACCTATAGAATATGACAATTAAAATGTTTTAAGAACTTAGACTTTTCTGGACAATGAGACACATTAGCTCCTGGCAGCACCAATTACTTCAAAGAGGATGATGGACATTGAAGAAACTCATTATGGAGCTTGCTTTCTTTGTGGCAAAAGTCAGATTCTGGGCAAAAAAAAATGTCCTTGCCTGGACAGCTTGATAGGATGTTATATAAACTGGACATGCAGGACTCATGGGAAAATGACCACTGAATTTTTCCAAATAAGGCAAAGCGGCCCTTCAGGTTCCTGCTTCACAGAGGAGACTATCAGACATTCTGCAAGATACAGGAAGAAGCAACTGAGAAACTTTAGGCCTATAGGCTGAAGATGGATGCCCAACATTGCAGAGGAACTTTGGGAGACTGTCCAGATAGCCAGATGTCTCTGTCATTCTAGATTTTTGGTAATTGCTTATAACTCACTTCCTTTTTACTAAGTAATATTATATCCTTCTGGGGTCTTTGATGGAGTTGAAGACTAGATAGTTATAATTACTGCTTTCCTTAATCATGATAAAAGACAAATTAGATAGAAAACTTTACACTCATAAAATAGGATGGAAGGTAAAATATTTTCTAATTTTGCCAAATATAAATAGATATTGTAACTGTAATTTTTGCTTGATAAGTGCTTTGTTATATATAATTTCAATATATTAAAGTTAAAACCTCCCTTTTTTATTAGACAGAAAAGAGGAAGTGCTGTGGGATGTCTTTCTGTATGCTGTGAATATATGCTGTTCCCATTGGTTAGTAAATAAAGCTGCATTGTTCTATGTCAGAGAAGGAATGGAGCCAGATGGAAAATCCAAGAGAGATAATGAGAGGAGAAAGAAGAATGGGGGGGATGACACCAAACTGCTGTCCAAGGAGCAACATGTAATGGGACACAGGTAAAGCCACAGAACACATGGTGATACATAGATAAATAAAAATGAGTTAATTTAAGATGAGAGATCTAGCTAGCAAGAAGCCTGCCATAGGCCATACCGTTGGTAATTAATATAAGCCACTGAGTCCACCCCCCATTCCCACTTCCTCCAAGGCATGGTCTCCCCGAAGAGTCAGCCCAGCCTGGTAGACTCAGCTGAGGCAGGTCCAGTCCCCTCCTCCCTACACCAAGGCTGAGCAAAGTGTCCCAGCATAGGCCCCAGGCTCCAAAAAGCCAGCCCATGCACCAAGGACAGGTCCCAGCTCCACTGCCTGGGAGCCTCCCAAACAGTTCAAGCTAATCAACTGTCCCATTTATCCAGAGGGCCAGGTCCAGTTCCATGGGGGAGGGGAGGATTGCGGGGGGTGAGAGGAGGGAGGATGGATGTAGGAATCGTGGCTGATATGTGAAATTAAGTTAATTACAAAATAAAAATATAAAAAAATAAGCCTCTGAGTGATTATTTCATAAGCAGCTATGGGCAGGGCCAGTTGGGACCAGAAAAACTTCGCTGCACAACCTCTCCCCCAAAATAAGATAAAATAAAATATAAGAGAAAAGAAGAAAAAAGAAAGAAAAAAATCTCATTATAGAAGCTGTAGTGTGACACAATGAATCACACAGTAAAACCTTTTGTCCATGTATCTTTAGTTCTAAGAGTTCATTGCAAAGAGTTACTGGTCTGGTTTGAGGCCTCTGGATTCTGCTACACTATCAATGCTGGGCCCTCACTGGGACTCCTCTTGGATATTCTGTTGTTGTCTTGTATCGTGGAGATCCTGCAGCTTTCTCTTGATTTCTCATCTCAGTTTCCTGGCTCAGTATCTTATCTACATTGCTCTTTCTCAACCATGTTTCAAACCTAGCTTGTTGGCTTTTTAATATCTAGTTGTGAGGAGCAGACCTAATTTATATTTCTAAATAAAGGTAAAATTTTCTAACATAGGAAAAAAATCATTTCAACTTTCAAAAAGTACTTTTAGAGAAGTGAATAATCACATGGCCCTCAGTCCTCTTGAAGGATGAAAATCTACACTGATTGGTGAGAAGAAATTTGAACTGAATTCTAAAACAAAACAAAAACCAGTCATAGCTGAAGATGTGAAATGCATTATATTATAGTTCTTACTCATTCTAACCTGAGCCAGAATTCTTTTTCTTTCCAACTTCTCTGAAACTCAAAGATTTGGGAATAGAAATGGAAAATCAGAGATCAGGATTGAAATATGAGACAGAATCACAGAAAAGGCCTCTACAGAGTAATTGTACAATTTAATCCCCATAAAGAATAAAATTTCAGTTCTTGATACACCTCCCACCCCACTCTCCATTACAAAAAAATGTAGCAAATTACATGTAAGAATAACGCATCAAGATCACGTAGGAGGGAATAGGGGGTGGGTTGTGGGGGGAGGCTGGAGGGGCGGGAGGAGGGAAGAGGGGGATCTGTGATTGGTATGCAAAATGGATAAAAAATTTCCTAATAATAAAAAACAAGAAAAAAAAGGATAATGCTCTCAATGGTCTTTTAAATGCCAGAATTCATATATCCATATCCTCTCTCTGTCTTCCTCTGTGTTTTCTTTTATCTATTTCTCATTCACTATTTAAATATTTCATACATGAATAGGATGTATGATTATCATGTCCAAGCATTTTTCTCCACCTCCAATTACCCCAATACCCCCAACAAATATCCCTCCTAACATTGTGTAAATCCTTTTATTTAAAAATATAACCTGCTACGTCAAATTAGCAATGTCTGTATGTACATGGATGTGGGACAACTTTTCTGTGGCATACCTCTAAGGAAAAGTGTCTCCCGACTCAGCTAGGGGTGGGGTATTGAAGGTCCCTTCACCAACTATACTGGAATTTTAACTGTCTAGGTCTTGTGTGGGGTACCACAGATGCTGCAAATTCCCGTTTGCAAAGTCAGGTACAAAAGATACCATGTCACAGAAGTTATTCCCATCCTCTGCCTCTTAGGTTCTTTCTTCTTCTCTTCTACAATCTTTCCTGAATCATAGGGTGAGGGAATTTAATATAAATGTCCCATGTACAGCTGGCTGAGAACTCTTGTTCATGCTCCCGAAAATGATGAATTATTAAGTAAAAATCTTTATCAGGCATGGCTTACTTCTTTATGATTTGTTGGTCAGCCAAGCCCAGAGGCATCCAAAACAATACAGGACATGGTCATGGTTCTATGTTTCCCATCATAACTAGTTTGTAAGCCCCTGTTGCTGAAGACACTATTCATTTTGGTTTCAGGACATAAAGAAAACAATCTTAAAATGACCAAGGAATTCTCTCCAGGGCTAACTTTCATAGTGATGTGGGCTAGTGGGCAAGAAAAAAAAATGCACCACTGGCTCCTTCATATAACAATACCACTCTGCCAGACAAGATGGGACTAATGATGCAATAATGGCATGACTATTGACAGAGTAGCCAACGGCTTCTGGTTGAAATTGTGATCTACTCCATAGGAAGGGATTCATGCCTGGTACCATAAATATAGTAAAAAACTCGGGACCTAGAGGCCATAGCCTCTAGGAGAGGAACTTACTGCAGTTCTGCTAAGCAGTTATGTTATCACAATACCGTCTAAATATTTATATTTATGCCTATGACTTGTGCTGCTGTCAACCTCACTAAGAAGCTTCTTTGTGCATTGAACAGTGGTTCCTTTAGAGATTCACAATTAGTCAAAGTGCTGAAAATGAATACCAGAGCTTTCAAGACTGCAGATACTCCCTTGTTCCAAGTTTTAATTTATTTATGAGTGAGAGACTCAACACTAGAAGTAGCCACAGTGGTTATGTGTCTGTTTTTCATACTCTATGTTGCTTTCAAAAATTACTCAACTCTTTTGAAAAATACAAAACGTTTAAAAATAACAGAATTTCAGAAAAACAAATCCAGTTATACTAATTTATTATGAAGCCTTAACCTCAAAGACAAGAATAAATTAAACAAAACTCAATGGGCTCTAAGAAAGAAAGCATTTTAGTGATAATTAAATGCTGTCTTGTCCTCTAGCATATTTCCAGCAGCAACTGCACACATCACCACAACACCACCATGCCAAGAGTGAAGAAAGATTACTGAAGCTTTTGAATTCTGGAAAAAGTGTTTCTTAGCTGAAGTTCCTTCAGAATGGACATGCATTCTCCACACACCTGCCAAAGCTCTGCTCTGGCTATCAGGCTGTGTGGCAGGGATACTACAATGTTAGAACTGTACATAAATTTCAAAATCACCTGGTTCTGCAAAGTTTTAGTTGATTTGTATACATCCACATAAATACACAAATTACAAAGCATGTAAATACCTATACACATGCAACAATTCTTTTCTTTTTCTTTTTTTCATATACATATATATGCTTTTTTATTAAGAGATTTTCTATTCATTTTACATACCAACCACAGACTCCCCTGTCCTCCCTCCTCCCACCCCAAGCCTTCTCATTCCCACCTCCTCCAAGGCAAGGTCTCCCATGCAACAATTTTATCTATTGCATTTCCTTTAAAACCCTCCAACAGAATCTTGCTGGGGATATAAACTACGTTTAAGAGCAAGCCTCATGCCCAACAGTAGATGGTCAAGACACACACACACACACACACACACACACACACACACACACACACACACTCACGCACACACACACACATCCCAAAAAAGCAACTCAATTGCATCTTTGGAGGTTCTTTGTCTCATGTTGTTTCAGGGATATTTATTTTTATTTTTTACCTTATAGGTCTTTTGCATATATATTATGGCTTCTAGTTTTGTGTTTTTATGGGATTTCTGTGTCTATATGTGCTTCTCATGTTTGTTTTGTCCTTTTTTGGTTTGTTTGTTTTTTATCTATTTTATTATTATTCCTTAGATGTCTACTTTTCCCCTAAGGATAGACAGACAGGGTGTGCATTTGGATATGATGGGAGGGGAGACAGATTTTTGAGGAGTTGGGGAATGGAAACTGTAATCAGAATATATTGCGTGAGAAAAAAATCTATTTTAAATAAAAGAAAATTGAAAAAAGCCCTGCAGATTGAGTTAGGCCTTCATCTCTTCATTTTTTCCTGGTAGTTAATTTGGATATTATAAAACTTTCAGTTCTTGAGAAATTGAGAGTTGTTTAAATCACTATATATTCTTTGTATAAAGCAATGGGTTGTATAGTGGACATCTTTGTTCAAATGTACCATGTGCTTTGACTATACTTGCTCCTCATTAATATACCTATCACCCCCATAATCTTACTCTTCTTTCTCTTTCCAAATAGTCCTTCTTTTATCCTAAGTCCCATGTGGAGAAAAAAGGTCTGGCTTGTTTTGCTAACTGTGATGCTCTCTAAATCCATCCATATTCCTGCAAAAGGCATCATTTTGTTCCTCTTAATAAATGAGCAAAACACCATGGTGTATGTAAATCATATTTTGTTTATCCATTTATTTGTCTATCAACACCAGGTGGTTCACCACTTGTCTATGGCAAATACAAGTAACATAATAAACACAAATGAATATGATAGCTTAGACTCTCCGGAGTATTCTGGAGAGTAGCTCAATCATGAGGTAGTTCTAGTTTCATGTTTTTGAAGATTTTTTTTTAAAACCTCCTTACTGATCTCTATAGTGGTTGTACTAATTTACATTTCTACTAACAGTGTATGCAGAGTCCTGTTCATTTGCACCCTTAGCAGCATTCATTTTTGTTATTCACAGTCATTCAGACATGGTGAGATGGGCTCTTTATTTTGTGATTTGTGTTTCCCTGTCAGGAAAGGATTTTGAGTTGTGTCTTTCCATTTGTCAGTTAGCCATCCTCTAGAGGTGTCTGTTCATTTATTTGCATGTTTCTTGGCTGCATTATTTGGAAAGGAAGTGTTTAATTTTTTGAGTTTTTATGTGTTTTAGGTATTGATCTCATGTCATGTGGCTGACACTTTTCTTCCATTCTGAAGAGACTCTTAGCTCTGTTGTTTCCTTTGTAATGTACAGGTATTTAAATTTCATGTAGCCTCACTGGCTAGTACTTAAAAAACACTTCCTAAACTACTACAGTACTTTTCAGAAAGTGCTTGGCTATACATACATCCTAAAATGTTAATCCTGCTTTTATCCATTCATTTTAGTCTTTTGGGTCCTACAATAAGGTTCTTTGATTCATTTTGAATAGATTTTTCTACATGACGAGAGATATGGATCAAGTTTCACTTCCTGCATGTAGATACCTAATTCTCCTAGCACCATTTGTTGAAAGATTACCTTTTCCATAATGCATGATTTTACACCTGTATCAAAAATGGGTGGCTGTAGATGTTGTATCTTGTGGGTGTTTTTTCCTTGGTCCTCTGCTCTAGCCCATTGATCTGTGTGTATGAGTGTTTATTGGTACCATGTTGGTTTTGTAACTTACAGCAGTGTAGTACAACTTGAAATCAGGTATTATGACACCAATACCATTATCCTTCTATTCTGGATTGCTTTGACTATGTGGGATAGTTTGAGCTCCCATAGAAATTCAGTACTGTGTTTTCTGTTTTGGTGAATAATGTCATTGAAATTTTGGTGGAGATATATTAAGTCTATAGATCAGTTTTGCTGGTATACTTACTTTCATAGCATTAACTCTGTCAGTCCATGAGCATGATAAGTCTGCCCATTTTACCTTGTTTTCTCCGATTTCTTTTTATAGTAGTTAGTATTTTAAGCGTAACAATTCTTTTAAAGAGTACCCTTCTGCACATAAGAATAACCATGTTGTGTTCATGCCAAAACACCACTAAGGAAATTCGGGCACATGCAGTTAGATTGAGGAGAGCGGTAAGTGAAGTTGCAGGCCCTCCATTCTTTGCTTCACAAAAGTGACAACCTGTTAGTCCATCTTAAATACCTTAAAAAAATAAAAAATAACATATGGAGGTAAAGGGGCTTTCTTAAACAGGGAGAACATACACAGTATTTTTAAAGCCTGATACAACTTTCTTTTTAAAAAATGTTTTCAAGAGTGGAAAGTTCAGTCTGTGGCTGTGATCATCTTGAAAGAGAAGTTGTGATCCCAAAGTCTCCTTGTGGTTTTCATTAAGACACACAAAGCAGCTGGTTTTTGTTAATAAGCTCATCCAAGCTTGGTTTGATTAGGAGAAAGAAATAAAACTCATGTTGTGAGGAAAACTGCGAACTATGTAGAAAAAACCTAGGAAGCATTCTAAAGGCTACTGCTAGGATGATTCAAGACCTAAGAGGTAGTCATTAGGCAGAGAAAAGCTATGGAGTTTGGAGTTATGCTGTTTAATATTTTATTTTTAAATGATGGCTCACACTAGGCTATTATGTGAAATAATTTCCCTTCATTTTCTTCCATTACTCCAAACCTTGAATGAAAACCAGCTTCATGGAAATGTTGTGTATTAATTAATCTAAGGTAAAGAAAATAATAGAATGTATGTTTGCTATGTGTCTGTAAAGAAGACATCAGGGTGCAGCTTGCATTTTAAGGCAAATTCATGAGCTCACAGAACAGCTACGGTAGAGACGGGTACTATAGGAATTGAAAATAATGGGATCTGAAAATTCAAATAGACGTGACTAGAGACTCCTCTCTGCCCCACTAGCTAATAGACCACAAAGGCATTTTGTAGAGAGTCACTGGGATTCTTATCAAATATCCAGTGGATGCTTAAATCATAAAAAAGGTGATAGGAAACATGGGGTGATAATACTGTAGACCTTGAGGGAAAAGCAAGCAGAAATCAGAAATATTATTTCATCAGGGATTTTCTAGGTGCTGAGTACTTCTTAAAGCAACTCCAATAATGAGATTCTATCAGTATTTCAGTATCCTGTTTTAAAATTTCAATTTCTCAAAGCTAAAATTGAAATGGCAGTACATTAAAAATCACCAACTTTTAGAACTTTCTCCATCTTTAGATGACAAAATCTGAGATCCAAAAAAATAAATAATTCAGCCAGTGATACTTGACAGGTGTCAAATTTATGTATAAAGAAACCCAACACTTGGGAGAAAGAGGCAGATGGAATGAGTTCAAGGCCAACCAGGTCCACATTGTGAGTTCCAAGTCAGCTGGGGCTACATAGTGAGACTCTGTCTCAAAACAAACACACAAGCCAAACGATCCGAAAATATATGCAGATGTAACTATACCTGGAAACATTGCCACCATTTCTTTCTTCTAACAGGAAAGCAGATTAAAACCAACAGCTCCTTCCTTAAGATGTTTGAACACTACCCAGGATACTGACCTTAAATAACATCTCTCCTTAGATCAGCATATTAAAATGTTCTCTTTCATGCAATTTCGTGAATTAATCATTTCTCCTCTTACTCTCCTTCCCTCGGTTTGCGATTGCAGCTACAGAAGAAAGGTGAAACTCTTACAGCTGCTTATTCTGATAATTTACCCTTTCATAATAAAGTATTTGGTGAAGGCTGCACTGGTTACACCCGCAAGCACGCTCGGGTAACTAATCATCTCAGAATGGGGTACTTATTAGACTCTCCAGTTTTGTGACATGTGCTAGATCTGTATTCTAGTTCAGCAGAACTTTGTATGGATTGAAACTGAGTTAAATTGGTGCCCAATGTGAAGAAGACTTTACAGCACTGTATGAGAATCCAATCAGTCACAATAAGTTCCCTATTTAAAAGGGCTTGTCAATCCAGTGTGCATGGCCCCACCTCCTCTTTCATTGAGGAATGAGATGTTGTCCTATTGCTGTGAAATACATGTTCTCTTCTATGTAAGCATTCTGTTGCTGCTCCACAAAGTCAGTCATCATTTTCCTGTGACTTTAATAGTTCCTAGACAAATCTATGCTGTTTCCATGTTTATTTCTTCTAGTTTACAGTTTAGCTATTTTTTCATAAACATGCAGTTAAGTTCATAAATATCACCATAGGAATTCACTTTGATTAGCCAGGTAAGGACATGTAAGCTTGGCACCTAGTTCATAGTCCATGTTCAATGAATGCTTGTCAAACTTTTCAACAGAACATACCAGTCTAGTAGGACACATGGCATAGCTGTGTACTCAAGGTCACTTCTATTCTATCATCACCTCTCTTGAATCTACACACACACACACACACACACACACACACACACACACACACACACACCTGTCAACTTCTAGTATAATTGCTCATAGAAAAGGAAAATGTTAAAAGGAAAGATGCGTATCCAAGGAGGGACTTCAGTTCATAAAGAGCTTATATCTATCTCAGTAAATATATTGGTATCATGCCTAAAAGAAGGCTACAGTAAGCATAAGTTGGGGAAGTGTGAGTATCCAGCACACACATTCACAAATGCATGTAAGTATGCACTCACGTGTGCGTACGTGCACTCTTTCCTGTCCTGAATAGGAACCAAAGAGATCCAAATAAAAAGAGGTAACATGTTACAACTCTTTCAAGGGAGAGGCTATGAGAGATTTTCCATGTTATCCAAACCTAGGACATTGTGTTCAGCTCTTGACTGTTTCCCGTCCACACTGTCTAAGAAGTTCCAGTCTATGCCAAAGAGGTATTGAATAGCATGAGTCAAATACTGGCCTATTTTTCAAAAACATCATCCCTGCCAACTCTACCCTTCTTAAGAGTTCTCCAAATGCAGTTGTTTTCTTAACTTTCTGGTACCATATTCGCCAGTCTTAGGCATTTTGTTTATCACCCTACTCTACATGAGTTTAATTTTCTTCTTATTGACTTTCTAAAGTTAAAAATAACTGTGTCAATGCCCTGTGCTTTAAACTGGAGGAGATTTATTATTGATAACTGAAGTTATACTAAAATTGATAGTGAAAACTATTTTAATATACTAATAACATAACAATCAAGTAATAATATCTCAGTGGAGTGTTTAATGTTAGTTGTCAACTTGACACAATCTAAGGTAGGATATAGCAGGAATCTTAAAAGTTCTTATTGATAAAATCAAACCCAAGGCCAGTTATTGGGGTGAACACTGGAAGGTCAAAGAGACAGAACAAGCCACAGCTATCTCACCTTGCCAATTCCTCAGCTGGTCCTGTTTCCTCAGACTGGAAGCTTCTGTGTCCTCATCCCAATGGTTCTCAGCTGAACTGCTGCTTCAGAGCCTGAAAGCTTAACCAGCCGAATGCTTAACCAGCCACATGCTTAACCAGCCAAATGACTCTAGTTTCTGGTCCTCAAGCCTTATATATCTTTCTGCCTTCTACCATCACTCCCTGGGATTAAAGGCATGTGTCACCATGCTTGGCTGTTTCCAATGTGGCCTTGAACTCACAGAGATCCCAGATAGATTTCTGCCTCTGGAATGCTAGGATTAAAGGCGTATGCTATCACTGCCTAACTAGTGGCTTTTCTGTTCTCTGACCCCAGATTAGTTTATTAAGGTACACAATATTTTGGGGAACACAATACCACCACAGTAGGATCATCTTGGAAGAGAGTCTCAATAAGGGGTTTCCTAGACCAGGTGGGCCTATGTCACCTCTGTGGAAGATTGTCTTCATTATGTTAATTGATACTTATTCTGAGTTTTTTTAAGAGTAGAGAAAGTGAGCCGAGGAACAGGTATGTGTGCATTTATTTCCCTCTCGCCTTGCTGTTGACTGTTGATGTGACCAGCTGCTCCAGCCCTTGACTTTCCTGCTGTGATGGACCATAACATGGAATCGTGAACTAAAACAAGTTATCTTTCCCCTTTAATTGTTTTTTGCCATAGTATTTTATCACAGCCACAGAATTGAAAGTAGGTCAGTTTGCTAGATGAGTGTATCAGAAATGTTATATATTTGCCAGCAGAAACAGCCCTCAACTCTTGATGGCGGTCGGCCTCTTTCCTGTGTGTCACCTCCCTTAGTTCTGCTCTATCACGATCAAGAGCAACCGTGTTTCAATTCTGGAAGGCATCCAGGAAAGTGATTTGAGCAAATGATGGGAACTGGACATTAGACACTGCTGACTGGTCTGACATTTTTTTAATGCTGTTGGTATTTCTACTAACTAGAAATGCTACCTTTCCAAACGGCCTACATATATGAGTGGATTGGAAAAAAAAAAAAAAAAAAAAAAAAACCTCTCAGTATGTGGAATGGTTTTGTTTGGTAATCACTAACAAGTCAGGAAGAAGTAGCAAAGAAAAACCGGTATTGAGGAATAAGCTGAATTTGAGATCTCTTTTCCTGGATCATAAGAGACATTCTTAAGCTCATAAAAGGTGTTATTGCCATTCTCTCTATAATTTATTTATTTATTTGTATTTATGTGTGCCTAGCATTTAGTAGGCACTAAACTTGTACTTGTTACACAAATGAGTTAGTGAGAAGCTTAATGAGTGAAATTATTTTTTTAGCGTACTTTCTAGTATTTTAAGTGAAATGTCTTTCCAGGTTTTTGTGAAATTTTGGCTAGAAATATTTAATACTATATATATCAATTTTTTATTGAAACAAAATTGCATAATTTCCCTTTCCCTTTCCTGCCTCCAGCCCCTCCTATTTCCCCTCCATCAAAATCCTGCCATGCATGAAAGTTGGCAGTCTCTTTTTCTTTGATTATATTTAATATATATATATATATATATATATATATATATATATATATATATATATAATTTTGCTTTTTGAATGTGTACAGGTATAACACTAGCCATTCTATATCGGACAACGAATAAGGGGGTTCATTCCTGAGAAAGGCTAATTTTCCTTCTCCTAGCAGTCAATAGCTAGCTGCCTGTAGTTCTTTGTCTAGGGATTGGATCCTATTATCCCCGTCTTGGTTTGCAATCAATTATAGGAGAGACTGTCCCTGGCACAGGAGCTGGCTTTTTGAAACCTGTTCCCTATGTTGGGATGCCTTGCAACAGGAGAGACTGTTCCACAGCAGACTTCTTGGCAGTTTGTCTCTTACAGTCTTTCTATCCTGTCTTCCATGATGTTTTCTGAGTTATAAATATACAATCTGGGCTCCCCACTATCCTTGGTTCTCTGCATTGTGTCCAGTTATGGTTCTCTGTACTGGTCTCCATTTGTTGCAAGGAGAAGCTTCTTCTTCTTTTTTTTTTTTTTTTCCTGATGAGGGATCATCTCTTTTTTTTTTTCTTTTATTTTACAATACTATTCAGTTCTACATAACAGCCACAGATTCCCTTGTTCTCTCCCTTCCTACCCCCCTCCCCTTCCCCCCAGCCCACCCCCCATTCCCACCTTCTCCAGATCAAAGTCTCGACCTGATAGACTCAGTCTAGGCAGGTCCAGTCCCCTCCTCCCAGATTGAGCCAAGCGTCCCTGCATAAGTCCCAGGATTCAAACAGCCAACTCATACAAGGAGCCCAGGACCTGGTACCACTGCCTAGATGCCTCCCAAACAGATCAAGCCAATCGACTGTCTCACCTATTCAGAGGGCCTGCTCCAGTTGGGGGCCCCTCAGTCTTTGATGCAGGGTGAGTGCTACACTTCACTGTGGGTTTAAGGATAAAAGTCAGAATGTAATAAGGGTTTATACTGGTCTAGAAAAATGGCAGTAGTAAACTTTTTTTCTTTTCTTTTCTTTCTTTTTTGGTGGGGAGGGTTCAAGACAGGGTTTCTCTGTGTAACAGCCCTGGCTTTCCTGGAACTCAGTCTGGTAGACCAGGCCAGCCTCCAACTCGCAGAGATGCACCTGCCTCTGCCTCCCAAATTCTGGAAACAAAGGCGTGCACCACCCACTCCTAGGTAGTAGATTCTTTTATTTATTTTTTTCACCTATTTTACATACCAACTGCAGTTTCCCCTCCCTCCTATCATCCTGTTCTCTCCTCCCACCTCCTTTCTACCCCTCCCCATCCACTCTTCAGAAAGAGTATGTCTTCCCACTCAAGTCAACAAAGCATGGCATATTAAGTTGATGGAGGACCAAGCTCCAAACCGCCCCCCCCCCCATCAAGGCTGAGCAAGGCATCCCAACATAGGGAATAGGTTTCAAAAAGCCAGCTCCTGCGCCAGGGACAGATCTTGGCCCCACCGCTAGGAGCAACAGACAGATCAAGTTACACAACTACCATCCACATGCAGAGGATTCATCAGTTAAAAAAAAAAATGGCATCATGAAATTTGCAGGCAAATGGATGGAACTAGAAAAAAATTATCCTGAGTGAGGTAACCCTGACCTAGAAAAACAGACACAGAATGTACTCATTCATAAGTGGATATTAGATGGAAAGCAAATGATAACCTGGCTATAATCCACAGCCCCAGAGAAGCTAAGTAACAAGTAGACTCTTTTTTAAGGTTCATGAACTCTCTAGTCCCCAGAAGTTGGTTAGGTTTTCAGTAATAGATATGATTCCCCTTTTATTGAGTTGACCTTCAATCCAATTACACAGCTGTTGGTTGTCATTGACATGTGATTGTCACACCTTGCACTTTTATGTGTATCTTGCTATGCTGGTAATTGTCATGGATCATAGGTGATGCAGCTGGCTAGGACTATGTAACTGCTTCCCTCCCTTGGAAGTCTGCATGGTATTTTCTAGAACCAGGCAAGCTAGATCTCAGGAAAGAAGCTTTCAGGTCAGACTTGGCTAAAATTAAATTAAATATGAATGCTACATCCTAATGGTGTGGTGTCTTCAACAATAGGGTCCCACACTAAACCCCTGAGAAGCAACTGAGGGCTATGTCAATAATCTATATTGTTATGGGAGTCACTTAGACTAACCTGACCAACCTTTAAAAGAAGGACTCTCATGGCCCACACTGGGATTTTTGTTAGTCTATGGTTCTTATAGAAAGTATTGTCAGCCCAAGTAGCTGAATTTTCTTTCAAATATCTTGTGTATACTTTTAGGTAAATACAAAATAACATTATTACTCCAGGCTTCCTCAAACAATACTAGCGAATGATGAAGCAATATGAGGTGAAATGGTCTAGCGATAAGTGAATTTTTGAAGGAAAGGAGTTATTCCTCCAGGTGAATGCCAAAGAAACAGAAGCTTGTGAAAAGATGGGTTTCCCATCTGCTTGGGAGCTAGGAATCCCTCATTCTCTCACCATTCCTGTTAGTCATGTTTTTCAAATACATGGCTGTAGTTCCTGATACGTAACTGTCTGCTGTCTCATCCTTCTTTTCTCTGAGAGTCCGTGTGAGAATTAACCTTGATTGTCATGTGAAGATTAATCATAACGGTCACCCAGGAGACTGAAGAGGTCCTCCTGAGCATGCTTGAAAGGATGGATGTTTTTGGAGTAGATTAACTGAGTGGGAAGACTCATCATGATATGCGTACCACCGTATAGTTTGGGGACCAATATAAACTAAAAGAGAAAGCATAGGGAGCCAGGAGAACACAGACTTCACTTTCTTTGGCGCCTTGCCCATCCTGACATGAACTGTTATTTTCCACCAGGATAGATGAAGACTTCTGTTCCCAGGAGCCTAAATAAATCCTCCTACATGCTGTTTGTGCTGAGTGCATTGGCCACAGCACTGCTGAAGAAAAGCAATTCACACAGCCCTGCTGGTTTTTAACCTACTGTATATGTCCGTATATGTACCATATATATATACCGTATATGTCCTATGTTTTTTCTCATATTCTTAAAGATCAAGAGGCCCAATGATGGGCAGGAATCATAGCATATATTTTAATATCCTCATCACAGAATTTCTCAGTTCTGGTTTCAACCCAAGTCTTAGGAGAAGTAGGAGTCAGTTATTTCTCCCCTTCCTGTATTGGCTTCTAGTCCTGACATTCACAGTATTTTACCTTGGGGCCTGTAGCTGTACTCCATCACCCCAGAATAACACAATGTTCTTCACTCTCCTATGGTCTTTGCTTTACTTTCAATAATTCTGTTTGTCAAAAATGGAGGTCTATATTTTGTTTTCTTGTGTAAAGTCAAGAATTTGGCAATGATTAATCATACTGGTGATTCAACAGCCAATGTTCTTGCTGCAGGTCCTCCCACATTTTCACATTTAGAGGCAGCAAGCAGAAACTAAGAGTCTGTTTAATAGTGAGTGGCAGGATAATGTTCAGAGCTTTCCATAATTCTGATCAGGTGGAAAAGGACTTACCATTTCTTACTTCTTCACTTTGAGCTATTAAAGATTAGTTTTGAATGTCATCAGGAATGTAGAAGACAAACAATGAACTAGCAGACCTATTTATCCCATCTCTTGACCATCTCAAGACTCTGTCTAAATGGGTTGTGTTATTAGTGATTTTAACTTTCCCTTGAAAATACTGTATTTTTTGAGGACAAGATTTATTTGTCTGTCTTATTGAATATATTACAAAAGGCATGCCAGTGTTACATGGACTATGAATATTGCAGTAGATGAGTACTCAACTTTTTTAGGGTCATAATACAATATCATCTCACAGTCAGTAGTGACCTACTATGAAAGCTTCATATGTGAGAGATAGTTGGAAAGAGCCATTCAATTAATCTCACCCTTTAGCCCTACCTGTGGCACTCATACCCACACCCTTACATATAAATTATAGTATGAAAGCACCTTCAGTTCAGTAATGTTGTTTGATACTGTTGCTATTTATACTTCTTTTATTCTTAGCATGCATTAAGAAAATTATTTAGTGCCATTACTTGGACATTTCTGTGAGCAAAAGGCACATGCTATAAAGTAGTTCTCAGGCTTTTAGCAAAATGATATCTTAATACTTCATACTTATCACAAATTACTTTAAGAGGAGAAAAAGGTCAGTGCTTTGTAAGACCAGTAACTTAAGACGTAAAAATAATATTAATTTAGATTTAACAGAATGGCAAATGCTTCACATCCAGAAGTCATTATTTTAAAAATAAAAGGAATAATTGTTTGAAATGAATAATGACATTGTAAGACTGGGTTAGCTCATTTCTTGTAATCCTGTAAGAAAAAGAAACATGTTAAAAATCATGAACGAATTTTATAATCAAGCATTTACTCTTCCATAACTCTTAGTGTATGCCCAATTCTCCACCTGTCTCTGTATCCCCAAAAATTATGCAAGGCTCCTCCTATACTTCTTCTCTTTCTTTTGCAATGAATGTTAGGAATTTAGTTGGAGTCACTGCTTTAGATGATTAAGATGAGAGCTTCAGAGGCTACTTGAGACTACATAAAATATAGAAAAAAAGATGACCTAGTTCTAACAGAAACATAGTAAAACAAAAAAAAATTATTGAAATTATTGATGTGCCAGATAGCACAATGATCACAATCCATTTGCCAGATCACTCATTAATTTATACTACATTCCTACTCTCAATAAATATTTGTTAAATATCTAAGATCATATAGTGATGCACCAAGCAAGTTTTTCTACTTGTTTCCCTGAGTTCTTCAGCAGGAATAAGTTTCCACTGCCTCCATCAGTGACTTGCTCACCAGCCTGTTTTTGGCTATTTGATTCTTCTTGACTCAGTCTCCCATCTCCTACCTGTGTTTCCTGGAACAATCATCCAAACAAATAGCTTGAGTTCAAGTACTCACCTCAGGGTTTGCTTCTGGGAAAGTCTGAACAAAGACACAGACAAAGTACACTGAAAAAAAAAATAGAAGGGAGGCTAGGGTAGCAAAGAGGGCTAGCACAAGGCCAGATGGCAAAGGGAATGTCCAAGATAATTGAAGAGAAATGAACTGGCCAAAGATGTAGATGCTTCTAAGAAACTATGCAGTTTCTTCTTATTGTGATCATTTATCTTATACTTCAGCTTAAAATTACATCACATTATCCTAGGGTCCTGCAGCTGCCAAATCTCAAGTGGGTCTCCCTGGGCAACTGTCAGACAGTTGTTAAGGCTGTATCCACAGGGACTTTAATGGTAATGCCTTTTCAGCCTACATTCTGGGCTCTCAGCGCCCTGCTATAGACCGAGTCTTGCACCACTGCGCTAATTCGTGCTCTAATGTCTCCTGTTTCCACTCAACGGATCCTTGTAACTTCTTTTGTCACTTCTTAATGGGCTCAGTGTCATCTATTTATCCATTTTTTTTTACTTCATGGTTACACCTAGAAAAGGCTGATTCAAATTCGAGGACACCCAAGCATGAGTTTACTGGACAAGCCTATTGGAAATTATGTCAGAGTTTCTATATAACAACAAAAATAACATTTCATAGACCAGAAGGCTCAGTGAGTAGGGGCACCTGCTGTCAAGCTTCACACATGGAAGGCGAGCATTCTCCTATCGAGCTGCATGTTCTGACCTCCAACCGAGTTAGAGTGCAAGGTTATACAATTTTACTTATTTATTTATTTACATTGTAAGATACCTCTATCCAGCAGGGCTACTCTCCTCCCAGCAACATTTTTCTTTGAATCACTAGGAAGACAATAGATTCTCCACTGGATATACTTCAAAGCAAAAATGCAAGTTTTTATGGATTTCTCCATAGAGAAATGGGATTTACAGCCATAACACTGTGTTTGATGATCCTGTGTCCTATTAAGTGTGTATCTGCCAAGCCCCTTTAACCTCTCTGAGCCTCAATCTCACCATTTGAAGATTACAGTTACAACAATCAAACTAGATAAGCACAAGTAAAAGTATAGCAAACACTGAAAGAAAAATAGAAGGTTCTTGTGACTACTTGGGGCCCACACAGCCAACAGATAATTCTTCTCCACCTTTTAAAGCCAGTCAAATGGCCATTGGCTTTCATCTGTGATTCTAATAACTTCTTGCCACATAGTCTAAAGTAGTCTCAGGTTTAGGGGAATACGATATGAATATCATTAGATGTGTCTTATTCCTCTGTCTTGAATCAACAGATAGGTTGGGTTTCTTTTAAAGTGAGATGCCAATGGGGGATATTGAACTGGAGAGTCACATGAACTAATTTGTATTTTTAGAAAGATTCTGTTCTGTGAATTAGTTGGAAAGGAACAAAAGTGAAAATGGAGAGAATAATCAGGAAACTATTAAAAGAATTAAGATGAGTAGTGGTGAGTGAGAGATATAAAGTAATAGCGTCAGAGATTTTTGAATAATCAATCAGTAGGAGCTGATGAAAGACTGTATCTTGGGGAAAAGAGAGATAAATTTCAATGTGATTCCTTTGTCTCCAGCATCTCAATGAATGGAACAGTGGTGTGTGATTTAGAAAGCATTGGCTTAGAGAGAGCAAGCATTTAGTTTTTTATAAGTTCATTTTCATATGCCTGTGAAATATATTAATGGATGTAAGCAGTCAGAAAGAGGAGTCCTTGTGATGTGTTTAACTCCAACTAATATATCTACAATGCAATGCCTACACCCAAGGCCAGGGGAGCATCACAGAAGAGGAGGTAGAAAGTTCGTAAGAGCCAGATACTCAGATGTCTGCAGCAAAATAGTCTTATGCATGTGACAGAGAAGCTGCACTCACGAAATCTCAAGAATGTGATTTAAAAATGAAACCTAAAACATGAAACCAACTGACATCTTAATATGGATACACGGATGGATGAAAATTCAGAAAGCCCTACCTCTAGATGAATAGTGACAGACAGTTGATGGTTCCTGAAAGGGAAAATCAGTCTTCTCCAGGGACGAGTCACATGATAGGTTATTTATTCCACCTGGTCACCCTGAAACATACACATATGAGCATCATTAAATGGACTAAGTAGGATATAGATAGATACGTAGATAGATCATATATAAATGATAGATGAATGATAGAAAAAAATGATACTTATAGACAGAGAGATAGATCCTTGTATATATGTGCATATATATTATATATATACATACACATAACAATCAGTGAAGATAGGAGATATCTAGTTTAATAGTGAGGGGATATGGAAGGAGTCAGAGGAGAAAGCAGGCAGAGTGGAACTGATCTAAATACAGTACTCATGTATGAGATTCTCAAAAATTTAAATTAAAAAAACTGAGGACTAGATCAAGGACATAAATTGATAACCATTAGAATTCTGAGAGAGAGAGAGAGAGAGAGAGAGAGAGAGAGAGAGAGAGAGAGAGAGAGAGAGAGAGAGAGAATATAAATAGACAGGATGACTTTAAGCACAATACCACCTGCCTTGGGTTGTTCATCCATTCTCATACTGTCACCATTCTTCTCACATTTGTCCCCTGGGAGTTGCGTGTGCTGTTTATTATGCCCTCATGTACTGTGGTCTGTGTTTGCCGTATCTACATTCACTTCTTCTTAAGCCACAGTCTGACTCGTTTTCTCAATCTTCCAGTTGTGTGATCTGTGTCTCCTCTGCTATGTGCCATGATCACTGAGTTTTGTTTTAGATCAGTGAATAGACATATTCTACAATTTTCAAGTGGTCCTTTGCCATATCTCAATTTTTCTGTTCTACAGGTTTGTTTCTTCTTGGGTATTTGTTTCATGCCTTTCATTATATCAAATATTTTCATCCTTATTTAAGTCTCTTTTAGATGTCAGTTTTTGATTATTGCATTTTTCCTTAAAGATGATGACAGGTTTATTTGTCTCATCAAAAAGATGATGAGTGTGTGGAGGGGGCTCCTTAATGCTCTTTTGTAGATTCAGCCTATCCTTTCACAAAACCATGAAGGGTTTATTTCGGGATTGGTATCTTCATGCAAATATTAGATATCACCTGGACAAATACCACAAGCAGAAGCCACTGAAACTACATCCCAGACACTGGCAAATTATTTTTTAAAAGTTTTAGCAGTTTTATTTTGGTGCTTGTATACAACAATCTAATTTTTTAATTGTACAAACTGATGGTTCAAAAAGGAACATTAGCTCAGTAAATGATCTATATAACCAAGGCAGAAGTCATAGCCTTTGGGGGCCCACAGAGGCTCCCTAGTAAGGCCTTACTCAAGGCCAGAGAATCTGAGCTTGCTTTACCCAGCAGGGCTACATAACAGGATAATTAGACCAGGGGCATGGTTATCAGGTGTTTTGAAGGGTCTACACTTGACTGTATGTTGTCTTTGATCTTGAAAGGGGGGGGTCTTTTGTCTCTCCTTTATAGTGTATAAAAAACCTATTAGAATAAATCTCGAGGTGGCTGGGTATTGACCCAAGGCCCCACTGAAGCTATCCTGTGTCTCTGTCTTTCTCGTCATCTCTTTCTATATTTCTATCTAATACTTCCTCATTCCTTTCTCCTCCCAAGAACCCTTCAACAGGTTGGAGCTAGTCTCCTGCAATAGTCTTCACTTCTGACTGTTTCCTTGAAGCTCTGTTGTTTTCCTTGTTGTTTCATCTTTTGTAAGAACACTATTTAACTTCTTAACAATTCTTTTACTGTCCTAGTTCTATGAAATATTATTGAGAAACAAAAATTGCATGTATCTTTTCTATACTGGGTAATATTTTGACATCCATATGCATTATGAAGTGATTTATTCAAATAACACGTTCCTTTACCCATCACCTGGCTCCTAAGTGCCTTGCATTCATAGGCTGCCTGTTTACTCTGTCGACTGCATTCTTGGATGTGAGAGTCTCTTGCTTCAACAGTCCTGTCTTACCATTTTCCATTTGTCCTTTGTGCTTCTCGAGAGAGAACCAAAAGACTGTTTTCTGGACTACCATCAGAAAACTCCCTCCCTGTTTTCTTCTGACAGTTTGCTTTGAAGGGTTACTCTAATATTAATATATTAATATATATATATATATATTAAACCAACATCCAGAATCCTTCTTGCGGTGTTTGCTTGTAGCAGTTTTGCAATTTGGGGTTGGATTTAAGCCTATAATTTCTTGACGTTATTCACTGTTTGATGATTTTCCTTTCTTAGTTTACTGCTTAAGCATGTCCTCAAGAATTTTATGACTTTGTTTATTTAAAAACCTCTACTCCCTTTACCGTTCTATTAAAACTGTTGCCAACTGTGTCCTGGCTAATCCTCTTTCCCACCGGGAATTCATCAGAACCTTGAAAAGTCTTCCATCTAATGCCATCACTTTTCATTTAGTAAAATAGCCCCATTTTCATTTATTCTCAGCATTCTCCCTTAGTGTTATAATTGCACATTATGCTCATTTTTCCCTTTAGTGATGTGAACTGGTTCACTATAGCCTACTGTACACATCTCTGTGCAAGACAAAGTTCAGGAATGTTCTTTGGAGCTTGAAATTACCCCAGATGGAATTTTTCACAATGTGGCAATTATCAAACACCACAGTCACGTGTTCTACAAGCAAAGGACAGCTGTTAAGCATTTGCCCCCATACTGTTTCTCCTATCTCTCAAGCCTGAAGGTGTGGCTCCTTTGTCATTGGAGGTTTGTATGTAAGACTGGATGAAGGAAAGGGTTCAATGTCTCTCACTACTCATACCTTTCCCCTTCTGTGTAGTTCATAGTCTTCTCCTGGTGCTGTACAAGGACTGTTGCAGGTTCATGGTCACCTTCTGCATAACTATTTATATCATTGATCGAACCTCTACTTGACAAGATATAATCTCCCCAAATTGTCAGAGGGACCACTTGACCTTTTGAAACTGGTTTATGTATTCTGATTCATCCTTAACTTACTTCACGGCTGCTTTCTTCTTATTCATTCTTTTTGCTCAGTATTGGAAAGACCCTGCACATGATGCAAGCATCATCTTTATGTATCCCAGAACTGGGCCTGTGACTCTAGTAGGAACATCTTCAGGATGCCATTCTTACAATGTCTCTCTTAATGATTACCAAGTATGGCCCAAGGTTCCATGTCACTTTCTTCCATATATCTCAGGCATCACCTGGCAATCCTTATGTTAACTCATGTTCACTCACAGATACCATCTCTGCCAAATAAACACTATAGTTCTTTAGTTCTCAATTTCTATTTCTTGGGCAAAGGCATCCTAAACGATTTGGTCTTTTTCACATATAAGAAAAAAAAAATATCCGTGTCTTTCTCGTCATCTCTGTCTATATTTCTAACTAATACTTCCTCGTTCCTCTCTCCTCCCAAGAACCCTTCAACAGGTTGGAGCTAATCTCCTGCAACAGCCTTCACTTCTGACTGTTTCCTTGAAGCTCTGCTGTTTTTCTTGTTGTTTCATGTTTTGTAAGAACACTATTTCAAAAAAAAAAAAGAAAAAGAACACTATTTCACCTCTTAACAATTCTTTCACTGTCCTAGTTCTATGAAATATTATTGAGAAACAAAAATTGCATGTATTTTTCTATACTATGTAATATTTTGACATTCATATGCATTATGAAATGATTTATTCAAATAACACATTCCTTTATCAGTCACCTGGCTCTTTTCCAGAATCAGATTTTCTTTCAAATGACTCTTAAAGAGCATTAACACTTTACAATAGGGCATTGTCTCTGTTCTCCAAACCACATCTCAATATCTCTGTTCTGTATTATCTGGCAACGAGACGCTGGCTTTCATATGAACTCAGTTCATAATTTATTTCTATTTTGTCAAATTCTGTGTTGTTTGAATTACTCTACCAATTGAATATAATCAAATACCAGTGGTAATATCTTAGCCAAGTAAGGAAGATAGCAAATTTTTCCATATAAAATGATGTAATGCAAACATTTGAGATACCACAAGAGAAAAATCTAGATTCAATGAAATAAGGAGAACGTAGATGACTTCATTATGAGCACTAAATTTAAATTATTTTAAATTCTAGGAAGGAAATTAGTGCTAATAGAGAATTATAAGATGATGGGGGACCCAATATTAACGTAATGACTTCTGTATAATCATCAAGACAGAGACATAGCAAAAGTAAGCAAGAAAGGAAAGAGTGTCATAAGTATTTTATACCATCAGCCAACATATCCAGGTCATAGGGAGCAGAGTATTGCTTTTATAAATTTGAGTCAGTGGGATGGAATTACACCTGTGCCTCACAGAATGACATTTTTAACATTGATATGTAATTATTATATTACTTGGGAAAATGCTATCTTCTATAGCAAATAAGGATAGAAGTACAGACTGGTTTGAAAGTAATATAAACCCTTGCCCTGAGCATGTTGATTAGATTGAGGACAACTCTCCTACACAATGATGCTGAGATGCAAACTGACAGAGTTCTCCACATATAGCAGGTGCTTTTCAGGGCCATCCTTCAGATCTTTCTCATCTTAGTTAGAAGACAGTGATTTGTGGTACCAGGACTATTTTTTTTTTCTAGCCATGTCACTTAGCTAAAGCTCAATTCTAAAAACACGCTTTATAACAAGGAAATTTTGGGAATAGTCTTGTCCAAAGAAAAGAAGAGAGCATACATTTGACCATCAGCTAGCATCAGCAAATGTAAGTATAAATATGACTTCATTGTCTGTAGATTGCTTGAAATGGAATCGCTGCTCATCTGAGTGAAACGGTATGCGTGCAGAGTATAGGCTGAAAGTGTGGATTGACCAAGTAACCTAATAATTTCAAAAAGGTAGTATATCATTTCTTTCAAAGAAAAAGAGGCCATAAATTTAAAGAAGAGAAGGAAGGGATATATAAGAAGGGTTTGAGGGAGTAAAGAAAGGGAAGGGAGAAATGCAAAAGTGTAATAATCTTAAAAAAGAATAAATCCTTCTGAAACAAAGAAACACATATAAAGAAAGTACATACCTAAGGTGGTTTGGTATGAATAAAGCAGTATGAAGTTGTATGCACTCTTGTATTAATAGAGAATGTCAAAAGTAGAAAATCATAATTAAAATTATAATAGAGGCATAGGGAGAGAAGAATGATATGAAAAGAGTAGGAGGAACTCAGAAATAGTATGATTTAGATTTAAGATTTTCAATGATTAAAATGTCCTTCAATCACATGCCAATTGCATCAGCTTGAGAGTCCATATTTGACAGCTTAATTTGACTTTGATTGCCTTTATTCCATCTCAGGACAAATAAGACACTCGAGAGTTACCCTCATAATCAGCTCCCTTAAGGAGTCTGAGTTTTCTAACTAAATAGCCTCATGCATCTTGTGTGGGAACAGTCTGAATTTTTCATAATGCTTCTGGATCTTCTCATTTTCTAGTTTATTTAGGATGTTGTTATAGTGATACAAAGTCAGGCATAAACCGAGTGTAGTTTATATAGAAGAGGAACATGGTTATTAGGAGACAGAGTGCAGACTATATTGTCTCTAGCCTCCAGTGATCCCTGCCTCCAATGACTGTACAGCCTTCTGTGATACCTCCCACATTTTTTCAGGATTGGTTTTATACATATAAAATATGGCAGAAATGATAGTGTGCTACGTCTGAGGGTAGAATCAGATGTTCTTGTGGATTCTGACTGTCGCCTAGATGACCTGCACAGTGGAAAGGCAAATGCAACCATAGCTCTATGAAGAGACTGTTAGAAATAAGAACTGGGATTTCTAAATGCTGAGTGAATTAGCTTAGAGACAGAGCTTTCCACTCTACCCATGTCTCCAGAGATCTGCATTGCATTCTGGTTAACAGTTAACTCTTTGTTCTTTGCTTCTGAAGAACCCTTGATATTACAGGTATCTTGGCATTCACTTGTAATCCAATCATTTGGGAAGCTAAGGTAGAATTTGGGCCATACAGGGAAACTCTATCTCAAACACACAGCAACAAAATGCCCCTAATATTACTTGTTTCAAATTATGGATAAATGGCTAACTGTGGTACCTATTTGGTTAGGAGAAAGGCCGAGCCCCTTGGAAGGGGATTAATATATGCTCCTCTCAGATTTGGGGCACACGATGAATGAAATGGGGCCAAGACTGCTCCAAGGTGTGGTTGAGGAGAAGGATTTTATTGTAGATGTGAAGGAGAACACAGCCAGGGTCATCTTGAAGAGTCTAGAGTAGGGAGAGAAAAGAGTAGACTGAACATGGCCAACAAACTAAATTAGACCATACGCAAGTCTACTGCTTTTTCTACAATGTGCATTTCAGTACAGATTACAAGCAACGATACTGCTAATATATCTGAAATTCTTAACTCTTTTTGAAAATTTAAAAACAATTCATGTAAGCTTCAGAGAGTCCCGACTTGGATCCACCTGTCACAGGTCAAATGGACTCCAGATAAGTTCTCCTGTCAATTAACAGCCCAAGTTTCCCCACTTACTGCCTATTCCTAAGGGTGGGATATTTCCCCCACCCTCTCTCTTTCTCACCTAAATACCCTTTTAATTTCATTGTACCTGTTTAGAGAATTTTTTTCCCATTTGGACCTGACTTTCTGCACATCTGCAGCCTTCTCTGATCACATGAGCCATAAAAATCTAGTTATCACTGACAGTAGTGGTATTTCCCTAAACCATAGTAAAGTAACTTATGCGGCAAACTTCATTTGTAGGATAATACTACAATCAGCTGTTCTATAGAAAAGTCTTGTATTTTGACAGATTTTTTTTATTTTTAGCTTTTAAAAAAATTATTTTTATTTGTGTGCATGTGGGGTGTGTGTGTGTGTGTGTGTGTGTGTGTGTGTGTGTGTGTGTGTGTGTGAGTTTATGTGCAGTCCATATGTGCAGGAGCTCCTAGAAAGTAGAGGAGGGTTCTAGATCCCCTGTAACTGGAGCAACAGACAGTTGTATGTTGCTATACAAGTTCTAGGAACCAAACGTGAGACCTCTGTAAGAGCAGCCAGTGATCTTAACAACTGAACTCTCTCTTTAGTCCTTTGACAGAGTTTTTCTAGGTATAGGCTTATGAAGAAAAGTCAGTAGGCTATCCTTAAAGTGGGAGGGGGATAATGCTGTTTAAAGTAGCTATAAACATAGCAGTTGTTCTCTCAAGGCAAGACAGATTTGAATACAGATACATGCACAGGCCTCTGTTCTTCTCTACTCATGCCTACTGGATACGGTCTAACCAAGTTCAAATGGGGAAAGAGGCCATTTCTTTCTTTATGGATTTGATAAAGAGACCATAGTGGGAACTACTCTTTACCCTTACTTTTGAAACATATTTTCCTTGATGACATAGTAAATTGCTATCAGATGGATTTTCTGGTGAGCAACCTAAGACCCTCAAAGACGTCTGTAATCAAATCCTTAGAATCTGTGAATATACTTCATTACCTGGAAGAGGGACATTAAGTTTAAAAATAGAAGCAAGGTCGCTAACAAGCTGACTTTTAAATAAAGGCATTTTCCTGGTTTACTTGAATGGGGCCACTGCTCTCACAATAGTCCTTAAAAATATGAGAGGGGAAAAATAAGAAAGTCAGAATCTGAACATTCGGTCAGTCTTATGTTGCTGACTCTGAAGAGAGAGGAGAATCATGCAAGGAACTTCTAGAAGCTATAAGAAGACCCACCTGCCTCCATAACAGGATACAGCCCTCACACCATTATTATTTCAGCCCACTGAGAAGAATGTGGAGCTTCTATCTGAAAAATCCTAAGTCTTTGCTGTCTTGGTCCACTAACTTTAGTGATGTTTTCCAGCAGCAAAATAGAAACTAACTACTGTTGCTGTCAGAGGCTTTCAATATCAACACTGGGGGCAAAAGAGGCTCTAGTCAGATAGCATGCTAAGGCCACACAGCCATCTCTGTGAAGTTCACTTTTAATGCTGGAGAATAATTAAATGCCTTCCAAATGTGTGCAGCTGAGCTTCAGTAAGAGGAAAAGAAAACCTGTTGGGTTGAGGAATTATTTCTTTAAAATTAAACTAAAGAGGTTGAGGGTGTAAGCACAGTAGGATATAAGCACAAAACTTGTAGAATCAGTGGAATTTTCCAAACAAGGAATAAAAGTCAGTGCTTCTTCTAAGCACACAAGGAATGCTTTATAGTGTGATGACCTGTAAGGAGGAACCTGAAAAACAAATAGAATTTCATCAAGTTGATAGGAAATTGAAGAAGGGTACTGTACACAGAAAGAAAGTACATTTGGCATGAAAATAGAAGGAAGATATGTTTCAAATGCAACATGTGTTGGGTGATGATCTAGAACTTTAAAGGCAAAGGTAGATTAGGCCTATACTATGCCAAGTTCTGCATGTCTCACTAAAATATTTGGTCTCTATTGTACACAGATCAAAGCTAGAAACACACAAGTATGTTTTAGTTGACTTCACAGGCTAGTGATTATCATTAAAGGTATTTTAAAATTAAATCTGTCAGCCTTTCTAAGGTCTGGGGAATATCACAGAAAAGAAGGGAGAAAGCTTGTGAGGAGGGCTAGAAGATGGGAAGGAAAAGCATCTTGAGGAACCTGACTCCTGGACAGGACATAGCCAATGTAATCATGAGCACGCTGCAGCTATGGCTACTGATCCAAGTTCTGTACAAAGAAAAATAAGCTCTGAAAGCTGGAGCCAGACTAGTTGGGAAGAAGATCTGCCAGTGTGGAACATGGATAATATGTCCATGATTCATTGTATACCTGTATGAATTGTCAGAAATTTAAAATGATAATAACCATCATCTCTGGGAAGAAAATATTCTTAACAATTTTAAGATGTTCTCTACCTTCCTATCATTGTACTATCAACACTACAGTGAAATGGTTTGAGTATTTTTTAACTTTCCTTGCTGACTTTCCATCACTAACACCTGAGAAAATTGATTTCTAAGGAAAGAAGACTTATTGGAGAATTTTGGAAGTTTCATTCTGTGATTGATTGCTTCAGTTGTTTTTGGGACCTGTAGTAAAGTCCCGTGGGAGCAGCCAGAGGACAAAACTCCTCACTTCTTGCCCAGGGATAAAAGTGAAAGAAGAAATGGCCAGTTTCATGCTCCATTTCAATGGCTTGTTTCCACTGAAGGAAAGAAGTCCTTGAATGGCCATTTCTTAGATGTTCTCACTACCTTCCAGCTGTTTGCTACAGACCAAGCCTATATCACATGGCTCTTTGGAGGGACTTAAAAATCAAACTACATAACCAATAAAATTCTGATCAAAGGCCACCAGCATTGTTTCTCGTTCACCATGTTACCTGGTGTTGTGTTTGGCAAGTAGCAGATAGTTAATATGTATCAAACTGCACTAAATCAGGGATTCTAGCAACTGACACAATAGATATAGAGAAGTGACTGGGGAAGCTATTGCCCTTCTTTTAGGGAAACATAAAGAGAATATGAATTGTAATGTCAACATCACATTTCTGTGTTTTCTGCCACGGATGACACAAAGAGAGAGAGCATTCACCAATGGCCAGTCTCCCTTAGATTTCTCAGCCTCCAGAAATTTGAGAAAGAAATGTTTAGTCATTATAAATTCCTTACTATATGCTAGTATAACAAAAACATAAAGTATACTAAGAGAGAAAACTGTTACTAGATAAATGGTGTGCTGCTGTAAGAAATGCCAGTAAATGCAGAGGCATTTCTTGAGCAGGATACTGAGCAGAAGCTTGGTGAATTTGGAAGAGGATGCTAATAAAAGGTGTAGATTATCATAAAAGGAGTACATAAGGAAATTCCCCTAAGAAAAACTGAAAGAAAAGTCTGATGCTTCTGAGAGATTTTTTCAAATGATTACAGTTAGAAACGTGGTAGCAGTATGGTCAGTAAAGCCAATTCTGATTAGAGCTCACATGGAAATATGTAACACAGCATTGAAAACTGGAGTAAGTGACATCCTTGTGATGTGGGATCTGATAATCAGTGTCAAGTCTCAAGTGATTAATAAAATTGTAGACTGGTGAATAAGCATCTGGCAAAAGAAATTTCTAATCAAAAAGATGGAGCATCATGGCTTCTATCTAATAACCACATATGGTAAAAGAGAAAATTTTTTATTTAAATGTGGAATTTATAAAAGAAAGGAAAATAAACAAACAAAAATTGAATAACTCCAGTTTTGGCCACATAAAGACCATAAAATCATGAAAAGGTATAACTAAGTATCCTTTGATGCAGTGATTTGTATGGCTAGAGGGAAGGTAGGTGATATTCCTCAAGACAATGCCAGCGGGATGACTGAAGGCATTTCAAGTGTCTTTGAGAAAGAAACAAGAGACCAACAGAGACCATTATAATCTACAGAGTCAATGCAATAGCAAACAAAATTACAAATCCAGCATTCTCAGAAACTGGAAAAACAACCCCAAAATTCATATGAGAATACAAAAGACTTCTCATGGATACAGGAATCCTGGGTAATAAAACTACTGCAGGGGGATTATCATACCTGATTTCAAGCTATGCTACAGAGTCACAGTAATAAAAAGAGCATAGCACTGGCATAAAAACAGATACATAGATCAGTGGGATAGGATAGATGGCCCATATATAAACCCACACAACTATAGGCACCTGCTTTTGTGACAGAGTCTAACAATTTACAGCATGAAAAGAAAAGTATTATTTGCTTTTCTGTTGCTGTGATAAGGTCTCATGACCAAGGCAACTTACAGAAGGAAGAGTTCAAGTGCGTAGCACCAGAGAGTCCACAATAATGACAGACAGCAGAGCTCAGCCATAAACCCAAAGTGGAGAAAGTGAACTGGTACTGGGACAAGGTTATAAACTGTCACCCTCAGTGATATATTTGTTCCCCCACCAAGGCTGCACCTCTGAAGAGTTTTATAGCATTCCCAAACAGCACCACCAACTGGGAACCAAATGTTCACATACCTGAGCCTCTGGGGGGCATTCTCATTCAAACCTCCACAGTGAGCTTCTTCAACAAAAGGTGCTGGACAAACTGGTTATGTTCATATGGAAGATTGACACTAGATCATTCTCTCTCATCAAGTACAAAAATCAAGTCCAGTAGATTAAGGAAGATTGACACTAGATCATTCTCTCTCATCAAGTACAAAAATCAACTCAAATATAAAGCCTACATCTCTAAAAGAGAATCTCTGCTGGAAAAAAAAAGGTAGGGAACACACTAAGATATACACAAGTTAGGGATTTTCTAAGTAGAACTCTATTGGCTCCAGAAATAAGACCGACTATTGATAAAGGGTGATCAACACTTTCTCTACAGCAAAGAAAACTGTCAGTTGCATGAAGAAGCATACCAACATGGGAGAAAATATTTGCCAGCTATACATCTGAAAGGGGGTTGATGTCTAGAATATGCAAAGAACTGAAACAACTAAAGATCAAGAAAACAAACAACCCAGTCAAAAGATGGACTCTGGAACTGAGCAGTGAGTTCTTAAAACAAGAAATATTAATGACCAACAAACACTTTAAGAAGTGTTCAACAGCATTACCCATCAGGTAACTACGAATTAAACTTATTTGAGATTCTGTCTCACCCTTGTCAGAACAGCTATTATCGAACAAATCAAATGAAAGCAAATACTGCCAAGGTTGTAGAGAAAGAGGAATCCTTAATTACTTTTGGTGAGAGAATAGACTGGTATAGCGGCTATGGAAATCTGTATGGGCATTCTTCTTTATTGTTCTGGTGTCACTTTATATCAATTATTTAGAGTGGGCATTGAGTGCATTAGTATGATCTTTGTGTGTGAATTTTCTCCTTATACTTCTATGCTGTGGGATAATGCCATTGTACACTGGTTTAATAAAATGCTAATTGGCCAGTAGCCAGGCAGGAAGTATAGGCAGGATAAGCAGACAAGGAGAATTCTGGGAAGAGAAAGTCTGAGTCAGGAGATGCCAGCCCACCATCCAGGGAGCAGCATGTAATGGCACACAGGTAAAACCATGGAATATGTGGCAACATATAGATTAACAGAAATGGGATGAGTTTAAGTGTAAGAGCTAGTCAGTAGTTAGCCAGAGCTAATGGCCAAGCAGTTTTCATGAATGTAAGCCTCTGTGTGTTTACTTGGGTCTGAGCAGCTGTAGACTGGGCAGGGCATAGGAAAACTCCAGCTACACTTCTATCAATTTGTTTATAAATTTTAAAGCACTGGGCTTAGAGAAAAGATAGCTTAAATCATTACCTAATTCTTTTAAAAGAAGAATGTAGAGCTGGAGGACGGAATGGAATGATGTGGCATGCTGAACAGGGCATGTCTATGGCACTATTGAAATCACATCTACAGAATCCCCACACTAGATTGGACCCATCACCATTCCATCACTGGCTAGGTGGAGGCTTAGGAAGCACCATCCCTCCCTGAGGAGTTACTGGCAGATAATGATGTAGCATTTTGAACCTAAATAGTCATTTGCCCATGTTCCTACAAATATCCCGTCACTCGTTTGGATGTAGGCAACCCTGATTAAACACACTGGGACAACCACACAGAGACATGGATGTAGAAGAAGCACTATATGGAAAGAGGAAAAGCATTGGTTGGAGTAGGGGAGAGACAAAAAAGGGAAGTAGACCATGAATGTGGTCAAAATATATTATTATGTTATCAAAAATAAAAAAGTGAAAAAGAAAAGTGGACATTCATACCCTGTAAAACCAAAATTCTCTTACCTCATTGTTCATGATCCAAAAAGAATGACTTATCAACATGGCCCAAAGTTTGAGCCTCCCCTATGCCATGGAACATACAAGACAGTTTTCCTGCTAAGAGGCAGTAGAAAAGTTCCAGCTAGAGACTAAAAGGGCTCTTACGCCAATGTCAGTCACCACTTTCTTCTGTGTGAAAAGTGAAGGAGCTGTCTGGTGTTCAACATCCTCAGCTGGGAAAGACAGCATATAGCACCCTTATCTGTGGGGCCATTTAAAGACAAAGCTAGCTTATCAGAAAGATTGCACTGCTGTAATTTGCATATGCCAGTTATTCTGTTTGTCACTAGAGACACAAGGATGAACAAGGACTTGGCTTTTTTATTTTATATATATATAATATATATATATATATTATATATAATAAATATATATATATTATATTTACATATATAAAATAAAAATTGTGATTTTAATATTAAGCTACATAAAATGGAACCAAAATGGAGATGACTATGAGAATATTCAATGATGCTTTCATTCAACACTTTCTTAGGATTCATTCTAGAATAAATTTTCAACTAGTATTTTGCAATTTTGGACCATGAATTATGGGCTAATTATCTTTAGCAGATTTTTTTTCCTGATCATTGGTATCTGCTTATGCCAAGCTAACTGAGGCCTAAATTGTAGCTGACCCTAAGACAATGCTCAATAGAATGAAATACATTTTAAATCTTTTAAAGAGATCCTTCTGGCCACAAACAGATCTATTGCAAGAAGCCAGTATTCTGAATACTCTGTAGCACTATAGAATTCTAATGGGAAACAATTGCAATAAGAAGCAATAATATGAAATCAAGACAGACAGAATGTAGGCACTTAGATCATATTCCTGGCCATCCCTATCATTTTCCGTATATAATAAAAATATAATCACAGAGTGCATTAAAACCCACTTGCTATGAGAAGTTCCCTGATGTTAATGTGCTTTATCTATACTGCTCTGGAGAGTATGTAAGGAATTAGAATGTCTTACTTTCAAACAGCCAGTTTATATGATACTGTAAATAAAAGCAGTGCCAAATAAAAGTCAGAATGTAAGTATATAAAACTGCCTAAATGAACCAAGTTCCTTTTTCATAGGAAAATAGGTTTTATACCACTGAGCCACAGATAAATCCACATTGTTTGGCCATAAGATTAAAAACAAGTTACCCTACCAATCTCTGCATTTTGAAGCTCGGGTTTTTGTTTTGTTTTGTTTTTCTGGTTTTTTCAAGACAGGGTTTCTCTGTGTAGCTTTTCGCCTTTCCTGGAACTCACTTGGTAGCCCAGACTGGCCTCGAACTCACAGAGATCTGCCTGGCTCTGCCTCCCAAGTGCTGGGATTAAAGGTGAGCACCACCACCGCCTGGCCAATGCTCAGTTTTTGATTAAAAAAAAAAGTCACTGATAACTTTCCAAGTATCCAAATAATGTGCAGCAAGACTACATGTCTATAAAACATGGGTGAGTGACTTTTAAGGGGAATTTCAAGATTAAAATTTCAAAAATCCTATGGGCATCGTGAAAATACAAGTTTTTGTGGAGATGAAACACAAATGCTTTGGGTGCTTAGTAGGAAAAAAAATGTCATATATGTTCCATGGACTAGAGGAGGCTCAAACTTTGGGACATGTTGATAAGTCATTCTCTTGTGACGATGAACAGTGAGTTAGCATATAATAATAAAGATGTCACCTAGACTAGTCATGCAGTGTGGATGCTCACCACTACAAAGTGACATGAGAAACTAAAAGGCCATTGGCTTGGTGTGCTTAAAAAAAATCTAAGAACATTTTCATATCCGAATATGTTTCTGAAAGAAAAGTTTTTTTTTAAGTATGAGTTTCCTTTCTTTCTTTCTTTCTTTCTTTCTTTCTTTCTTTCTTTCTTTCTTTCTTTCTTTCTTTCTTTCTTTCTTTCTTTCTTTCTTTCTTTTTCTTTCTTTCTTTCTCTCTCTCTCTCTCTCTCTCTCTCTCTCCCTCTCTCTCTCTCTCTCTCTTTCTTTCTTTCTTTCTGTTTTTAGAGACAGGGTTTCTCCTCATAGTTTTGGTGCCTTTCCTGGAACTCATTCTGTAGACCTGGCTGGCTTCTAACTCACAGAGATCCACCTGCCTCCACCTGCCTCTGCCTCTGGAGTGCTTGGGATTAAAGGCATGTGCCACCACCACCTGACTTCTTTTTTATTTTATTTTATTTTATTTATTTATTTATTTATTTATTTATTTATTTATTTTTGGTTTTTGGAGACAGGGTCTCCGTATAGTTTTGGTGCCTGTCCTAGATCTTACTCTGTAGACTAGGCTGGCCTCAAACTCAGAGATCCACCTGCCTCTGCCTTCCGAGTGCTGGGATTAAAGGCGTACACCACCACCGCCGGGCTATTTTAATGTTTTTAATGGTACATACCAATCACAGTTCCCCCTCCCTTCCCTGCTTCCACTCCCCAGAAAATTAGCTGTGTGGGGTAATCATAACTGCCATCCTTGCATTTGTGCTCACACACAGACCAAGAAGACCACTCCAACTTTGAAACCAGCCTGGTTTACATAGCAAGCTTCAGGGCTGTGAAGGGTACCTAGCAAAACTCAGCCATTCAGGTAAGTGGGTGTGTGTACAAACTGACTCTCACTTAATATCATTTCTGTAGATGGAGCCACGGCTAGAAAGTCAATTTCCTACCGAAGACACTTCTTAAAGCACACTGAATGTTCTATGATCTTACTAGGGAAGGGTAGCATAAACATTGAGAAGCAACAGGTAGCATGCCAAGGGCAATCCTGTGCCAAAAAGACACTACATGCTTTGTTCCCTTGTTCCTTCGTCATTTTAGCTGCTTGCTCTTTCTTTTCCTCGTCAGAAACAAAGGTACTTTTCCTGTGAAACATGGAGAGACTAGAAAGAAGTATTCTTCACAAGCCACCTCACAGAGGGGTAATGGAGACAGGTATCAGGGAGCATCACACTAGTCAAATGTGTGAGAAAAGTATGCTATGGAGCGAGCAGTACATCAGTGTAGTCCATGGGTTTGATTACAAGAATATTATTTGAAGCAGTTGATTTTGGATTATGCTTTCAAAAATCTGACTGAAGATATCTTCTGTGTCCAAGATGGCCCACTGGGACCATCAGCTCACAGCTCACAAAATTAAAACACAGATTTTTATTGTGCAAAAATATAGGAAAGGGTGCGTTCCTTCTTTCTTGTTTTAAATTCATCTCTTTTTACCTGTCATAGAATTTGATGATATTTCACTCACACATTCATAGGATGATCATAGAGCCTCACACATGCAAAGGTCCCAATTTGGCAGCACAGCACATAAACCATAGGCACCCAATGTGCCTCTGGTGCCTATGGATCCTAGCTGGAAGAGAATATGGTAGCAGGCCCGAGGGAGCTGAGATTTGAAGTCACCCATGCAAGCAACTGAAAGATTGAAACTATTCTAGAACATGGTGTCGGGAGCATGAGGTTTGGTAATTTTACATGAAATACTGTGCTGGGTTGTAATAACTGCAAAAAGGATGTTGATACATACAGCCTTAAAGCCTACCATTCAGACTATTAAAGAGCATTGGGTGGCAGAAGCAGGTGGATCTCTGTGAGTTCAAGGCCAGCCTGGTCTATCTAACATGTGGCCAAGCCAACCAAGACTACTTAATTGAGACTCTGCCTCTAGATAAATAAGTACATGTAAAATAGTTTCATAAACTCTTACTGCTTAAGTGCAGAAGTCTTTTCAAAATTGGCAATCATAACATATTGTCAACAGAGCATTTTGATGCAGACATAGCCATAAAAAATGATTTTGGATCAGTTATACAAGGGAGTCTGAATTATCTTTCTTTCCCCCATAAATAATA
The DNA here is from genome assembly GCF_049852395.1 of Peromyscus maniculatus bairdii. Taxonomy (NCBI): domain Eukaryota; kingdom Metazoa; phylum Chordata; class Mammalia; order Rodentia; family Cricetidae; genus Peromyscus; species Peromyscus maniculatus. The sequence goes on along the minus strand of NC_134866.1, from coordinate 29,081,421 downwards.
TTTAAAATATATTTATCATTAACTTATTGTTGTTATATAAAATATAATTGAATTATTTATTATATATGTAGCAAATATCGTAAAAGATACAGAGGGCAGCTGATAGTGTGTTAATTTTCTGTTCTGTCTTTGTTCTAAATATTCACTGAATTGTTTCATTGTATTTACAATATTTTAGGGTATTTTTTCTAAAGACTGCTAGAAAACATATGAAATATCTGCTTATTCTGTATAACCCAGACTTTGGACTTCTAAGTTGTTCATAGACATTGACAATTTCCCTCTGCAGAAATATGTTCACCCAAATTTCCTCCAGTGGTGGCAAGTATACCTGCTTTCTTGGGAGAATGTTGAAGGACATTGCTCATGAGAAAAGTCCTGGATGCTTGGTTATTGAGCTGCACCATAAGGCCACAGCAACCTGGAGAAAATACAGGCATCAGTGGAAGTAACTGTCAAGTCTAGAAACAGATTCCAGGATCCCTGTAAGGGATGTGACAGGTGTTCTTTCAAGTGACCCCTCAAATAAGGGGGAAGTGGAGAAGGATGATCAATAAATTGTTTTAAAAAGAAATCAAGCTTTAAAAAAAAAACAAATCTAATAAGTTGAAAATGAATTTCACTTCATGTACAAAACTAAACCCAAATGGAACAGAAATAAAACACTTAAAAATAAAAGTACAGACAAGTATTCTAGTTTTTCTTTTCTTTTCTTTTTTCTTCCTTTTTCTTTCACTATGTTTCACTATATATCCTGGCTGGTCTTGAACTCAGAGATAGCCACACACTTGCCTCTGTCTCCCAAGTGCTGGAATTAAAGCCATAAGCCACTATGCCCAGTCCTAATCTTCTTCCCTGGAGATGGAACTGACCCAGTAAACTGAACAAGAAGCTGTTTGCATAGTCAAATCACCTGATGAACACATCAGTAACTGTGGAGGATCTGGAACATTGCTGGTCCAACAGCTTTCTTGCACTTTCTCTTGGACTATCTTTAGTCCCCTTAAATGCTATTCCTTGACCACTACCATGTTAGAGATAAGATCCCGATAAACATATAAAAAAAACTTTGCATTGCATTAATTGTATTTATTGAACTCTATTCTCATCCAACTAAGAGTGCTTTTAGATAGCATCTGAGGCCAATAGTTGAAATTCCTCTGCCTTCGATAATGTGCCACTTAATGTTTACATTGATTTATTTTTAAAATGCCTTGATTTATAGCTTTCTTCGCTCTGTTACCAGAAAAACTCCATAAAACTGCTTCTACATTGGTGGAACATTGTATTTAGGGAGACCTAGATGTATGCTCCTGGCCACTTGGCACTCAGATTTGACTCCCAAATAAGGCATCTTTTATTTCCTTTGAGATGAGAGCTGTAGGTTTGTTGTTGTTTGTTTTGGTTTTGAAGAGGTTGCAGTGACAAACAAAGCTTGTAAAAAAAAACATGAAGTAAAATATTCATTAATTTAATCATGTAGAACTGAGACAATAAAATATTAAATAAAATCAAATAAATATTGGGGAAATTCTGATGGTTTATAGCAAACATTGAAGACTTTTGTAAATAAGAAAAAATGAACATCTTGGCAGGAAAATGTGCAAGTAGGCATTTCAGAAGAGCAAGACACAAATGTTCAATAACAATAAACATTGAACCTCATTAGCGATGAAATGTAAATGTATTAAATGAAAATCAATTGCTTTCTTCTTAAGTAGATAGTTGTTCTTGTGTGATTGCTGCTATGGCTTTGGATGGAAAAATATCCATGTAATAGACCTTCAACTCCTCATTTCCAGCAACTGAACACACAAGCCACTAGATGAAAACACCTGTGGGATGTTTGCTCTCTCTTGCAATAACTTTGCTCTCATGAACTATTGCAAAGGAATAAACACACACGTAGCCAGGGATTAATGACAGAAAATTCAACACTGGCGTATTTACTGGAAAATGGTTGGAAGTGATGCAAATTCCCAGCCATTGGGAAAATAACAGATCAATGATGATACAATTGCATAATGAAACACTGCGAGTCCATGAGGACATGACTGGGCTTGAGGATTAATGATAGGAGGAAATGTTCATGGTATGCTAAGTGACAGCTCAAGGTTTCAGATGCCACCACTTTCAGAAATGTTATACCTGCTGTCCCTTTCACTTAGTTACTCTCCAGGATTTTTCCACGGTTGTTTCCTTATCATTAAGATTTCATTGTTTAGAATGACTTTCCTGAACAGTCTGGTGAAGGAAAAACACTCACCATTACCATCAGAATATAGCATATCTTTGCATCTTCAAGTTTTCTTCTTAATTAGTGTATGTTAATTAGATAAAGTAATGACAATTTTATGTATTATATATTACTTAGATCATGTCTACACACCTCCTATTTTTATTCCCTGCTCCTGCTGATCTCCTCCCTCTTTTCAAATAGTTCATCCCTGTTTACTTCTATGTCTTTTAATTTCTCTAGATTCCACTCATCATAGAAAAATACAATACATTTCTTTTAAAGCCTGCCTTATTTTACTTCATATTATGATCTTTAGTTTAGCTAACTTTTTTCTGCAAATAACATAATTCCATCCTTTAAATATTTTAAAAATTTTATGAGACTAGGTGTTTTGTCTTCATGTATGTCTGTGCACCACTTGTATGCCTGGTACTCATAGAGGCAAGAAGAGGGCATTGGATCACCTGAGTTACAGATGATTGTGATCGACCATGTAGGTACTCAGACTACAATCCAGGTCCTCTGTAAGAGCAGCCAGTGCTCTTAACTGCTGAACTACCTCTCCGGTCTAATTCTACCCATTTTTTTGTGCTGCCACAGAAAACCATGTGGAAGTCCACGATCCATGCTCTCAGTAGAGGCCATATTGATATCAGTTGTCAGTGCTGCAGCTGGAGGCCATGTTGAGGTCCATGGCCTATGCTGCCACAGGAAACCACATCGAAGTCCACAATCCATGTTGCCACTGGCTGCTATGAATAAGGAAGCTTCTTTTGCAGTGGTATCAATGACTGCAGACTCAGAGTTGAAAAATCAGAGACATAGAAGGCTTCTGTGACAACCTCTTTCCCACTCCTACCCCACAAAAGAAGCATTCTAGACAGAAAGCCATTAAAGGGACTCCTTAAATACTGTGATAGGGATGCTAAAGTGTGGTTCCTCAGAGGTGATGGTTTCTGGCAGGACTAGGGTAAGGAAGGACTCAGTTACTTTTAAGGGGCTGGGCATTGGGAGTTTGACCGTGCTCCAATGCTTGTATGGGCAACACAAGTAGTCATGGTTTTTTCTCATTTTTGGGGGGGAGAACCCAAGGGTGTGAGGGTGGACAAAGGAGGAATGGGAAGCAAATGTGACTGAGATGCATTGTGTGAAATTCCCAAGTAATCAATAAAAATATTATATTGGAAAAAAAAACATTTATTTGTATATGTGTTTGTTTATGTGTATGTGTGTGAGAGAGTGAATGTATATGTAACATACACATTATATTTGTCCTGAAGAGGACATCTGGTTCTATGGAACTGGAGTTACAGGTGGTTGTGAGCCATCTGATATGGATGCTGGGAACCAAACACAGGCCATCTGCAAGAGAATCAAGTGATCAGAACTGCTGTCTCTCCAACCCCTCACCCTTCAATATTAAATAATAATAACCCATTGTGTTTATATATTGCATTTTCTTCACCGGATCATTTGTTGAAGACCTAGGCTGCTTATATAATAAGATTATTGTGAATAATGTTGCAATAAACGGGTTATGCAGGTGTCTTTGCTCAGGAATCACCATCCCGATTTTCACAATAGCAATACTGTTACATTCCCACCAACAGTGAATAAGGGTTCTTGCATACTCATTGGCATTTTTTTTTTCCAATGAAAATCAGACTGCCACATGCAGGTCCTCATTTGGATGTATCCAGAGTCTTGGACACTACCCTAATTCTTCTACAAAACAGACCTTGTGAGATTGTGTAGAATTTCTAGCAGGGAAGTTCGGCTACTTGTATTCTTTTGATTACAGAATGGTTGGCTTTTATCTGGGAGGTCATCTCTAAATGAGTGTAGCTTGGGAGGGAGGAACATGGAGTATTCAGGGAGGAAGAAGACACCTGCCTAGCCAGTCTGATGAGCCCAATCAGCAGTGGTCCTCACTGAGGTGACAAGTTCCACAGACAGACTTTCATGGTTCATTTGTTGCTTTTGTTTTCCATTCTGATTGATGTGAGGCAGATTTTCAATGTAGTTTTGATTTGCAAGTAGATGCAATTTCTCTGATTACTCCCAGGATATTGATCATTTTCTGAGTACCTATTATTTGCAGTTCTCAACAATGACTTCCAATTATGCTTCTTGTTATTAAATTTGTTATACTTTTCACCTCAGTGTTAATAGCTCTCTCTCTGCCTACCTGCTCCAACAGAGTACACACTTAAGTTCAGTTATGTAGGTTTTTTGTCATTTATCTATTTTTTACCGAAAAAGTTATTGGCTTGTCAGTCAATAACTGATGGACAAACAAATTGAAAATCTATCGTAAAATGCAGCAGAGGTTTTTTTTTTTTTTTTTTTTTTTTTTTTTTTTACTTTGCCAACTCTCAAGGAGGAGATTGCAGATTTCTTTTAATCTTCTGTTTTACATTTACACAATTCTCAAAGTTTTCTATAAATATAGAATCAGGGAAAGCAGTGTAAATATAAATCCTATTATTATTATTAACCTATATCAAAGGCATACTTTCCATATACTCCCAAGTTCCTTTCCAAATGCATTAACTACAAGTGGCCTTTCTCTCACAGCATTCTGAAACTTCATACTGTGGCAATCAACCTTGTAATGCCTCAGCCTCCTTAAAAACTGTGGAACTTGTAAGAACTGTCTTGCATATGTACAGACACAGGCAGAGAATATTGAACAGTGAGTAGTCCTTAAATACTTGCTGAAAGTATTTTGTGTCTTTAAAAACCACATGTTTACAAAATCTGTAAAACATTAATTAGCCGATGATCAAGAAAATAGACACCTACAGACTAATCATCCAGATTAATAAATAAAATATTACAGTGAGCCATAAATCTTCTGTTTTCTCTACAAATTTCTTTCTCTTTCTTAAATATACTTATATCCAGTATTCTGAATTATGTGACAATTGCTTCATTTCTTTCACTGTTTGGGACTGATCCTCAAATAAAGTTTAATGTGAGCTATTATTGAACGTATATAGTAAAAGCAGTAAAGCTTCTTTTGAACAATATTGTGTTTATGAGATGTACTAGCTTTGTGATGTTTAACGAAAGCCAATTAAAGTTTAATGCTGCAACTGAATTATTCAGTTAAGTGACTTTATTAGAATTAATTTCCTCACTTCGCTGTGGAGGTATTTGGGTTGTCTTACATGAGCAGCTACTTATAATATTAGCAATGCCCAAAAATATTAATATACATGTGGAGACTGGTACACATTTTTTTCCTTTAAAACTTTTCTTTTTTATTTTATTTTTATTTTTATTTTATTTTTCTTTATTAAGAAATTTTCTACTCACTCCACATACTATCCACATATCCCCCCTCCTCCCTCCTCCCACCCCCCAGCCCTCTTTCCCAAGCCACCCCGCATCCCCACATCCCCCAAATCGAGGTTTCCCATGGGGAGTCAGCAGAGCCCAGCTCACTGAGCCTAGGCAGGTCCAATCCCCTTTGTGGTACACATTCTGATAGCTTAAACTTTTGGTGTAACTTCCCTTTGGTAGGTGTGACCACCATCCATTCCATCGTGGTTGCAGCAGATAACACATTCACTGGACACTCAGCAACACTGCCCTTGCTCCACTGGCTAGGATGTTTCAGTTACTTCATTAACATCGGTCATTCCAGCAGATGTTTGATGACATTTCATGGTTTATTTATAATACACTAATAACTATTTTCATCTATGTATTGGCCATAAAGATAGGCAGAACAATGAAACACAGGCTTTCCCAATCAAAAAGGGCAGTTTGAGCTGCCCTTAAATCTCTGAGTTGCCAGACTATCTCCACATGGCTTATCGCCACCTGAAAAGAAATAGATGTCCCTCAAAACAAGTCAGCCTGTAGTCCCTATTTACTTCATTTTAGTCTTTTTATGCAATCTGAATTACAGATTTTATTTTTCCCGTTATCATTTATTCCTGCTGCAATAAAACATTAGAGATATAGAATTTTTTTTGTAAAACTTAGACTTTTGTCTTTTGGTTCTTTTTTTCTTTAGTAGTATTTTATTTTATTTTTATTTTTTATTTAACATTTTTATTCATTTTACATACCAACCACAGACTCCCTCTCATCCCTCCTCCTGTTCCTCCCCCAGCCTTCCCCCTCCAACCTACCTACCCCCCCCATCCTCTCCTCTGAAAGGGCAAGGCCTCCCATGGGGGGGGGTCAGCAATGCCTGGTACATTCAGGTGAAGCAGAGCCAAGCATTTCTCTGCGTAATAGCCTTGACTGTTCTGGAACTCACTCTGTAGACAAGGCTGGCCTCAAAGTCACAGAGATCCACCTGCCTCTGTCTTCCAAGTATGGGGCTTTAAGGGTATGTGTGTGCCACTATTGCCCCGCTAACACAAGTAATTCTTAAGGCACAGCTGTGTGGATGTGTAAGTCTGCATGTGTTCTTGCTATGGGTCTTACTTTCAATTCACAACTGATTTAATAAAACTACTTTAGAAATGGTTAGTACATTTTAAAGGGGAAGTGGTAATCAAAGTTTTTGAGAAAAAACAAACAAGAGGAAAATATATAGAAAGAGATATAGTACTGCATACATATATTCAATAAGAAATGTATATTGACTATAAAATCACATGTGTTATAAGAGATATAAAAGTCTTCTATTTTTAAACAGAAGCCAAGAAAAATATCCCTGGTTTAAGTTTCAAGGCCCAAGAATTAAAAGCACTTTTAGTATCAGCACCTATTCCAATTCGAAATGTCAGAAAGAAAAAAAAAACAACAGGGAAAGAGAGACAGAGACAGAGACAGGGAGACAGAAAGATATCTCCCTTTTGTTTGGAGGAATGCTACAGGCTTCACTCAGTCTAGCCAATCAAATCCTAACTGCATCCAGAAATATTCAGCAATGCTGTTAAGCCAAATATCTAGACCCTGCCTGCTCTCATAATGTTGACATATACCAAATTAACCATCAAAGGGGATGGCAGAAAACTTAGCTATCACAAGGCAAGCTAATGAACATATTAAAGTCCACAAGATGCAATAAATGCCTCTAAGAAGTGATGACTGTCGTACAAATGCTAAAAGAACTGTTGTGATGGTTTTGATATGACTGAGCAGGGACTGGTCACAGGAAGAGGACAATAGTGCTTCCTCTCAGCACAGCATAGTAAGCAGCCACCAAGAGACACACAGACACACTTCCTGAGCTCACGGAGCACGGACAAAAGAATCAGTGTGCTGGTGCTACCTAGAGATCAGTAATCAGTTCCAGAAAGTATATAGTAGCCATAGGGCCTGAGCTCCGCTGTTTAATTATCAACTGATGATATTCTAAATTAGTTAAAGGGAATTTCTTTTCTTTTGACTCAAAACAAAGGCAAAGGTCCAACAATCAGAAGTGTGTATTGGTCGAACACACTTGTAATTCCAGCATGTGGGATGTTGAGGCATGAGGCTTACAAGTTTGAGGTCATTTTAGGCTCAAAAATACAAGCATATTAAAACAAATGCTTTACTCCCAGTACTCGGGAGGCAGAGGCAGGTGGATCTCTGAATTGGAGGCCTATCTGGTCTACAAAGAAAATTTCAGGACAACCAGGGCTATGTAGAGAAAATCTATCATGAATGCCTCCCTCAAAAAGCCTAATAAATCATAAGCATATTAATACTGAAATTAATGAAAATATCCTCAACCCTATTAGCCATCCAGTTAAAGAGGCACTCAATATCATTTTGCACCAATAGGAAACAGCTGAAACTGAGATGTGTGTGTATGTGAGTCTGTATGTGCGTGTTCACGTGTGTGTGTACATCAGCATGTGCATGTGTGTGTCCATGTTTGTTCATGAGCATGCACATGTGTATGTACTTGATAATGCATATGGACATGTGTGCCCACTTTTACATTTGTGCGTGTGTGTGTGTGTGTGTGTGTTTCAGGGAGATTTAATAAAGAAATTGTTTTCCACTTCACATCTAAGAAAAAAAATTAATAAACACTTGATATTGCTTCCTTCAGGTATCAAACGTACTACAAAGTAGTGTGGCACTAAGCAAAAGGAGAAAGAAGAGTGAGCAGACATACTCATTTAAGCATATATACATGGAAACAATATGTGAATATCAAAAAGCCAATGGGGGAAGGAACGGCTTAAGTGTCATCAAATGTTTCATTTACTAAAGATATCCTAAATTACTTACCACACTATTTCTCTCTTTCAATTACTCACATATATTTTATTGTGACTGTATTCACACTGCACAGTACTCCTCAACCCCTTTTCCCTCTGAATCCTATATGTTCCTATTCCTCGTCTCTCTTCTTTCCCTTTCTTCCTTTCTTTTCACTCTTAGTTTGATTACAGGTACTTGTATGAACAAATATAGCAAGTTTACTTCTTTTTCTAGAGCTTGAAAAACTTACCAGTGGCTATATCACTGAGGAAAATGGTCACACACACACACACCACATACATAAACACACACACACATAAATAATAATAATTCATAATAGTGATGATGATAATAATACATTAACTTTCAATAGTGCCTCAAGAAGGGGTGGAGCCTCATGGTGATACCCACCCACATCCCCAAACATCCCTGTCAGAATGTTGAAGGTTCCAATTTTATTCAGGACTTGTTTCGAGATCCATGCCTGTTCTGTGCTCACACTTGCGATGGCCATGACATGATCAGATGACAGGGTTCTCCACACTTACTTCTCCCATCCTTTGGCTCTAAATTCTCCCCCACCCCCACCCCATGATATGCTTAGGGCCTTGGAGACAGTGATATTGGCATCTTACTTCCAATGGAGCCCTCGGCAGCCACTTGTTCTTAGTCTTTTGATCAGATATAAAATTTGCTTTAACTATCGTCCAAAGCTAAAGGGAAGTTCTCTGTCTGAGGCTGAGAACAGCACTAGTCTGTGGGTATAAATATAAACATTTAGAAAAAAGACCAACAACTTGCCCATTTACTGAAACAACCGCAGTGGTCTGGAACCCTAGAACCTATAACCTCCCTAGTTGAAGACTTTCCACCAGGCTTAAGTACTAGGTATGTTTTTCTCCCTATGGAGCAGGCCTTACACTCTATCAGAAAGTAGTTGGCTACCCAAAACTGAAGTGATACTCTTGCACCAGTGGGCACATCTTGCCTGCAGGTTGGTATTGTAACTATAGGATCTACACAGGAAACAGCATTGATGAGTTTTCTCCTTCAGCAGCCTGCATGATACCTCCAGACATTACATATGCTAGTGAACAGGGAAGAAATGTCCAGCTCAGTTCCAAAGAGTGTAATATTTTCATCAGTAGGATCTTATCATCTAAGTGTGTAATCAAGAGCAATTGCAACAGCCTGTATTGTTTTGGGAACCTCTACAACACTCTTGGACAACTATTCATAGTGAAGTATCCTCACCCTTGCCCTGGAGTTTTCATTTAAAAGCCCATGACTTATGGGAGCAGTACTATTCACCCCTGAATCCCACCATTCCAGGCTCTTTTGAAAAGATATATATTTTAGTTTGTTTACCAAGTAGTAGATTTCTAAGCTTACCCTAAGTCATCCTTCTTCCTTTCCCCATCCCATCTCCACTTAAATCTTTCATACATGATATTCTAGCCTCCCCTACTTTCATATCGCATCTACAAAATGAAATGAAATTATGATAATTTCCAGTAATACATCTGACAGAGAATTGATGTCTAGAATACATGAAGTATCAAATAAAACCAAACATTAAGAAAACAAACCATTAAAAATGGGGCTATTAAACAAAGTAGAGCATTCCCAAAAAGAGAGAGAGAGAGAGAAAGAGGTGGCTAAGAAACATTTTAAATTTTTAATAAAACCCATCATTATCTTCAGGGAAATGCAAATTTACACTATTATTATCATAAAGAAAACTACTGTAGAAAACTCAATTCACAACGATCCTGGCAAGGATATCCTTATTCACAGATAGAGGAAGGGCAAACTGTTGCAGCCACTATGGAAATTATGGCAGAGATTCCTCGAACAATCTAAAAATAATATGTATGAATAAATAGTTGGAAAAGTAAACAACCTCATTGTTTGTAAAGAAAGTATGAAAAAATGAGATGACATTTTCACATCAAAACTAGGCTAAGACTGTTGGTCCTCGTTCACATGTAGAAATATTTGCACTCTCAAATATGTGAGTGTGAGTTGACACAACTCCTCTGAAAAAGGATAAATGTTTTATAAAGACTACAATATATTAAATATTAGTACAATAGCATTAACAAGAAGAATCCTTCTGGGTGGACCATGTAAAAATAAAAGCAGACATATGGAGGTTCTGAGTGTAGTGTGCACACTTACATGATCTTAGCACATGGAAGTGTGAGAATATTAAGTTTGAGTTCTGCCTGGATTGCATAGTGACATATTCACAAAACAGATTAAAAACAAAACTTCTCAATTTTAATCAATAAATTTTTTAAATGATCAATTTTTTTTTGGTTTTTCGAGACAGGGCTTCTCTGTGTAGCTTTGTGCCTTTCCTGGAATTCACTTGGTAGCCCAGGCTGGCCTCAAACTCACAAAGATCCACCTGCCTCTGCCTCCCGAGTGCTGGGATTAAAGGCGTGCGCCATCACTGCCCGGCTAAATGATCAATTTTTGATATAGAATAGTATTAAATTATTCAATGGAACAATCTCTGTGACTTACAAGGTAGTTATTTGAAAATCAGGCACACACACACACACACACACATATGCAAACACACTCACTCATGCACATATGCACATGTGTGCGCACACACACACACACACACACACACACACACACACACACACACACACTTCCCCATGAGTTGCACATTGAATTTGGAGTCTTTGAATCCCAGTTGATGATAATTGAGTCCTTGTGATTTATGCAGTCTTCCATCCCCAAGAAATATCTAGTCTATGACCCACATGGCAAGATACTGATCTCAAAAACACAGTAGAATCCAATTTATAAAAGTCTAATAAAACTTTCCCCAAGAATTCTAGTAGTGATGGCATTAAAAAACAAGATATTCAATCTCTTTATTATGGAACTTGAACCCATGATCTAGTGTGGCCCTCAGTTCTACTGAGGAAACAGTGGAGCCACTATGAAAAGGGCAGCCCACAAAGAAGAGCCTCTGTGTTCAGATGGATTTTCTACCACTTAAAAAAAGTAAGCTTATTGATAAATATTTATACATTGTGTAAACTGCACATGAAGAAAGCTGAGAATAACACAATGTTAGATTATTTATACTGATTGCCTTGGTAGGTAGCAGGGGAAGGGGCCAAGAGAAGGGTATTAAAGCAACAGTAATAGTACTACCAGCACAATATTGTGTGTATATGTATATATATAGTATATATATAATCCTGCTTTATCATTGCTAAAATAGTTTAGATTTAAATTGTTATTAGCACATATAACATTTGAACTTCAATCTTACATAAAATGCAAATGCTCCATTTGATATCAATACATCTCCAATTCTGCTATTGAAACTGGAATATGAAATTCAAGTGTAAGTTCAAGCACAATGTTCCACTCTTTGCTTTGACTTTAAAGAAGAAAACACATTGTCATTAACCAGAAGTTTATCCTGATAGCAGTATTACAATTAGAGTAGTCCGAAACAGTTGGCCTATTTTGTTCCATATAAAACATTAAAGGAATGATCACAGCCTGTGTAGAGTGTGGGATTCCAAAAGGTTGCTATAAAATAGAGGTCATAGCAGTGTTTTAAATTCAAGAAGTGAGTGAGAGTGAGGTGACCTAGGACTCTGTAGTACATGACAGGGAGTCTGCACTTCATCGTGAGCTTAATGGGGAGCAGAAAGGTTTGAGCAGAAGAGGGTCATGGTGAGATGGAAAACTCCTGTGTCTGTGTGGAGAACTACCCTGGACAAAACAAGACCAGATTTCCTGCTGAGTGGAACTGAAAATGAATTCTGGTGTACTCAACTCTGATTTAGTTCCAAAATTGATGTAAGTGAAATTTTGAAACACTCCCATGTGTCAACAGCTATTTCTCCTGTGATTCAAATTATTTTCTGCTTTTATACAAAAAGATGTTGTTTTGATATTAAATTGCTATAAATTGCTGAGAGCATTTGTATTTTCCTAAGTGGAATTATGTGATCAAAGGCATAATTGTTGATGCTTCTTGTCCAGCTCTTTTGTGTTCCAGTCTCTCTTTTTAACAAGAACATTAGGAAACTAAATTCTTGTAACTAAATTCCATGTTCTTTACCTATTTATTTATCAGTTGCCTATATATTACAAGTAATGCTACCTCTGCCCTTCAGTGCCTTGTCTACCAAATGGGGGCACTAATATTTTACTAGTCAATTAAATAAATATATAACATAACCCATAATTCTTTGGATCTAGGATAGAAATTTGTCTTGAAAAACATTATTTCTCTCATTTATAGCTGAGCACTCAACAGTCTCTTACTTTCTACATGTTAACTCGAGTATGAGTCTCTGTCTTATCCACCATCTGCTACAAATGAAGGCTCTCTGGTGAGGATTGAGAGGTACATTAAATCTCTGATCGAGTCCTCAGCTCTGGATGGGACGTCTGTGTCACACACCCTTAACCCAAATCTTGGGGATCATCACAGAAGAATGGAAGAAAGATTGCAAGAGCTGGGGGTAGTGGACATCTGCAGCAAAATAGCATACCCCAGACATAATGTTAGCATTTTCGGCATCTCTGGTTGCCTCTGGAGTCCTATGGCCATGCATGCATTGCCAGCACTCAGGCAAATACCTAGACAGCCCAGAGTTACACAGTTTGTGCAACATGCAGCCTATGAGCAGGAGCTAAATCCCATTATTAAAGGCAAGCCCTTCCCCATTTTTCCTCTCTCTCCCCCTTTTCTTCCCATGAGGTAGAGGTCAAGGTCACTTTTGCGAGAACTGAAAGGCACATGAAGTTGAGCAGAACAGTAATGGGGTAACAGGAAAATAACTGGAAAGGAGGGAAGGGCGTTGAATTTGGTCAAAACCCATTATCTACGTCGATGAAATTCTCAGGTTTTTTTTAAAGAAGCATCTGGCTGAGAGCAGTAGTCTTCCCCAGGGAGAAGCATACCAATTGATTATCTCATACCAAATGGTCCACTCTGACAACATGCATACAATTAACATTGTACAGATCGAGCAGGTTGTATTTACGCATTTAGGGATATACATATGTCTATGTAACAACAAATAATGGAAAAATATAGGCCATTAATTTGAAAGAGAGCAAAGAGTAGTTATGGGAGGGTCTGGATGGAAGAAAAAGAATGGAGAAATGGTGTAAGTATACTATAATCTAAAAAATAAGAAATTTTAGAAGTCTGGTTTTCTTCTTTCTAGATGTATAAAAAGTTGTACTTCCCACTCATATTTGGTAATACTATGTTTTTGTTGTTGTTGTCAATGGACTAGATTCTGGAGTAAGTGGAAGAGACATGTATCCCTTCTGAGACGTCACTATGTTATCTTTTTGCCACACAGAAGGCCCTGATCCAGAGAGTACATTGTGAAATCAAGAGTCTTCTATTAACCTGGGTCCCTAAGGAACTGTGTGAAAACTAGAGGTCTCCCACACGTCATTGTATAAGAACTAGGAAGTAGGAAATAGATCCTTGCTATGCAGTCATCAATATCCCAGATTCTATTTTTATTGCAACATTCCTTGCTTACTCTATGTAATCAAGTTTTAAAAATTTTCTCTGGAAATCTAATGACTGTTCTGCATCCTCCTGACAGCTAGTTGCACAGTCAAACATTTTTATATGAAAAGTATGTATAATTAGTGACAGGAGCACATGCCAGCAATCCATATAAACAATAAGTTGAAGCATGAGAATCCCAAGTCACAGCTCAGCCAAGGATAGAAGCAAAACTGTCTCAAATAAAGTAAAATAAATATATGATTAAGTCTCTACCCAGATATTAAAGATTAAAGAATATTTATCTCCTTCATTCATACAAAAATGATTATGTGTGAAATATTGTTTATGTTATAATTGTTCATTAGCTAAATAACTTTGGGAAAAAAAGCTAGTGAATATAAGAAAACATTGAAATTGCATAGAACTCACATGGTCTCTCAATACACCAGCTTTGATCAGAACTTACCTCACTATCTATAGGCAAGGAGGACACAGCTGGCTATTTACTAAATGGACTAGATTCCTATAGAAGAAAGTGACATCACCTGCTCTACCTGAGGACTGAAGCAGTAAACTGAAAACAAGAATTTTTCAGCTTGTTGGTTTGCTTACTAAAGAAACCAACTTTTTCTCTCTCAGAAGAAAACAGCAAGTGCTCTTAAGAGTCCCACAAAAATACCTCATTGACATCAAAAGGCTCTTCTGAGAAACTGTTTGTGAAGGAAACGAAAACTATCAGAACCCTTCAGGTGGAAAAAAAAAAAGCGTTTTCCAAGAGTGTTTTCAATTTGACATCTAAATCTCAAATATTTATCTCATACTTTTGCAGTGTTCCCTAGAGAAGTCAATTACATTTCCTTTAGGCATAGTTTGCTAAGATGAATTCCCAGCTGACATGGGAATATAACATCTGCCTCCTATACTCTTGAAAATATGTGTCCCTATTTTCACATACACTATAACTTCCTCTCCAGCCTGGCAGCCATGTCTGCTCTGGCCTCTTTTCAGGGCTCTCCCTTGTTGGAAATCCCTCCTGGGAAGATGCGGGCTCACCTATGGCTGATCAGGGCAAGGTAGAATTTCCTGCTACCTGTATTCTTCCTCTCACCTACTGAACTGTACATCTTGGTTTGAACAGTAAATGTCCCTCCCAGTCTCAGGTATTTGAATACTTAGTCCCTAGTGGGTGGTGCGGTTTGTGTACATTTTATTTTATTAATTTTTTTATTGAAGATAGATTTATTTTCTCATATTATATATCCTTATTACAGCTGCCCCCCAACTCCTCCCGATTGCTCCCCGCCTCCCCTCCCATCTGGATTCAGCCCCTTTCTGTCTCTCTTCAGACAACAAACAGGCTTCTGGAGGGTAATAACAAAATAAAACAAAAGCAAACGTATTGTAATAAGACAAAACAAACAGAAGGAAGAAAACCCAAGAAAAGGCACAAAAAACAGATGCAGACACAGAGACCCACTCATTTTCACCCTCAGGAATCCCATACAAACACAAAACTGGAAACTATAATTTATACGAAAAGGACCTGTAGGGTAAAAAAGAAAGAAAGAAAAAAATAAAAGGAAGACAGGAAGGAGAAAATAATAAAATATTTTTTAAGATGGAAGAATAAAAAGTCATGACATTATGAGACAAGGAACCTCCAAAGACTGAATGGCTTTGTTTGTTTTCTGTTGGCCATCTGCTGCTGGGCATGCAGCCTACCCTTAAGAGTGTTTTGTTTCCCTAGTGAGGGATACAAGGAATCCCTTGGAGAAAGCTAAATTTTCATTTCCAAGTGGTTATCAATTGGAGATGCCTCCGGGCTAGGGATAGGGGTACTTGCCCACTTCTCCTTTCAGCTCTAGAAGCCCGTCTGGTGCAGACCCACGCAGGTCCTGTGCACGCTGCCTCCCTCTCGGTGAATGCACCTGTGCGTTGTGTGGGTTTTACAAATAGCCTTGCTGGGGGAAGGGTGTCACTAGGAGGTAGGCTTTGAGAATTTAAATATTCCCATCTTTCCTAGTTCGCAACTCAAGATGGGAGTGACCCCCTTACTGTGCCAGCCGTCATGCCTGCCACTTCCCCAGGACAGAATCTTGTCCCTCTGGAACCATAGTCCAAAACAAACCACTCCTTCCGTAAGTTGCTTCTGCGATGGTGTTTAATACAGTAATAAAAAGATAATCAATACACTCCGTAATAGTCACCCACATTATAGGGGGATTGGTTTTAGGAATCCCCTAAGATACCAAAATATATAGCTGCTCTAGTAACATATAATGGTGTAATGTTTGAATGTAGCCTAAGCACATCATTTATATACTTTATCCCTAGTGTTCAAGTACAGTGTAAGTTCAATGCTATGTAATTAGTTGTTTCACTGCAATTTAGGGAAAGCATCCCCACCATAAGGAAGCTGACATTGGGTAAAGTCACCCATGTTTTCTGGGTTTTAGGGAACACAACTTCAGAATTTAATCCTTGACAATATAGTGAATTTTCACACCTATTTCATAGCCACAAGTTATGATAACCTTGTTTAGTGTCTTCTTACCTTCTACTATTCCTACACATTTTAGGCAATATACATTTCAACCACATTGAATTATTTTAATATTGCTGGATGTGGTGGCATATGCCTGTAATCCCTGCATTTAAGATTCAAAGCCAGCATTGCTCTGAGTTAAGGCTATCCTTCACTCAGAAATATATTTTAGTTAGTGATAGTCACTTTCAACAAGAGTTAACTATACATTAATTCTTTCCTATGTCCTCCCTTTCCCACTGATATTTTTGCTCTTATCAAATCCCCTGCCTTAAACAGCTGTTTTTATTATGTTTGTTTAGTTAGCTATTGATGACAAAATAACAGAGACATTACTGTTAAGATGGTTGTGCTCAATAAAAAGATAGAAGTTGGCAGTTACTCTCATCATATCACACATTTTAGTCAATGTGTCAGGCAAAATAAAAATCAGTAACCCTCCTATATACAAATGATAAATGGGCTGCGAAAGAAATCAGAGAAACATCACCATTTACAACAGCCACAAATAACATAAAATATCTTGGGGTAACTTTAACCAAACAAGCAAAAGACCTGGATGACAAGAACTTTAAGTCTTTGAAGAAAGAAATTGAAGAAGAGATCATAAAATGGAAAGATCCCCCATGCTCATAGACTGGTAGGGTTAACATAGTAAAAATGGCAATCTTACTAAAAGCAATCTACAGCTGCAATGCAATCCCCACCAAAATCCCAACACAATTCTTCACAGACCTCAAAAGAACCATACTCAACTTCATATGGAAAAAAAACAGCCAGGATAGCCAAAACTAACCCATACAATAAAGGAACTTCCAGAGGCATCACCATCCCTGACTTCAAGCTCTACAATAGAGCTATAGTAATAAAAACAGCTTGATATGGACATAAAAACCAACACGTGGACCAATGGAATCAAATCGAAGACACTGACATTAATCTACACACCAATGAACACCTGATTTTTGACAAAGAAGCCAAAACTATACAATGGGGAAAAGAAAGCATCTTCATCAAATGGTTCAGGCATAACTGGATGTCTATATGTAGAAGAAAGCAATAGATCCATGTCTATTGCCATGCACAAAACTTAAATTCAACCTGACCAAAGACCTCAGCATAAATTCAGCTACACTGAACATGACAGAAGAGAAAGTGGGAAGTAGCCTTGAATGCATTAGCGCTGGAGACCACATCCTAAATACAACACCCATAACACAGACATTGAGAGCAACAATTAATAAATGGGACCTCCTGAAATGGAGAAGCGTCTGTAAGGCAAAGGACACTATAAATACGACAAAACAACAGACTATGGAATGGGAAAAGATCTTCAACAACCCCACATCTGACAGAGGCTGATCTCCATATATATATAAAAATGGGATGCAGATCTAAACAGAGAATTCTCAACAGAAGAATCTCAAATGTCTTAAAGACATTTAAGGAAGTGTTCAACATCCTTAGCCATCAGAGAAATGCAAATCAAAATGACTCTGAGATACCATCTTAAGCCTGTCAGAATGGCTAAGATCAAAAACATTGATGACAGCTTATGTTGGAGAGGATATGGAAAAGGGGGAACACTCTTTCACTGCTGGTGGGAGTGCAATCTTGTACAGCCACTCTGGACATCAGTATGGCAGTTTATCAGAAAACTGGGAATCAGCCTACCTCAAGACCCAGTAATACCACTCTTTGGCATATACTCGAAAGACGCTCAACCACACCACAAGAACACTTGCTCAACTATGTTCATAGTAGCACTATTCATAGTAGCCAGAACCTGCAAACAACCTAGATGCCCCTCAACTAAAGAATGGATAAGGAAAATGTGGTACATTTACACAATAGATTATTACGCAGCAGAAAAAAAAAAAACGTAAAATTCATCCTGAGTGAGGTAGCCCAGACCCAGAAAGACAAACACAGGATATGTACTCACTCATAAGTGAATATTAGATGCAAGGCAAAGGATAAACAGGCTACAAACCACAACCCCAGAGAAGCTAGGTAAAAAGGAACACTCTAAGAGGGACATTCATGGATTGCTCCATGAAGGGGAAAGGGTTAAGATCTCCCAGATAAACTTGGAGGGAGGAGTAGTGGGGAGGAGTTGGGGGTAGGAACATGAGGGTTCAAGATGGCCGAGTTCAGGGAGGAACAGAGAGGGAGAGCAATGAAAGAGATATCTTGACAGAGGGAGCCATTATGGGGTTAGGGAGAAATCTGGTGCTAGGGAAATCCCCAGGAACCCACAAGGATGGCCCCAGCTAAGACTCACAGCAATGTCAGAGAGGATGTGTGAATTACCCTTCTCCTGAACTCAGCTTGGTGACTACCCTGTCATCATAGAACCCACATCCAGTGACTGATGGAAGCAGATGCAGAGACCCACAGCCAAGCACTTGGACAAGCTCCTGGAGTCCAGTTGAAGAGAGGGAGGAGGGATTATAGGAGCAAGGGGTGGAGGGTCAAGATCATGATGGGAAAAACCACAGGGACAATGAACCCAAGCTGGTGGGAGCCCATGGACTCTGGACTGACAGCTGGGGAGCCTGCATGGGAATAAGGATGACAGTTGTGCAACTTGATCTGTTTGTGGGTCCCCTGGTAATGGGACCAGGACTTATTCTGGGTAATTGATCTGGCTTTTTTAAAGCCCATTCCTTGTGGTGCCATGCCTTAATCAGCCTTGATGCAGGGGGAATGAGGCTTGGGCCTTCCCCAACGTGGTATGCGTGCCAGTGTTAACTACCAAAGGGAAGCCTTACACCCTATGAGGAGTGGGTGGGGGTGGGATGGGAGCAGGTAGGGAAAGCAGGAGAAGGGGAGGGAAAAGGAATAGTGGGTGCTATGTAAAATGGAAAAAAAAACTTTAAATAAATAAGTAAATCTCTAAAAAAATGCTTGACTTTATTTTAGAATACTTAATATATTTTTTCACTTAAAAATTCACCCCATGGGCTTTGAACTTTGGCTCAGCAGTTCTTCCAGAGAACTCAGATTCATTCTCTAGCTCCCATGGGCTGTTGTTTCACAACAGTCTATAACTCCAGTTATACAAGATCTGATATCCTCTTCTGGCCTCTGAGGGTATAGAGTTCACAGGGCGCACAGACATACATGCATACACAGACATACAACCCATACACACAAAATAATAATATTTTTTAAAAATTTAAATGGTCATTATAAGCATTTATTCTTTACTATCAGTGGGAAGTCATCATAAAGAGGACAGAAGGTTAGAAACATTTACTTCTCAGGCTTGACTGCTTGGATGAAGTGTGTGTGTGTGTGTGTGTGTGTGTGTGTGTGTGTGTGTGTGTGTGTGTGTGTGTGTTTTATTAATTATACAATCAGATAGCTTTATTTCTTGCCTGGTTCTCTTCCTTTTCATTATATTATTCTCTGTTTTTCTATTTTTGCTTTTATTAAACATTATTTTTCTTTTTCTTTCCACTGTTTGCCCCTGCTCTTTACTTTACTGGTTTAATATTTTACCTTTACCTAAAATAACTTTTCCCACAGTCTCCCTGTGTAATTATTATTTTTTCATTTTCTGTCCTACAGTAGCTAGTGGTGTAGCAGTCAGCTTTATTAATTTGAATGGTATTTCTATATCTCATTTCTTTAAGCGATTAGACTAGCTTCTTCTCTCCTCTGTGAAAAAAGAGAAATAGGCAGAGAGTCTTCACCCAGCCCTGAGGTTTTTGTCTAAGAAGATAACCAAGTAAAATGGAAAGTGCATTAGTTTGCTTTCTATTGCTATGATAAAGATTATGGGCAAGTGTAGCCTGGAAAGGAAAGAGTTTATATCACTTGACAGTTTACAATTCATCATGAAGTTAGGACAGAAATCAGGAAGCTTTCTTACACAACCCAGAACCACCTACCTAGAAGGGGCCAGTTTGGAGCAGGCTAAGCCCTCCCACATCTATAATTAATCAAAAATGCCCCCATAGCCTTGCCTATAGATCAGTCTGAAAGAGGCAATCCCTCAATTGAGGTCCCCTTTTCCAGATGACTCTAGTTTGTGTCAAGTTGACAAAAACTAATCAGTACAGAAATATACATCCATGCTCAGGAATGTGCAAATTTTAGCACAGACCCATAAGAAACAAGAAAAAGCAGGTCAATATGATGCCTCCAAAAACATCATTTCAATTGCTAAATCCAAATATACAGAAACACTTGAAATTCTGAACAAAGAAATCAAATATTTACCTACAAAAATAGCCAATGATTTCAGGGCTGGGGAGACAGTTTGGTAAGTAAAATGCTTGCCAAAGCACAAGAACATGGGACTCGATCCTTAGAATCTATGTTAAGAAACAGAACAATCTAGACATAACAACCAGCACTGGGGAAACAGGCAGATACCTGGGTCTCTGGGTCGCCCTCCAAACTTAATAGGCATCTTCCAAGCCAATGAGATATCTTGTCTCAGTGAAGAGACAGATAGCATCTAAGGAACAACAACTTGACTTTTTCCTCTGATCTACACACACACACACACACACACACACACACACATACACACACACTCACACACACTCACTCACACATGGGCACACTCACCCATAATGATTTCAAAGAGAATAAAAACAATGAGATGAATGAGGTAAGAAAATCAATCCAATACCTGGATCAGAAAGTCAACAAAAACAGATTAGAAAGTCAGCATTGACCTGTGGGCAAGTTTATGGGGCACTTTTTGATTAATTATTGATGTGGGAGGGCACAATGGAGAGAGAAGAGAAAATTCATCAAGAAAACTGATATTTATGAAGCAGAAAGAAATGTTCTCAGTGAAAAGATGGATATAACGAAAAGCAGAGTGCAAATATTCACCAATAGATGAGGCCAAACAGAAGAAAGATCATGTAGTGTGGAAAGAAAAGACAATGGGTATTCTAAATTCAGATATCAACAAAGATAAAGGTATAATAATTATGACCACAATCCATTTCCAGAAACTCTAGGATATGATGAGAAGAGCTAAGCATAGACTCTATAGGGTAGAAGAAGGTTTCTTTTTTAAAGGATCAAATAATCTATTTGATTAAAGTTATAGAACAAAATTTTCCAATCTAGAGAAAGTCATAGACATCCAAGCATGAGGAGTATTTAGAAACCCAAGTTTATATGATCAGAAAAAGATCCTTGAGACATACAGTTACAATGTTAGCATGAGAGAACAAAATCTACAAAACAGCTTATTGCTATGACTGAATAAGTTGGCAAAAAGCAACTTAAGAGAAGAAGGGGTGACTGAAGATTACATTTTAAGGGAACATGCAGAGAATGCATGACTGCAAGTTTGAGGCTGTTGGTCTTAGCATGTCATCAGTGTAGAAGCAGAAAGCAGGCAGGAGAAAGGACCAGATTATAATACCTCAAAACTTGCCTCTAGTGAGTTACTTCTTCCACTTTTTATAGGCATCCCCTAAGAGCATCCTGCATATCAGATATTTATATTATAATTCATAGCAGTAGCAAAGTTACAGTTATGAAGCAGCAACAAAAATAACTTTATGGTTGGGGGTCACCACACCACGAGGAACTGTATTAAAGGGTCACAGCACTGGGAAGATTAAGAAGCACTGTAGGTCAAACTCCTAAGGCAGCATTGCCATCTGGGGCAGCCCTCCTCCTCTAGCTCAGCCCACGCCATCTCTCTCGGGACAGGCTCATTCTGTGCCAGTGGCTTCCTTTAGTGGATGCCCGATGGCGTGATACCGGCATCTCAAACATCTGTGGTCTATTTCACCTTAGGACTCACCTCCTCATTCTTGAGATGGCCTCTTGGGGACTTCTTGCCAGGTCCGCCACACAGTACCTGACCTCAGGAGCTTTGCTGAAGAACACAGCATGAGCAATCTCAAAGTTCCAGACAAGGAACCTTGGATGTGAACCTCCACAGCCTTACTCATGCTTGCACTATTCCAGCAAAACTAGTTCAACATGGACAAATCTGCCAAGTCCTGCCAGCCCAGTAGGCTCCAGCTGGACTCCTTGAGCCACAAATGCAACAGCACATTTGTACCGGCCAGAGGAAAAGACTCCCCTGTGGAGTGTTGATATTGTTGGTGGTGGGTTGTGGGTCTTTTCTGCTGTGTTTTATATTTTTGATCAGGGAGCCCCATCAGCAGCATTCTTGGGGCCTTTTTTATGTTCCAAATGCATTTATAGTTTCACAAGGGTATTTCCATCAAGAAAATACTACTATTGTAAAGATATATGCTTCAAAAATTAGTGTGCCCACTTTAATTAAATACTACTAGATATAAAAGTAGTGTGTGTGTGTGTGTGTGCACATGCACGTGTATATGAATTCACACCTTGTTTTCATACTCATTGAAAGGCCAGAGGTTTCCCTTTGATGGTGTTGATGTCTTCAACATTTACAACTGTTATGAACTCACCTTGTCTGCAACTTTAAAATTACCCATGCTCTTCTCAACAAATGTTGAGCATGTTTTTACACATATTTTTGATCCACTTGTTGCTTTCTCTTACTGTAGATCTTGATAAGAACAGTCAGTAGCTACCACACTACAGCCTCAATGCTACTCTACCTTAAAACTCCCTCTTGCAATGTGTAAGCCCTTTGCTTTAGACTTTAACATCATTCACATTTTCATACCATTGCCAGATTATGTGTCAAAGGTAAAATGGATGGCCTCTAGCACAGCTCCCAATAGAATACACGCTCCACTATAGAACATCATGAACCAGGTCTCTACTGTCACAATTCTGAAAGCATTCTCGTATTCCAAACTCCCACATAATTGTGCCTTGCACTTTTCCATATAGAATTCCAGGGTCCTTCCTCTAGCCCACAGCTCCAGAGTCCTCAATATTCATCTCACAAACCAGTTCTAAAGGCTGATACTTGGTCCAGATTTTTACAGTAGCAGTTCAAATCTTTGGTACTGATTTTCTCTACTAGTTACTTTTCTCATTACTATGACTCAATAGCTCGACTGGGAACAATGTAAGAGAGAAGGGATTTATAATCACCCACAGTTTGAGAAGGTACACTTAACCAAATGCAAGGAAGATATGGTCGGAAGAATAGAAGACTGCTGTTCTCACCTTGTCTGCAATCAGCAGAGAGCAGACAAGAAGTGGGGACGAGCTCTAATGCATCAAGAACTCAGTTATTGACTTTCTCTAGTGAAGCCACATCTCTCAACAATTCTACAACCTTCTGAAACAGAGCTAGCAGCTACGGAGCAAATGCTCTAACGCATGAACATCTACCATTCAACTCATAACAGTCCAACTAAAAGACTTATACTAGGGGGTTATATTCTAACACAAGAGCCCAGTAACTATTGTCTAAAAAACAAACCAACAACAACAAAAAAAAAAAAACCAAAAAACCTAGCAAAGATACAAACACACTGAAAGGAAAAGAGTAAGATCCAATATATTAAGCAGCCGTACAACAAAACTGAAAAACAGTGTCTGTGCTTAGATCTCCTAAAGCAAGTTTTCAAAAAACAGTTCCAAAGGATAAATACAACTATCAAATATTAATATAGAGAGTAATCTATCAAGGAAATACTACTATTGTAACGGTATCTGCTTCAAAAATTGGTGTGTCCACTTTTATTAAACACTACTAGTCATAAAAGTGTGTGTGTGTGTGAACACATGCATGTGTGTATGAATTCAGTACCTCATTTTTATCCATAGATCATCCAGACCAAAAACTCAATAGAAACTTCAGAATTAAGATATTCTAAAAATAAAATGGGCTGAACAGGTATTTACAGAATATTTCATCCAATAGTTCAAAATACATGTTCTCAGAACCTCATGGAGCTTCTTTAAAATAGATTTTATCCTTGCTCACAAATAGTCTTTCAAGACAATCAAATATAAAATCTTTCTCTCTTATCAAAGCATCATAAAAATATTCAAATCAATAACAAGAGAAATTATAAAAAGTAAATAAAAACATAATTTGAACAATGGGATTCTGTGTTAACAGTGAGTCTTATGAAAAAAATCAAGGGTAAAATTCAAAAGTTTCTATGATTGAATGACAATACAAACATAAAGCATAAAACATTTGGATATAGCAGAGACATTTTAAGAAAGAAATATATAGCTATAAATGTTTGCATTTCAAATATCAGAGAATACTCAAATAAATAACCCAATGATTTCACCTCAAGATCTCAGCAAAATAACAGCAAGCCAAACAGAAAATTAATAGATGAGAAGAAATGTAAAAATAAGAACAGAAATTGATAAACTAGGGAGTGAAAGAAAAATACAAATGATAATTGAAAAAAAGAGCTGATGCCTTGAAAAACAAACTAAATTGAAAAGTTCTTCGTCGAAGTACCTGAAATGAGCTAACACCCAAATGAATAAAACAAGAGGAGGAAAATGAGATATTATGAGGGACACTGCTCAATTCCATTGAATAATTGTGGGTTATTTTAAAAATTTATATAACCATAAATTAATAGATATATAATAAATCTGTGTAGGCACATATGTTTACCAAAATTGAATCAAAGGATATATAAAGTCATAGCCAAAATCTATTATTATCAATGAAATAAAAGCCTTACTAAAGAGTGGGCCAATAAAAAGAGGTTCGAGACTAAATTGGATAGTCACTAACCTATGCCAAAACTTTAAAAAAAATTAGTAGCAATGCTTTTCAAAATAGTTCATGAAATATAAAGGTAAGAAATACTTCCTAACTCATTCGATTAAGTCACTTTCCTAATAGCAAACGAAACTACACAAGGAAGCAACACTAAATAAATAAATAACCAAACAAATAAATAAAACTTTTTAGATGAACACAGTAACAAATTTTTTCAATAAAATACTTGTAAACCAAACTGAACAATTCATTAAAAAGATACACTACGTTCAGGTTTACTTCATTCCAAAGATGCAAAGAGTGGTTCAACATATGCAAGTTAATAAATATAATAGAGATCATAAACAGATTAAGAGAAAGAGGTAACATGACTTTTTGATAGAGCATAGAAGGCCTTTGACAAAGTCCATGATCCCTTCATAATAAAAGCCTGGAAAAACCAAAGAACAAAAAGAATACAGGTCAACATAATGAAAGCTCTGTATGATAAACCCAAGGACATATTATACTAATATAATATAAGCTTATGTAGCCACCATGGAAATCAGACAGTAATTCTTCAGAAATCTACAGGTAAGGCTTTCATGGAATAAATAGTTTGAGTTACACCAATTCTGAACATGTACCTGAAGGAATCTAAGTCAGCACATACAGCCAGAAGTACCTGAACATCTTTGTAGTTGAAGTTTTCCTGTGTCCCGACCTTCCAGCAGTCAGGACAAATCTCTCCCACTCATATCCCTCAAGTAAACACACAGAGACTTATATTACTTATAAACTGTATGCCCATGGCAGGCTTCTTGCTATCTGTTCTTATATCTTAAATTAACCCATTTTCATAAATCTATACCTTGCCTTGTGGCTGGGGGCTTACCAGTATCTCTCCGCCTCAGTCTTCTCCCTGCCTTAGCCTTCCACCTCCCAGAATTCTCCTCTCCTTATCCCACCTACACCATACTTCCTGCCTGGCTATGGCCAATCAGTGTTTTATTTATCAATCAACCAGAGCAACACCTTCATAGCATACAGAAAGACATTCCCAGCACTAGGTACTCCTTGAGCAAATCTTAAATCCAATTAGAGAGTTGTTTGTTTCGTCAAGGCACATGTTGCCACTACAGCACCTTTAGGTTATAGTGCCCTGCTGGTCATTGTGGTTCATGAGTGTCATACCTGGGTAAAAATGTAGGTTCTTTTCCTCTTTTGGAAGCTTGCATGGTGTCTTTGGTGGAGGCTTTCAGTACAGTTATACCCCAGGGCCTCTGTGTCCTGTTTCTGAAGTACATGATGTCTTCAGCAATGGGGACTTTCTTCTACCTCTCAAGGACAACCAAGGGTGGTAGCAAAATACTAAAGAAACGCCTACCACTTGTTTCTTAAGCCCTAGGTAATATAGACACCCATAGTCCAGGCAATATTCCTAGGAAAGCATCTCCTCATAGATGAAGGACAAGCAGAGATTCCCACCTCTGCTTACACAGTTACTGTAGAAATTTCATTTTCACAGTAATCATATATTGACTCAATTAAGCAACGAGTATAAGTATTCTTCACAGAATCTTCTAAATAATACTCAAGTGTTAGCTGTTATTCTCCTTCTTCTCATAATACCCTATTCAATACTTCCCTAGCACTACCAAAAGCAGTTCAATATCACTTGAAACAGCTTTACACCCATAATCTAATGGAGACTTGCTACACATTCTTCAAGAAATGGGTAGTTGTTGGATAAAGAGATAATGCATCAAAACTATCCAAAGGTTCCTTCTGTTTCTCTTTATTCCTCCCTCCTACAACCTCCTTTCTGAAATAGAACCCACTAATGTTTTAATGAAACTAAAACTCCCAAAAGGCTGAATTTGTTCTTGCTTCAAACACATATTCAATTAATATTGGCTATACTAGAGGCAAAGGTATACTGGAGTTGACCCTTCTGGTACAT
Source organism: Peromyscus maniculatus bairdii (assembly GCF_049852395.1). Taxonomy (NCBI): domain Eukaryota; kingdom Metazoa; phylum Chordata; class Mammalia; order Rodentia; family Cricetidae; genus Peromyscus; species Peromyscus maniculatus. Next base: position 29,054,365 of record NC_134866.1, on the reverse strand, counting down.
ACTATGACTGCTTTCAGCTTGAAAATGTTCTAGTTCCTATAAAAAGTGACATGGCTGTTGTGACCTGCCAACCCCAATGATTCACAGATTTCTGTGCTGTTAAATAGACATTCTTCATAAAATTTAAATTTACACTTTTGAATGGAAAAGAAAGCATCATTTTATTATTATCTGTAAACATTTTTCTTCATTCAGTTCTCCTTCATTCCTCTGTTTCTAGTCATTTGCTCTCACATAGAAGAATAGTTTTTGTCTACCTGGGAGAGTACAGAAAACCTTGTTTACCTGGAATGACTTTAGCCATGCACTACTATTCAACGGCATCTTGAAAACAACCTAAAGTAATAGCTTTTGTGCTAGGCCACCTAGAAGCCTTGACATCAGAGGAGCCTGTGGATGCCGTAGCAACTGCAGCTTTGTAGTCATGGTAACAGCCTTGTGGCTCCAGCGGCAAATCCAATGAGCTTTGAGCATCACTACATCCTAGCTAAGCTTCATTGACCTTATCAGAGAGCAACAAGACCTGTCTGTACTTCCAAATGCACGTGCTTCTCAGTGAGGAGAGAAAAGTGTGCATGATGTACCCGATATAAATGTCATACGTAGGCTATTCAAATCAGTAAACCCTTAGTCTGGTTTAGTGCTTTAAATACTGTGATTTTTGTGAAGTAGAATGTTGATTTCAATTGCTTGTGAGCATTACTGCAAAAGCACCATATGTAGACTTAAATTGTGAACAATGTTATAACTAAATGTTTTAGAGAAATAAAATATATATATTTGCCTTCAGTTATACAAAGTGGAAAACCCAAGGGACTTGGAAAATAAATTTCATGTGTTTTGATCAGTTTGTTGCCTTTCCTGCAGAAGCATAAAAAAAAGAATAACATAAGCTCCCAATTTGTATGTCACTTCAAGGCTGCAGAAAAATAGATTTGTAATTCAATCTCACCTGGCTTGATTGAGCATATTATTTCTACATGATATATTCTTTCTTACACTGTGCAAGGGGGCTGTAGCCCTCATAGGCACTTGTGCAGTTTTTCTCAAGCTTAAAAGCATTCAATAAATAGCCAAAGCTGAGAAACTCTTTCATAAAAGGATGTAAGTAACCTCCATTAAGTTAATTAGCTACCCATAGATCCAGCATTTGTGATCGCTTAATCCCATATACAAATGTATAATAACAAACCAGATGGGTTCCCAGCAGCACAATATTTGACTCTTGTTTACCTGAAGCATCTCACACTTCAGGGCATGTATTTTTATAACTGCTGACACATGTCAATAGTACAAGTTACTGGGCATCCCTGTAGCATTTCCACGCACGTGTAAATCATGCTTTGCTCTGACTACCCCCTTCTGCTCTTTCTGCCATTATTCCCATCCTCCCTCTGTCATTCTTCTCCTCAGTAGTTTATTAGTTAGCCTACGGTGTCCAACAGGGACATTATCATCTCGTTAAAGGGTAATTCCATTTTAAATATATACCAATGCTTCTACAGTAGTAGGACAGGTTACATGGGGCTTTCTTTTTTAAGTGTTTAGTGCTATTTATCCTGTTATTCCATATTCCCTTTTTTACCTGTCCCCCATCTTTGATATCTTTATTGAAATGGCAAGGTGTGCTTTTGTCTTCCAGTTAAAGGACCACAGTTGTCTATTTCAGGGCACCTCAACTCCGTAGTTTGCACAAGACAAAAAAAGGCAGTGCTAGGATATGGTGCTACTGTCATAAACTGGGGAACAGAAAGAAAATTTTAAAATGTCTTGGCTTACATTTGGTGAACTAAAAATCAAAAGTTCAAGAAGTGACTCTTTTTTTTTTTTTTTTTTTTTACATGTTGGCCTGGCTGTATTGAAAATAAAGCCCCTATGAACAGCACTGAATGTACTACTTAGTTATTATCTGATTTAGTATTGGATTTCTTTTGACACTAGAACTTTTAAGCATCAAAAGATCCATCACTTCGCATTTTATTTGGTGGCCAATAGGTCATTGCAATCGTTGTCCTAGCTGGTAACTAGGCAAGTTTCCACAAAGTTATTGTGTTATAAAACTGCAATACTAAAATGCCTGGAGTGGACATTAGTGTCACCTAATATAACCCTTCTTTGGTAAATAAAGTGACGAAAGCTAGTAAACTGCCTTCTAGTCTAAAATTCCAGATTTCCCTAACTGCCAGTGATCCGGCCAACCTGAGTAACTGATCTGGCATCAGGGACAGATCCCGTCAAGCAAAGGACTTCGTTTGATTTACTTCTTACTTGCTTTCTTTTCTTTTTCACTGCATTTTTCTTGTTCAGTTTAATTGAATTTTACCCACTCCATATCAAGGGATGATTCAAGTTCGTGGGGATCTATTTTAAAGTACCATTAAGAGGCATGACTTGTCCTGATAGAGAGTTGGGTTACACTTGGGGAAGAAATTCATAATAGCTCTAATAAACATTTAAAAATACGCTGAATTGTTCAAGTCTGTGCTGTTTTTCTCTGAGGTTTCCTTTTTTTCTCTTAAGAACAGTATTCTCTGTGGTTGATATTTTATAATTTCCCTCATTCATTTTCTAAATTCTCCTAACCTTCTATAAACGGATCATTTCTATGAGACATTTCTTTATCTTCAATGACCGACTTCGATATGAACTCACAATACAATGAGCTATTCTGCCCGAGTGCTCACCTCAGACTCAGTGGGCATGTCAGCACATCCCCTCATCACATCATCAGCACCACATAACAAAGTCTCCTCTTCACCCATAGTGCCCTAAGCTTCCCTTCCCACTCCATCATCTGAAATGTACTTCCTCTGAATAATCTATTCTCAAGATCCCAACTGTAAGACTAGCTACAATTTTCTAAACTATTTGTCTAGAGACATTAATGGAAGATAATAGCTCAGTGTTCACTTTCAAAGGATCCTTCAGTACTTAAACCTGAAAGAGCTGGGAATTTCTAATTCTCCTGTATGCTGGCTGGGTAAGCTTTAAGGACTCATTCCCATCTGTGTCCTTTAATTAAATCAGTGGTTACTTACCATCCATTATGAGCTGGGTCTGTTTTACCCACCTTAACCCCTTATACCTAGATGTTCCAATTGTAACAACTTTTATGCATCAAGGATCTGTTAGGAACCCATATTAGTTTTCTAGGGCTGCCTCAACAAAATGCCACAGATTAGGCTGTTCAAACAACAGAAGTTTATTTTCTTAGCATTCTACAATCTAAAAGTTCTTGGTGTCTGAATGATTTGTTTTTCTCTAAGGCAGCAGTTCTCACCCTGTGGGTCACAACTCCCTTGAGGGTAGAACACCTTCACAGGGGTTGCATATCAGATATCCTGCATACCAGGTATTTGTATTATGATTCATAATAGTATCAAAACTATATGTATGAAGTAGCAATGAAAATAATTTTATAGTTGAGTGCCACCACAGCATGAGGATTTAAAGGGTTGTAGCATTAGGAAGGTTGAGAATCAGTGCACTAAGGCCTCTTTTTGATGCATAAGTAGCCTTCTTTAGGCTAAGCTCTCTCAAGAGTCTTTTGTTTACCCAAGTATGTTCTAGTCTCCTTATAAACACATTGTCAGTTGGCATTAAGCCCCACATGTTTCTACTTTCAGTGTTTCTTTAAGACCCAGTCTCCAAATACATTTATATTATGATTCACTCCATTTATAATTTCATACAATTTAACCCATTATACAGCGTTTTACCCTATTACATGATTTGTCTGTTATAGTTCATAATTGTTTAAAATCTAGAGACGTTCACCATTATTCAGATCTTTCTGTTGAATAAATGAGCATCAAAAAGTATCAATAAAACTTCAAACGTCATGTAACCAGTAGGTGGTAAGAGTGGGAACTGAATGGAGCTTACAGCTCTAAAGCCCATTTTCTGTGTACCACTCTGCCTCCAGCTAAGCTTTAAAGCCAGTCAGTGTAGCTCCAAAACACATTGATCATTTTTCCTGGAATTTTTACTCCATAGGAGACTGAGAGGCTTAATTGGAATGTGGGCAAAAATTCTCCAAGAGACCATGTTCAAGAAACAGAAAAACTGGTATTTCTTAACAGTCATTTTCCTTGCCATGGCAAATACTTTTTAAATATATTGATTTTTCTTTACATTTTGATTGATTGGTTGGTTGATTGATGTAGTCACACTATGGAGTCCATACTGACCCCAAACTCACAGCCCCCCACTTCAGCTCCCATATGCTGGAATCAGAGGCATGTGTACCAGGCCCAGTTGAGAATTTAGCTTTTTTCCCCACAAGCAACAGCTTTAGAAACATGCCTGAAGCCATAAAATCTAAAAGAACAAGGTAATTATGATGTATTTCCAAAATCTCTAACCCACCAGCAGGGGCAAACTGAACTGGTTTGAGATCTTAAATATTTTATGAGACAAGCAGGTCATAAAATTCTCAAGCTCTTCTCAATCCAACATGCCTTTCAAAAGCAAAACTCTTGATACATGATCCAAACTTCTTTGCTACAATCTTTTTATGTCACTGGAAATGGAGACAAAATGTCTCCTTTATTATTCATTTTATTTATTTTGCTCATGTTTTTCTTTTTCATAGCAAAAGTAGAGGTTTTATTTTAGAGCAGTGGTTCTCAACCTTCCTAATGCTGCGACCCTTTCATGTTGTGGTGACCCCCAACTATGAAATTATTTTTGTTGCAAATTCATAACTAATTTTGCTACTGTTATAAATCATGGTGTAATTATTTTGGAGATAGAGGTCTGCCAAAGGAGTCATGACCCACAGGTTGAGAACTATCGTCATAAAAGCTCCCCTGTGACAGGTCAATTTTGATTAATTTTCTCAACACAAAAAAATGTTTACATAAAAATAGATAACTTTAATCAAGTAACAAAATAATTATAATTTTTAAATGATAATAATGAAATTAAGTTATTTTGTGGCAGTCTGTAGTTGGGAAATTTTTTAAGCCTAAAAATGGAAAAAAAAAAACAAGAATGAAGAGAAGAAACAACAATTAGAGTTTGAATATTAAGATGGCAAATTTTTAGATATATGAGGTTGTTGAAGTTGTGACTTTAAAAGGTCTCTCTTTCTAATCTGAAGCCTTTTGTAGTAAAACAACAGAAATACATTTTGAGGCCATCTGTGGCAGCACTTGCCATGTCTTTCTGCTGTGGTGCAATTAAGTCTGACCAAGCATGTTACTACTGGGAGAAATAGTCAAAGATCATCTCTAAGTTGAGAAACATCAGTTGGAATAAGGGCCAAGTGCAGTAGTCTCATTATAAAGTACCCAAAGAATTCAGACACCGCTGCTGGAGCACCAGAGACCATAGCTATCTTAAAATAAGCTAACCCCATAGGCGCTATTGTTTGTGGACCAGTTGGCCTCTCTCTGTGTCTTTTGCATTCACCTTCCTTCTAAACCTGATTAGGCAACTTCCTCTTGGATGCTTTTGATCTCCAGTAACTGGATAAGACTCAATAGTCAAGTAAATATAATTCCATTCAAAAAATTACTAAAAAATATTCCTAATATCCAGATAGTGGGAGTCAATTATATATAGAAAATCAACATTGTGTATGCATTCATACCCATAGAAAGGAAACACCTAAAAGACTTCTAGGGCTCCTGTCATGATTATGGTGCATCAGAACCACAGATGCTTGTGTATTACCACATCATGATTTACTGAATATCAATAAATTCATAAGCCATATAGAGTTCATTGGCTACAATTTGGCAAATATTCTCAATTTCCCTTGATAGATGGTGTTGACAAACATGGCGTGTTTTATCCCATTATTAATTAGTAACTCTCAAAGCACAGATCACATACCAAACAGTAACTATCTATGTGTGCACGTGGTATATGCACGGGCACTCATGCGTGTGTTTGTGTGTGTGTGTGTGTGTGTGTGTGTGTGTGTGTGTGTGTGTGAGAGAGAGAGAGAGAGAGAGAGAGAGAGAGAGAGAGAGAGAGGAGAGAGAGAGAGAGACTATCAACAACAGGATTAAAGAGGCCATATTAGGGCTAAAGGGGTTCAGAAAAAACAGAAAGGTACTGGCAGAGAGCTGATAGAGATACAGAGTGCTGTTTAGATATTAATGAACCCAGTGGGAGAGGTCCTGGAGAACCAGAGCCAGCCTATAGGATATTCAGGTCAGAGAGTTGAGCAAAGCCTCAGAGGTGAGTAGACCTGACATGCAACACCATGGTGGCCATGGAAGGAAGATGCAGGTCCATGCAACCATGGAGACAAATTGTGTGACATGATCCAGACAGGCAAGTAGATGGATTGATGAATGATATTTACAGTAGGCTATGTTCACAGTAAAAAATAAGCTGAGCTAATGCCCAGAGACAGTCAGTTCTTTCTCCATGTGTTCCTAGATATATTACAGTGGGTGGTCACATGACAGGTCAGTGGAAGCCATTGCCATGGTGATGTTTATCCCTAGCTCAGTGTTCTGAAGCTCCAGCTATTTTTTTTTTTCTGGTAGGGTATGGTTACTCACTACAGTAGGGTTTTCATGTGATGGTGTGCTCAAATGCTCCCAATCTGCTTTGAGGCTTTTACACTAGTTCCCTTTCAGAATGAGTTGTTTATCCATTTGTACCTCATGAGTGTTGTTAGACAGGTAGTTTATGGAGCCAAATGCTGCATGCATGTAAGATGAAGACAGCCAGGATGAGGCACAGCATGAAAATCATTGTTTTGTGCCATCCTAGCGTCAACATTTTCACAGGGTATGGTTTTATGGTGAGGGAATGGAACACATGGGCTTAGTTGTTTCTGAACAAAATTATGAAGTTTCTGCTTTATTGACCAGGATTTGATTGGGCAATTAAGCCAAGAGACTAAGTCTCCAAAACAGAATTGAAAGACCGGATGTGTCTCATTACAGCTAGTGCTGTGCCCAGAAATGAGAACCATGTGAAAAGAGAAGCATTTAGAAGTCAGTTTCATTCAATCCATAATTAATTGATTAGTGAATCACAAGGTGGCAATAGCTTAGTTTACACTGAGTAATAATGTTTAATCTGTTTCAGGTTCCAGACACATTTGAGAATCTTTTGAAGCCATGAAATGTTTTATCCAGCAAACCTCAAGTATCTAGTGTCATTTATTTATTTATTTATTTATTTATTTATTTATTTATTTATTTATTTTTTATTTATTTATTTTTGTGTGTGTGCGCACGCATGCTGATAGACCCATCAGAGCCATCTTACATCAAGAGGCATAAATTCCCATTGACCACTCTACTATTCATTATTCAAATAGAGTCATTTCGATAGGGGAACGAAACTGAAAGAAGATTATACAACTTGGCTACCATGAAAAAGACAGAAATGATTGTTAGATCGTTTCATCCAAGATGAAGCAAAGTTGTTCTGCTCATGAAAGTGATTACATACTAGCAGGAACTGTGGACACCCTCTTCTGAGGCTACAGTAGCAGAACTCAGTACAGAGCCAGATGCTCAGAGAAAAGAGAAAATCCTTTTTTCTTTGGTCTTAATGTTTTATCTCTATAAGAATTTAAGATTATATTGCATCCTTATGACATGGTCCAGATTCTCAACATCTTTCTTTAACACAAGTCAAAACCTATACGGTATCATTCATTCACCAAATAATTTTCCTAATAGTCAAATATTCTGACAAACCATCACACACTGTGTGTGATTTCTGGAAACTTAAAGACTAGATTCATCAAAGATGAACAGAGATGACTTTAGTCATGAAGTTTTTTGTTTTTGTTTTTGTTTTTGTTTCTGTTTTGTTTTGTTTTGTTTTCCCTTAAATTATTAAGAAGCCAGTCACAGTGGTACACTAAGGAAGTTGAAGCAGGAAGGTCACAAGTTCAAGGCCAGCCTTGAACTTTATTTGAGATCATATCTCAGTTGAGATCATATCTCAATTAAATAAATGAGCTGTATAACTACGTGATTTAGTAGACAAAAGAAACTTCAGACATATCCTTTGAAATATTTTTTCAAAGCAATTTAAGAAAACTTGTTCAAAACCTAACAAATAACTTAATTGGATTCCCACCTCAGATAGGTCATTACCTATAAAAAGCAACAATGCTTATCCTCATTCCTAATGAACTCATAATTTCCTTGGGAAGATAGGATAGGTATTAGGAACTATGCAGACCTGGTTTCAAATTCTAGTCTGAAAAAGCACTGCTTATCTCCTGGGGTGAGCTCATAGTACTTTCTAATGATTTTCCTTCCATTTTGAATCAGGAAAATATAACAATTATCTTTCATTGTTATGGAATGGGAAGATGAAATGTTAAAATATCTTAACATGAAGTGTTAGGTAACAGCTGTTATAAATACTAAAAGAGGCGTATTGGAAATAGTGTCATGTCACAAAGAATGATAAAATATTGGGTGGTTGGCAGAGGAAAAAGAACAGGCTCTGTTAAGAAAGCTCAGCATGGTTTGTGGTGGTGGGTGATAAACTTCTAGAGAGATTGGGCTTGAGCCCTGAAAGTTTGAATAGGACTGGTTTGGGGTAGGATACCATACCAGCTGGGAATTTTACATGAGAGTAGAAAGTAGATGTGCTTCCTTCCAGAGGTAAGTGAAAGAATTTGGCTTTAAAAGAAGGCTGGGGGGTTAAATTTGAGGAGGATCTTGAGTCAAGCAATATCTTGGAATTGCAAGGTTTCTGAGAGGAGATGACATGTTCCAGAAAGATTCTTCACATCTTCGTGCTGCAGAGAATAAATTTTATTGCGGGTCAGGGAGTCAAGAGACAGAGAATCTATGGTTGCTAACTAACTGCAATAATTAATATTGATTGTCAGCTTTGCAGGTTATAGAGTCACACCTTCGGGGGACTCTCCAGATTAGGTTAGCCTCTGGGTGTGTCTGGGAAGAGTTATCTGGATTATGTCAATTGAGATAGAAAGACTTACTCTAGGCATTCTCTTGATTTGGCAACTGATGTAGAAAAACATACTCTAAATGTAAATTGCATCATACCCAATACAATAATATTGTAGAATATTATTTTAAGATGTGTTACATTTGTTTATGCTGTGGAACATTTGTTTAATGATGCAAAGATGTGTTGCATTCTTTTATGTTGCATTTCTTTAACTCTGTGAAGCTGTGTTACTGTGCCTGCCTAAAACATCTGATGGTCTAATAAAGAGCTGAACGGTCAATAGCAAGGCAGGAGAAGGGATAGGTATGGCTGGCAGGTAAGGGGAATAAATAAACAAGAAATCTGGGAGACAAAAGCGGAAGGAGCAAGAGAAAATGAGGAGGACATTAGGGGCAGCCACCCAGCTACACAGCAACCCCTGGAGTAAGAAGTAACGAAAGGTAGACAGAAATACAGAAAGGTGAAAGGCACAAGGTAGACGGGATAATTTAAGTAAAGAAAAGCTGGCTAAAAACAAGCCAAGCTAAAGCTGGGCATTTATAATTAAGAATAAGCCTCCATGTGTGATTTATTTGGGAGCTGGGTGGCGGGTACCCCAAAAGAGCAAAAGCAACCAACTACAATTCCCTTGTCTTGAGTCAGAAAGAGGGGGGCAGGAAATCTAACTGAGCACCTGCCTTCATCTCTGTCTTTCCTACTGCATACACAAGGTGGCGAGCTGTATGACACCATTAGCAAGCAGATGAGGAAGTATTCATTTTGGAATCTTTCGCTCACAGAGCCAGGAGTATAGATTTTGAGAATATTAGTATGTAACTGGCATTAAAGTCAAACTCAGAATTGTTGATAAAAAAAAAAAAACTCTATGAGTGTGGCATTTGATCTATTCTGAGGAAGAGAAGCAGATCATGGGTGTGCCCCAATCTTGGGGACTGGCAGACACTTGCTACTGGACTTGGCACTTACCATCTCCATGAAGAAAACCAACTATCTGCCAACTGCCAGCACCTGCACATTTTGCTCAACATCGCTCCTGTCCATTAGGCTCTATTCAGCCTACATGTGAGGCGAAACAGCAGCAAAACAAAAGTAGGAAAGAATAATCCAGCTCCTGAATAGTCTTCAACTGCTGTCAGAGAAGAAATTCCTTTGGCTGGAATTATTCTGTGTGGTGTACAACATCCTTTCACGACTACCTAGTAAAATTCATCTGCATAATCTCAGAATGAAAATTTCCTATTTGCCCATCCTATATGACCTCCTGTGATTTCTCATGATGCCGGGTTTCATATGTTTTTCCAGGTAGTACCTCCTTAATAAACAGTAGCACTGAGATCCTGTTTTCACAGTTGGCCTTGGGAAAACATTGACTAGGTCAATAGGACCTCTCTGATGAACATGTTAGTCCAGGTTTTTTCCACTAGGAGTACTCCATATGACAAGATTATATCCTTTTGTTTGACCTAAAAAGTATTTTTTTTTTTCAGGAAGGGAACCAGATGAATCAGTAGGGGGAAGCATTGGGTCAGAGAGGTCAGGAAGGAAGATGCATGGTGGTGTATGTAATACACAGGTGATGTGACCTAACACATCACCTATGGAGAAAGAAGACATGAGTATCTTCTGGATCCCAAGGGCAAAGGTGAAGCTAAAATTGTGGTATACATTCTATAGAATGGTAAGAACCATATTTTTTAATCCAACTAGATGAACTAGATTAGTGTCTCCCCATCAAAAGGAGGACACACACACACACACACACACACACACACACACACACACACACACACACACATCAGCTCAAACATGGAAAATGCAGAAAGTAATTAGAAGACACTAAGGCAAAGAAAGAGTTCTCTTTACCTCTGAATCCTAAAAATTTTCATGCTGATCTTTGAACAAAAGCAGATGGCTAGGTGACCACTGAATGTTTGAAGGGCTGCTAGAGGATCAAGGAGGCAGGCATCTGCGATCATTCCTCTAAAACCTGGCTCTCTTTCCCATGTTTCTTCTCATCTCAAGAAGAAACTATTGAAGCCTTCCCACCAGCAGCTTGCCATTTGCTCTGCTTGGCTTCTGTGCTCTTCAGGGCAGCATTCCACTGGCTGGAAGACCAGGTCACAGCCAGCTGACTCAGTGACCTGGAAATTTCTCAGCATGGTATCATTCCTGTGGCCCTGCCCTACTCCCTCAAGTTCAGTGGCATCTTGATGCTCACCAAACTGAGCCAAGGCTTTTATACTAACCTCTAGCCCAAGACTTGTTTCTCTGGCTGAACTTGTTGGTCTGGGTCTTTGGCAACAGATTCTCCACTTAGCTGGGTTATACGCTGTTTTTTTGAATCCACAATGTATAATGTCTTTTCCTCCCTCATTTTTGGGTTTGGAGACTGCATGTCAAAAGTTCTAAATGGAACAGAATGCTACAATGCCATACACCTCCATAGCACCTATAGCAGATATTTGAAATTGACATCTAGAATGGAAAAGAAATATGTTGCTGCTGCAGCAGATGACACCATCCCCTTTTCATTGTGGGACCCAGGTTTTTGCACTTTCTCACATTTTCAACTTGGAGGAAAAATAATGTCTGGAAAGAACAATAGCAGATGTCATCTTAGCAAGCAAATCTGTTTGTTTTTCAAATGTCAAGATTTTGCCTCCTTATGTTTCCCTACTCCTTTAAAATATCCTGTACCTGACTGTCTCAGAAAATGACAAAGGATTCTGATTTACCTCCTTGAGCAGGGGTCGCTGCTCCATGGGAAGATTCTGAAGAGAGTTGAGTAGTTTCCTATTGGTATAACAACTGTCAACATGGTTATTAAAACTCTATTAGGAGATAAAATTGTGGGAATGTGAATTTGAACTCTAGATACTACTGGTGCCTTTGAAAGCTAACAGACAATACACGGCACAAAGAGACAGCATTCTAATAGGGCCTCAGAGGGTTACATTGGTTGACTAAAAGATTCCATAAATGTCTTCTAAGAAGCCCTTTATCACCTTCGTACCTACCGTACTTAGAGTTAAAAAATACATTCTGGCTGAAAAAAATATTAAACTGAGAAAATTTGAGTTGAGATAAAGTTTCATTCTAAATAGTTTGAAATGGGATCAGTTCTGATGATGAAAAGATATGTAGCAAAGAATTCACCCAAGGAAACAGGTCATGTAAGATAGTAATATTGAAGCATGCCTACTCGTGTTCAGTGTACACAAGTGTAAATGTGCATATTAAACTATCTAGAGTGTACAATATAATTATACTAAATAGTCAGATTAGCTGTGGTAACCTTGGATTAGTCTAAAACTGTTCTCAAGCAGCTTTAGAGAGACTGAGTCTTGTACATCCTTATTCTACAAAAGGACTAATTACAGTATCTTTTTCCCATTGTATTACAATTATAATTACATAATAATTACCCTTACATCTAAAAAGAAGCAAAAATAAACTAATGGGCATGTCAGAGATACAGTGAGTGCATCCAAATATCTTAAAATCTTTAATACCTTTGTTGTCATTGAAAATACACCTGGATTCAAACAAAACCAATATACGTATGACATTTAGGGATACATTAATGTTAGTTCACATTAATATAGGTAATAACACATAGTCACACAGAACTGTGGGAACTGATAATAGGTTTTGCTGTGTTGGGATGGAACCCAAGCCTCAATCATGCTAGGCAAACACTCTACCATTGAGCTACACTATCAGCTCTGGGACCAGCTCTTTAATGATGTTGAAGTAAACTACATTCATGCAGGAAAAAAAATCTTCATAACATTCAAATCAGTGGGTAAGTCAGATAAGATAAGTGAATCATTCATATGTGTTCATTTTTGTGTTATTACATAGCAATGAACTTATGAATTTAAGATGAGGTACTCCCCACTTATTTTAATGGAGTATGAATCAAGGCAGAAATTGAAGTGTGACAAACTTCATGGGCAAAAGAAATTCTTTCAAAGAGCAATTCCTATAATAGGACGCCAACAACAATTACTTGATGGGGGTTAGGGTAGATCCCTGATTGGCAGCACAGTGATGTAGCTGGATTTCTATTGTTTCCTAAGGTCCATTGGTGCCTAGTACTTGAGAAGTAAAGTAACTGTTCATATGATAATCACCTGCTATGGGTCAGATACTCTGCTAAACTCAGGAAACAATTGGCACTATTCCTATTAATCCTCAAAACCGTGACAGATAAGAAGAGCAATGACAATAGTTTTAAAGTAGAAACTAAGTTTGAGTTTAGGTAAATAACTTGCTTGAGTTCAACCAACTATTAAGAAGTGAAAACGGGATTTAAATCCAAGTATCTCACCTGACAGTCTGTGCTACTGCACATGGACCTGGAATCGCTCCTGGAGTATTAGTCCAAAGTAAGTTTGCTCCCATGTTTGGAGTCACTGTTGGAATGATGGTTATAATGGCCAAGGCCTCCTTTGTCGTTTATGTCAGTGGCCATTTGGTGTTGTTATCGTTCCTCCTTGAAGTAGTCTGATCAGTTGAGAGGTGAGGAACAGCAAAGAACCACTTACTTGGATATTGATAAAAAGGAAACTTCAGGGGTTGGGGATTTAGCTCAGTGGTAGAGTGCTTGCCTAGCAAGTGCAAGGCCCTGGGTTTGGTCCTCAGCTCCGACAAAAAAAAAAAAAAAAAAAAAAAAAGGAAACTTCAGCTTCAAAAAACCTAGGAAAACTTCAAAAAGCTTTTAGAAAATGGGCAGTCACTCAGTCATGTAAGTCCAACCACAGACCCATATGACACGTTGGCCTTAGGCTAGGAAGTCAACAAAGGGTTATGAATTATACAGGATAATTAATTTTTCCATTTAATCTGATATATGGCGTGCATAATTACTACACTTATATCAGATTATCACAATCTAAACTATAATAAATCAAACTGATGTATGGGTGACTGTAAATGAAGGGGAAAATATCTATACATGACCAATGGCTTGATTCTTGTGGAGCATATGGAGTCTGTACCTGAGTGTTTCCTTACGAACATGTTTATTTATACTTTATAATTTTTTTTAATAAAACAATCAGTCAAGTACATTTAGCCCTGTGAGCATGGAGCAGTCTCAGTATGCATTCAGGATATGGCCATAATTATAACTAATTCAAAATTCCTTTTAAACATATTTGACATTTGCTTCTTAATCTTTGTTCTATCTGATGAGGTCAATACTAAAACATACATCAACTTCAAGAGAATACTACCACTGGGAAATTGTCAAACTTCAGTCTCATGAATATTTTCCAAAAAATTATAGATGAATATAGGCTTCAATGTTCCTCACTAAAAAAACAATCCAACCTGGGGCCAAATATAAAAGCCCCCATCAAAAACTGAGCAAATGTTCATTACACCAATCTACCTGTGCCCAAAAGTCATTTTTAAAATTTTCATTTATCTTTCAGAAATGAAAAGACAGTCAGGCATGGTGGCCCATACCCATAATACTAGCTATTTAAGTATTTGGGATCCTGAGGTAGAGGCAAAGATAGCCTGAGCTACATAGTGAGTTCAAAACCACTGGACAAGTTAATGAGACCCTATCTCAAAATAATAAAATTTGAGGTGCTGGGTATGATACGGCTCAATTGCAGAGTGACTTACCATGCATAGGGAGGGTCATAATTAATTCCTGGCACTGACCAAAAAGAATAAACACAAAAAGTCAAGGAAACAAGAACAACAAAGAATCCCAAATACAAGACCTGGAGACTCAACTAACTCAGCACAGCTTAGTGTATCAAATATGTCACAGGAGGCAACATGGATGTGCAAAAGTTCTGCTCTGGACTGTAGTGGTTTGAATGAAAATGGCCCAAATATGCTCACAGGGAGTGGCACTATTAGGAAATATGGCCTTGTAGGAGTAGGTGCGGCCTTGTTGGAGGAAGTATGTCACTAGGGGCAGGGTTTGTGGTTTCAGAGGTTCAAGTCTGCCCAGTCTCTCTCTCTCTCTCTCTCTCTCTCTCTCTCTCTCTCTCTCTCTCTCTCTCTCTCTCTCTCTCTGTCTCTCTCTCTCTCTCTCTCTCTCTTTCTCTCTCTCTCTGTCTCTCTCTCCCTCCTTTCTCCCTCCTGCCTGGCAATCCAGATGTAGAACTCTCAGCTACCTCTCCAGCACCATGTCTGCCTGAGTGCCACCATGCTTCCTGCCATGATGATAATGGACTAAACCTCTGAACTGTAATCCAGCCCCAATTAAATGTTTTCCTTTATAAGAGTTGTTGTGGGCATCGTGTCCCTTCACAGCAATAGAAATCCTAAGACAATGGACTTTGGTATAACTTTCCATGAAAATGTTTTCACTTAAGTCTTCTGTTTCTATTATATGCCAAATATTCTCAGGCTTTTGCCTAGAATAAAACAATAAAATACAACAACAATAAAAATTAATAAATAAAATCTGCCTATTTTGGGACAGAAGCAGTCTGTTTCTTTCTGTACACTTAGTAATAACAATAAATCCTAAACTTTTGAAAACCTGTGGTAAATTTACAAATTTTATATATTATATTCCAGAAGGATTTATATATTCAGTAACAAGAAAAGTAATATACTCAGATTTCATATGCTGTATTTTTTGGTGATGTTTCTGGTGACAAAACATAAGTTTTATATTTTAAGGGGATAGATGTTAACCAAGACTGTCATGATATCCTTCAGAATATGTTATAAGGAACAAAATACCTTGTATATTTATATTATATTATATTATATTATATTATATTATATTTATTATATTATATTATGTTATGTTATGTTATGTTACGTTACGTTACGTTACGTTACGTTATGTTATATTATACTATATTACACTGTATTTTATTACTATATTCTTCTGTTCTATTCCAACTTATATCCTTCTTTTGCATATGAAGATCAATATTTCTCATCACCATTTGTTGAAGAGGCTGTCTTTCTTCCAGAGTGTGTTGTTTGCATCTTTGTGACATATCAGATGACTGAAACTGTGTGCAAAAATAAACAAAAGTCTTCACCTATCATTTAATCCTTAAATATATAGCTACAATTTTATAGGGAAAGTTAAACACTGTGCACCACCTAAGCACGACACTGTCTTCATATCAGATTGACATATATATATATATATATATATATATATATATATATATATATATATATACATACATATATACACATACATACATATAGAGAGACACACATATATATCTATAAAATGTTTCATTTTTGTAGTCATATTAAAAATAAATAAATGAAATTAAGTTACTATAATCCAATATATCCAAAAAACAACACTTCATTTGCAGCACTATCCACTTTGGAGTGTTCGAAGACCCAATGAAGCCAGTAACTGCCATATTGAAATCTTGTTCTAGATTCTAATTCCTTATCTAATTTTCAAAGCACCAGACTTCTTGGATGATTCTAAAGGATCATTTAAGAGAATGTTAATTATTTTAAAATATTTTATGGTTCTAATGCAACCAAGAGTTAAACTCTTGAATCTCCGGAAAGTGTAGGAAGATACACAGAACTGAAAGTTCTTTCTGACACAGATAATATAGAGAAGGGAAAGGAAAGAAGGCAGAAGGAAGAGGACAAAATGTATTGCAGGTAGTCATAAGAAAGACACATTTTAAATGCGTTTAAACACAGAGATGTTCAGTCAAGTAATTCGATGACTAAGTCACCACAAGAAATCATTTCTGGGTTGCAGAGACAATTGTGAGTATGTGTAAATGTGTTTGACTAAAATGAAGGAAAAGGGCGTTTGCACTATTGTTCAGATGTTATGACTAACAGTTTGGCATTGTGCTGTGACTTTAATGAAGCTTGGCTAAATACAGTGTTGTGTATTTAACTAGTTTTTGTGCTGGTAGGACCTGTTATCATCCTGTAAGTAAAGATGAAATGAACATGGAGAGATATGAGTGGGAAGAGAAGTAGCCAAATGGTAACAGTCCACAATTTCTATTCAGGATGTTCAGCTCATAAATTTTGCTTTCTATTTACAATTCCAATATTTCTTCTGGAAACAAGTTATCTAAAATGTAAAATGAAGAAGAAGAAGAAGAAGAAGAAGAAGAAGAAGAAGAAGAAGAAGAAGAAGAAGAAGAAGAAGAAGAAGAAGAAGAAGAAGAAGAAGAAGAAGAAAATACCCCATGGGAATAGGAAGAAGCCGAGTGCTAGAGAGGTCCCCAGAAATCCACAAAGATACCTCCACTACAGACTACTGGCAATGGTCAAGAGAGTGCCTGAGCTGACCTACTCTGATGATTGGATGGCTGAACACCCGAACTGTCATGAGGGAAGACTGGGGGGGCGGGGCAGGGTGACAGAAGGGAGGACAGGGGAACACGTGGCTGATATGTAAAATAAATTAATTGTAAAATAAAAATATTAAAAACCAAAACAAAAGATTATGTGCAGCCTAGCCTAGGACTCTAGAACAATGTTTAGGTTTTTTGGGGAAAAAAGACTTGATTTTTAACAGCTGCTCTTAGAAGCAGAGCCTTTGAAAAGGGGTTGGATCATGAGGACTCTTAGTTCATCATTATCAATCTATTCATGAATTCATAACTTAACTGGCTGTTGAGAAATGGAATACGAGAATATACCAAAGATGGGTAGAATTTTTCTCGAATTCATTCATCCTCTCAGTCTCCATCTGTGTGTGTGTGCTTGTGTATCTATCTCTCCTGTGTCTATCTGATTCTGTCTTTCTCTCTGTGTGTCTTTCTCTGTCTCTGTCTCTGTGTGTGTCTCTCTCTGTCTGATGGTCTCTGTATGTTTGTCTCTGTCTGTCTGTCTCTGTTTCTCTCTCTCTCTCTCCCTTCATGCCAGGCAGCCATGAAGTGTGCATCTTTGCTTCATGACATACTCACTGCCTTATCACAAGCCTAAAGGCCTAAAAGCAATGCAGCCAGACAGCTTTGGACTGAAGCTCTGATACAGTGAGCCAAAAAATCTTTCTTCCTCTAAGTTGATTTCTGCCAAGCCTTTTGTCACAGAGACAGAAGACAAACGCATCAACCATTAAGAACAGACTAGAAAAGAAGTTTAACAAAGGTTGGAGACTGGGGATGGAATATAAACCTATGATAAGCAGTGTCTAACCTCTGCTAGGTCATTGCTTTTTTGGAGAATCCAATGAATGATTTAAGATGTACTAACCATAAAATCTTAGATGCATGTTTATACAGATAAGAAGGATCAACAAGTGTTTCAATGACTCATGTGTTATGAATTCTTGCTCAGAAATTTGGTAAATTCAAGGGTAATTAAGGCAAGGTGGATATGTAGTATGGTCTCAAGAACTTAGATTATTTTTCCTTCAGTTTTCTTCTATAAATGCAGTTTAAATCAGATAGTCCTAAAACACGAACCCTGGGCTGATATTCAAGAGTGTTTGGTTAACAAGAACGTAAAAGGAATAATGACAAACTTTTAGATAAAAAGACACAAATTTTGCATGAGGAAGCTCTAAAATAGGGATGTTGGCTTATCTTGCAGTTAGGATGCTGTGTTAGGATGAAAACCTAGATTAAAAATTAGCCCCGGGACAAGGAAAATATAAAGGATTCCAGCCACAAATGAGATGTGGCTCTTCTCAGAGCTAGTGTTTTGAACAATGTATACTAGGCTTTTATGGATTCATGTGCATGTTAGAACTGTATGCTGGATGTTGTCCACACAGTGATGCTCATACCTGTCCTTGTCCTTACTTGTCCCTAAGTCTGTTCTCTGTTAAGTATCAGAATAGCATGCTCTTCTCTGGATATTACAAGATGAAGGAAACATTATTATCTGATATTATTCTTCCAGCCTTGGGAAGGTCTTGCCTGGCCTCAAGTGATTCATGGCCCCTCAAGGTTTATTGGACCATTTCCCAGTGTGGTTAACTGATAAGATACTTGAAAAATAATATTTATAATTTCCTTCTTAAAAGTGACCTTGGTTCTTGAGAAAGACCAAGTACTGTACATGAGAAGTGTTGTTGGAAAAAAGGGGAGAGAGGAAAATGATGAAATTAAATTTTAATTTCAAAATCTTAAAAAAATTAAGTGACCTTGAATACCTCCACCCTGTTTCCGTGGATACCAAATTAATACATCTACAATGGTATTCCTATGTATCACTTTCAAAGTTACACATTAACAGTTGTTTTTGAGGGAATGTAAAAAGATTGAAGGCATGGTCCTTACTTTGAAATTAGTAATTCTAAAAATGCTCTTGAGATGACTATTCTGAATACAATGGTCCTTAGGGGCATAATGGTGCCCTACTGGATAAATTAGACAAATATCCTAAACAAGTTCATAGTTCACCAAAGAAAGAAACAAGTATGTGTTATATGCTAATGTGGAGAACAAAGGGAGAAATAAGTGGCATAGAATCTGGGAGTTTAAACTAAATTGAAGCTTTCTAGAAACTTAAGTTCACTTGAAACACCCACAAATCACTAGCAAGCCCTCTAGGTCAGACCACATACTGAGAAAAAGAGGAGGCCAAAGGATGTGTAGAAGAGATAAAGGGATTGGAGTTCAGATGGGATTTGAGACTTTTTCTCTGAAGGAGAAATATTTTGATAAGCAATGGGTGAAACTTTTCTATCAATAAAATGAGGTCCAAGAAAGAAGACTATGTATTTCTTTAGTATGTATGCATATTAAAGAATATATTAATACATATTTTTTAAAAATGATAACTGCTCTTCTCAAGTGAAAAGAGGCAAAAAATGTCTAAATGGATCAGAGATGCACATTGTATTCAATAAAGATTCCTGAAAACCATTAATAAATCTACAAATACCTTGCTGGGAATAACAGAGCCACCCACAGTTATAAGGCAAAATGATAAAATCAAGATGTTAAAAAGAATCAGGTAGATCCAATTCACTAAAAATAATATCAGAATATTATATGCTTATAATATTTTATATAACCTATAATAAAAGAATCTGAAATGTGCAGATTTGAAAGGTTGAGTATCTGAATCATGAGCATCATGAACATGAAACTGTATTAAACTAAGGAGCCCAGAGTTTTCTGTGATTTTTCAACATGAGCTAAACAATGCATCCTTATTCTAGCTGGAGCTTCCTTTCCAGTTAGATGGAGGGTTTAATGGAAGGGCTACATTCAGAGTGGGTTTGGAGAAGACAGAATAAATTTAGGTTTGAGGCAGTTTTGAGTTTGCAGTTTGTTTTATTCATTAATTCTTTGCTATGAACCTCTAATGAGTAGTTATTGTTTGACTTCCTATGACAACTTTCCTGAAGAACACATTAAGTTGTGGGAAAGGCAAGTGGTCACTTACTGTAAATGAAACTATAAATTTAAGAAAAGAAAACAAAACGTCTGAGCAGCTAAAGAGCTTTTTTAGGATACAATTGAGTTAGTTTTGTGTTACATAGGAAATAACGAGCCTTTGGGGAATTTTTTCCCATGTCAGCAATCATTGGTATGTATTATGAATTTTAGCAAAATTAATTTAATCCCTATTGATTGAGCACATACATAGTCATTTGTACTTTCCTCATGGTAACTCAGAATGTGATCCTTTCTATGAATGAAGCCGATTAGATTTCTACGACATAAGAAAGGGTTGTCCTGTTTGTAATTGTCTCTGCTTGTAGCATTTAAAGCTTTATGAAAAGTCAAGTATCCACTTTGTATTTTACTTTATTTTTAAAATGTCTTTTAGTTCTTTGATAATTTTTACAAATAGTATTTGCCCAATTTTGTGTTTTTCATTCTTGTGCACTAAATTTATTTCAAAGCTCATAAAACTTCCTTACAAAAATAAAGGTTACATTTTGTGTATTGCTCTTAACCAATTTTAAGCTCACCGAGTCCAATATGTGCTGCTCATGCATTTTTGGATGTGTGGCCTTCCTTTGAAGGATGGCCAACTCTCTTGAAGCTATCAGTTCCCAAAAGCTCCTCAGCTAGGGGTAAGACTTTATGTCCATCTTCCCTCTCCAAAGTGGGATTTGGTGTGGCTTGAACTTGCTCTTTTGCATGTTACCACAAGCACTGAGTTCCTATGTTCAGATACCCTGCTTGTCCAGAAGACACTGTTTCCTTGTGTACATTAATCCATAATCTCTGGTTCTTACACTCTTTCTGCCCCCTCTTCCTGACCCCTTAGCCTTGGAAAGAGGGGATGTGATATAGATTGACATTTGGGGCTGAGCATTGTAGTCCTTTATTCTCTATACCTTGACCAGTTGGGAGTCTCTGTTTTAGTTAATGTCTACTGTAAATGCCAGCATGTCTGATGAGGGTTGACAGATGCATGGATCTATCGGTTAGATAATAACTCATTAGAGGTTAGTTTAGTACCTTTTCCATTTAGCAAAATCATGGTAGTCATAAGGGCAACCTGGCTACAACATCAATCACCTGACTGATCACTAGAGTTGATTCAGTTGATCTGGCTGGTGAGGTTGGTATCCCCTTCCTACTTCCATTTCTGCCCCTTCTGAAGTTGAGCACTGGATCAAAGTGACCTAGAAAGGAGGACTAATCTGCAGTAATGAGTACACAAGTAGCTGTGCTACCCAGCTAGAACCTCAAAATAAGTTCTCAAGCTTCAAGGGTGCATTTTTATTTGAGCTCCTCAGTAAGTCGACAGTTTTCACAAGTCATGTTAATTTACAATGGCTGCTGTTTTCTAAAGAGGGTATAGTCTGTAAAGACTGCTTCTACTGTAACTGTTTTACTTTTTTTTTTGGAAATTTCATACATAAATATTGCATTAAATCATTTTCACCCCAAACTCTCCCAACTCCCAACTCCATATCAAACTTGTAAAAAGCTTCAAAAAAAAAAAAAAGTCATGATTGAGCAGAAAATTTAAAAGTCAATGGTATAGGCCTGTGACAAAAAATTCATTATAAGATTTATCAGATATAAAGTAGTAAATAGTAATGTAATTTAATGGGTGATATTTATCTATTTATCTGAGATAACTATTAAACTAACAATATTCAGTCAATAAGTACACATTTGGAAAAAATTCTGGATTTGCTTATAAATTGCCTCTGGATTAAGATAAAAACTGGAAAAGAAAAAAGACACTGGAGAAATGATAATGGACTAAGGATGAGATAGAATAAGAAAAACACAAGATTGAAACACATATGAAGAGAAAGAAAAAGAACTATGAAGAAATTGGTTCAAAGGGAAAATGATTGTACAATTCTTTACATGACACTAAACTTCACCTATACCCTGTTTTATAACCTTGTTTGTGATAAATAATCAAACCATTAGAAATGAGAAATTGTTAGCTATATCAAAAATAATGAGTTGTATTTTAGATCAGAGATTAGGATTATTAGATTATATTTTAGATGGATGAGATAATAACTGTGCTGTTGACTGTAATACCAGAAACAAATGTATGTGCACCTACACACATACACAAACACACACAAAAGATTCATTTCTTCTGGCAGTACTAGTGGGATGTGACTGATGCTGTATTAGCTATAACTTTGCATAATTCAGTAAGTTTTCTCATACTTAAGGCCAAAACTTACTCCAATGGTTTGAACAAGAATGGCCCCCATAGGATCATATATTTGAATGCTCAGTTTCCAGGGAGTGGAACTATTTGATAGGATTAGAAGGATTAAGAGGTGTAGCCTTGTTGGAGAAAGGGTGGCACTAGGGGTGGCCTTTGATCTTTCAAAAGCCCATAACAGGCTCAGGTTTTCTCTCTGCTTGCTGATCAGGAAGTAAAGGTCTCAGACACTGCTGGAATGCCTGTCTGTGTGCCACGATGCTCCCAGCTGTGATGATAATGGTCTAAGCCTCTGAAACTATTAAAGTAAGGCCCCAAATAAATGCTTCCTTTTATAAGAGTTGCCTTGCTCACAGTGTCTCTTCACAGCAATAGAACAATGACTAAGGCACCCAGGTTATAATTTTGGGATGATCGCAATAAATTATAGGGAGCAAATATCAATAAAATTCACTTTTATATTTAGAGATTTAGTTCAAGTGGATAGACAGTATTAAGATTTTCTATTTTGGGAAGTGTATGTGTGTGTGTGTGTGTGTGTGTGTGTGTGTGTGTGTGTGTGTGTGTGTGTGTTTCTATCAGCAGTAACAACAAAGCTAATATGCAATAATTCCTTTCGGTGTGAGTTCTATGCTCTATAGTTCATAAACTTAATCTTCTATGATTAAAACAAAGAATGTAAAATTTCCCCAAGTTCAAGCAGTTTTTAAAGCAGTTATTACATGCATTAGCTGTGCTGTGATTTTTTCAAAGTTTAAAGTTCTGTGGTGGGGGAAGCAATGGATTGTGGTAAAAGACAGGTTTCTAATGCTCCATGAAAGCCCCCAAATTTAGCTAAGAACCATCATTTTCTTATGACCATGTATTAAAGTTTAATAGAGAAGTGTGATTATGATACACATGAAGTGTTTCTCCAAAAGGCTCATATGTTGACACCACAGATGGTGATGTATCAGGAAGTAAATGGATCACAAAGACATAACTTCATCAGTGTTTTAATCCATCAATTAGTTCACAGCTGAATACCTATTAGGAGGTGGAGATTAATGAACATAGGACACTGGGAATATGTATTTGAGAGGTAGATGGTTTTCCCAGTGCTATTATGTCTCCATATATGCTTCCTCTCTTCTGTGATATGACGTTTGGCTTCTGCACATGATCCCTGCCATGATGTTCAGCCTTCCCTTAGCCCACAGCACTGAAGTCAGCCAGCCATGGATTGAAATCTCTGTTGTCCATTTCTCCCTGGTATTTGTCACAGTGATGAAAAGACTAACAGACACATTTATTTTAATGAATGAATTTTGGAAATCGGGAGTTTGTAAGTTTTACCTGGAGTCCATATTGATTTGATAATGTCTACCAAAAACTTCAATATATAACTCTATTACAAATGGTGTCTTTGTGGTTATTATTAATTAAGAACCTAAGAATAAAATCATCTTGGATTTAGATGAGTTCCTAAATATAATGACTGTTTTAGAAAAAAATGAGAGAGCAGGAAGACAGAGAGAAAAAGAGAGAGGGGCAAGAGAGACAGAGAAAGAGAGACAGACAGACAGAGAGCAAGAGAGATAGAGGAAGACCATATGAAAAGGGAAGTGGGCAGATACAGGAGTTATGTTATTGAAAGCCAAGGAAAGGAAAGGCATGCAAAACTTGGAAAAGGCAAGGAAAAATTCTTCTCAATAGTTCTAAAAGACAGCATGATCTGACACCTTAATTTCAGATATTTAACCTTAATAATGCCGAGAGAAAAAATTTCAGTTGTCATCCCAGCCACTGATTCACAGAACTCTATTATGTCAATGGGAATTTCCTTTGTGGTTGCAGACTTGTATCAGCTACAGCTGCAGTCGTCTGAAGCTTGATTGGGTTAAATACGTAGCATGACTCAGTGACTTTACTGGCAAGTTAGTGCTGGCGGTTGGCTAGGAGCTCAACCACGCCTCTCACCTGGAGGCCTCAGTCTTTCTCCTTGCTAGCTTTCCACTGAACTAGTCAGGTTTCCTCCAACTGTGAAGGCAAACTTCCAAGAGGGTCTTTCTGAAGAGGGTGTGTCCTGAGAACTAGCTTCCCAGAGCCCTCGCAGATGCTACAAGCATGTAGATCACTCATCTACAGGAATTCTTGAGCATAACTTCTGCTACATGATACTCATCAGGAAGCCACTATCTTTAGCTTAAGTTTAAGAAAGGAAAAGTTGGACTCCACACCTCCCTTAATAAAAAATGTAGAAAATGTTTTATGAGCATCTTAAATCATTCCTAGGAATCTAGGTCCAAATTGTCATGAGACTATTTTCTACATAAGAACAAGTCAGGAAATTCTTTATAACCTGATATTACTGATAGGAGTTAGTTCCAGTGACTAAATTTGGGTTAATTAAATAATGATGCCCCTAGAAAAATTGTCCCTAGAAAATCGAATTATGTATGTACCAGCATGTAGACAGTATACATGTTTATAAATAATAAACAGAGGAACAACTGTATAAATGCATTTCCTGGACAGAGAAAGAAGATTAGTTTCAGAAGTAGCAGTTTGGAAAGTCCCTATTTGTGTAACTGTCACGTTTCCTATGTTTAGAGCTCAAGTGATAATTATGCTGTGCTCTAGTGCAGGACCTTCTTTGGGGAAGAAGTTTAGCAGAGAGTCATGATGTGGACCTCAAGACTTATGGAGGTAACTAACTTCATAAAAATTCATCAGATAATATCCCACCCACACCCCAGCAGGCGACATGAGGAATTAGCAAGACTAGATGCTCCAGCCTTTCAGCTAAGGTTCAATTTTGTGATTATGGAATAGTTTACCTCCTCTGAACTGTCTGCTCCATGGTGTTGCAATGGATTCCCACCTTATTTCTGTGTTGAGGGTTACACGTTTGAAGCTTCTCCTCCATCCCATTGAATGTTTCCAAGTAGGGAAAGAAGCTTTGTCTATTGTTCTCTGGGCAAATACATATTAAGAGATATCTTGATGTGGAGCTGGGGAGTATTATGGAGTTAGGGAGAAATGTGGTGCCAGCAAAACTCCCAGGAATCCACAAGGATGATCCCAACTAAGACTTCTAGCAATAGTGGAGAGGGTGCCTGAACTGGCTTTCTCCTATAATCAGATTGGTGACTCTCTAGTTGTCATCAGAGAGCATTCATCCAGTCACTGATGGAAGCAGATGCAGAGATCCACAGCCAAGCACTGGGCCAAGCTCTGGGAGTCTTGTTGAAGAGAGAGAAAAAGGACTATACCAGCCAGGAGTGTCAAGGTTATGACAGGGGAACCCGCAGAGACAGCTGACCTGAGAGCTCTTGGGAGCTCACCAGCTCTGAACCCACAGTTATCCCTGCATGGGACAGACCTAGGCCCTCCGCATATGGTGACAGCTGGGTAGCTTGGTCTGTTTGTGGGGCTCCTAGCAGTGGGATCAGGACCTGTCCCTGGTGCTTGGGTTGGCTTTTGAGAACCCATTCCCTATGCTGGGTTGCCTCGCCCAACCTTGATGCAGGGGGAGGAGCTTGGTCCTGCCTCAACCTGATGTGCCATGCTTAATTGACAACCATGGAAGGCCTTACTCTTTCTGAATGGAGACAGAGGAAGGGGGAGGGGGTAAAATGTAAGTGAGAGGAGGGAGTGGGAGGAGAGGAAGGAGGGGAAACTGTGGTCTATATTTAAAATTTTAAAAAAATTAATAAAAAACAAAAAGTGTTACAAAATGCTTCAAACCTTGAACTCACAGACCTATTCTTTATCACTAAGCACTCTTTTCTCTGACCTTTAATTTGTCCTTATTTCTTGAGGTATATCCTCAGGTAAATACTTGATATTTATTTTAGAACATATTTGAATTTTTGCAGCTCACTTATCAAATGGGTACTTTCAGGTCATATTGCTAAGGTTAAGTAAAATGAGAGCACTCACTGAAAAGGCATTTTATATAAACAACTCCAAGTAACATGTTGATCCAGCAAAATCTAGAAGGCAGCTATGTAAAAAATGGGATTTGACAAATACTAGTGTAGTTAGAAAAGAATTAGACCCTTGGGCAGTAATCAGACACATCTTTTCTTCATATATGTCTACCTCGGATAGAGCATTGTTGTAGTTTCTTTTCCTATTGCTATGATAAAATATCCTAACCAGAGCAACTCAAGGGTGAAAGAGTTATTTTAGCTCACAGTCCACAGGCACAGTCCACCATGGTAAGGGCAGCAGGAGCTTAAAGGAGCCATTCACATCATGTCTGCAGGAAGCAGAAAGTGATGGATGCATGCTATACCTCAGCTCACTTTCTCTTTTTAAAATGTGCAGGATTCCCACCCAGGTAACAGTGCCACCCACTGTTAAAATAGACCTGACCACATCAGTTAACTAAATCAAGACAGTTACAGACTTGCACAGAAGCCAAACAATCCTTAGAAATTGCTTAGATGAACATAGATCCTGTCACGTTGACAATTAATAGTAACCTAACTAGTCACAGGTTTTTGGACCAAATTAACAATACCAGACATGAGATCCATCTTGTGGAGAAGACTTTAAATCCAATCAGAAAGTGGTTAGTTACTCCCATAACATTCATACCACTATTGCGTGAATGGGCATATCATGCCAGACCAGTAGTTATTATACAATGAACTGTGCACAGATCAACAGGATTATTGAATGCTATTATACCCTGGTAGAGTAAATAGATCCTTCCAGCACTATGATAGTAAAGCTTCTTGGTCCATCTTCTTAAAGTGTTACAATACTACTTGTTCAGATGGTTATAACTGAGCAATTGTCCTAAAATTCAGACATGAACTTTAACTTCTATCTTGCCATTTACTCTACATAATTAATATCATATAATCTACAAACGTGAGAGAACTTAGTTTCTCATTCTCATTTCTTCCCATTTTTCCTTTTTTGTTGTATCATTACCTGTTTCCCTTTCCCCTCTTCAATCCTTCCATGTTCATTCTTCCATCTCCCTCTCAAATATATGGCTTCTTTTTCTTTGACTATAACACACACACACACACACACACACACACACACACACACACACACACACACACGAAACATTTCTTTGATATAAAATCTGCTGAATCTGATTTTGTTGTTTGTATACATATGATTTCAGAGCTGACCTCTTGGTATTTGATAACAGTGTGTCTATTGGTGTTGTCATTATTCAGGTTTTGTTTAGGCAGTCATTTCTAGGAGACACAGTCTCTCAGCATACTTCCTGGTCCTCTGGTCTTGCAATCTTTCTGCCCCATCTTCTGCAATTTACTATGAGCTCCTCACGATCCACTGGTCTCTGTCTTATGTCCAGTTGTAGTTTCCTGTCGAAAGATGCTTCTTTGCTGTGGGTTAGAGCTACATAATTAGAGCTATATTTGTTGGTATAATATTAACTTTTAGAATACAGCTAGGAATTTTCTGGTCTAGTAAACCGGCAGTAGCAGGTTCTCTTCAAATTCCATGACTTCACTAGCCCTGGGCAGCTGCATAGCTTTCTAGTACCAAGCATAATTTCCCTTCTTTGAGTAGCATTTAATTCCAATTTGAAGACTGTTAATTACTGTCAAGTTACAAGGACCACTACTGAAAATTTAGGATGTATTCCCATGTCCATCATTTTTGTGGTTTACAGACATCACACCTTGATAGAACTATTGACTGTTCTCCTCCCTTTGCAACTTGCATAGTACTACCTGGTACTATAAAAGCTAGACCATAGGAAGGGGGCTTTCAGATTAGATCCAGTTTATCCAAGTCCTGTGTCCCAAATGTGTGATATCTTCAGCAATAGGAACTTTCTTTCAACCTTTCAACCTCCGAGAGCTAACTTAGGGTAATAGCAATAGCCTATATTGTTTTGGGAGTCTCTTGGACAACCCCAGTCAACAATTCCAATGGAGGTTTCTCATGGCTGATACGGAGAATTTTGTTAAGTAGTCTGTGGCTCTGAGGAGCTTGTCAGCTCAAGTGCCAGAAGCATATAAATGTGTGTGTGAGTGTGTGTGTATATATATACACTTACATGTATTATGTTATAAATAATTTTAAACAAATATAAAATAATACAATTCCCTTGGGCTTTACTGGCCATCCTTGCTGCTACTTGTCACTCCTTTTTTCTTCTGTACTGGTTTCTCCCCTCCCCAACTAGAGTCCCTCTCTTCATTTTCCACATTTCCCCCTTTCACATCACCTGTATCCTCAGGCAAATGACATCCTCTCTGACTTCCAGTTTTCCCTGTCTGTTGACCTCTGAAAACAGCTCTGTCTTCCTTAGAGGTGTGTTGTTTTAAACAAAGCTGGTGTGCGAAAATTCTTCGCTGATGCTAAATTATGCAAAGAGATATAAATATTGAACATGAAAGTTGACTGAGAAAACTACAGCTGATGGCACTTTTAGGATAAAATAGACAGTATTCCAGATTCCTAAAAGGAACCCTAGTAGTCTAGTACAGATAGTTTGTGGGCCTCTGTGAGTTGAGTGTCTTAAATTCTTCTATAGAATTGTGATAAGAATTCCAACTTCATTGAATACCTAGTGGATATATTGTACACAGTTAGCACATGCAAAGAACTTGGAAAATGACTCATTTTCAGTGTATGATCAGAATGTTGATGTTAGTATTAAGTTGCTATATTTAGTCATTGCTAGTAAGAAGCCTGAATACTTTCTGGGATATTTTTTGTTTTTGTTGTAGCTGAAGAATGTAGACTTCGGTGTTTCTTTCTGAACATTTTTTTATTAAATTGTAGCTTCTATATATATTAAAGTGGGAATGAAAGCTTAGAGAAGGTGAGGTTTTTTTCTTGTATTTGCTGTAGATTTATCAGTGAGTGGGTTTTTTTTTTTAACTTTAGAACTACATTTATTGTTTACAACAGCTGATGGTTAAATCTTTCCAAGTCCAATGAAATTAAAGATTAGTGAGTAAGCTATGGAGTCTGGAGTTGAGTCACCATGGTTTGAATCCCAGTTTTATTACTCCTTAAGAACTATGACTGTTGAACAAATTACTTAAGCTCCTACAGCATCAATAACCCCAGCTATTAATTGGAGAAAATAACTACCTCTGGAACAAAGTGATGGGAGTATTAAGTCAATGCACATTCCTATTGTTACTGGATTAGTTTATAATGAAGTCTACAGTGCTACCTTTTAAGTTTCTCTAATGGTAGATTAGACAGAGAGTTGAAGCTTAAGGACTATAAGGTATATTTAAGTAATAACAATATGACTCAGTTTTCTGGCTGCTGGTCTTATAATGTCTCAACTTGCTAAACAACCATTCCTTTTGAGAAAGGTGTTCTGTAAAAGAGGGAAACTTGAATAGACATGACCCACATTCCTTTTCCTCCCAGCAGATTCTCTAACCTTATTACTCTAATACAATGCCAGGGATGCTGAGCCTGACTTGTCTCTATTCGTGAGCAGATCTTTTTGCTCCCTTCCTGGGTTCCTACATAGCTTTGCCATGTTGCAGATGTTAATCTCAGGGATTTCTAGACTTTTATCCCAAAGTATACAAAATGTAAACTGTGTGATAAATGCAGTAAAAGACTTAGTTTCTAGAAACTGGGAGCTTGGAGTCAGTCAAAGTTAGGTGTTCCAGGCTGAACACATTCAAGTATTACCACCGTGGAAGTCTCTGGAAGCATTATGCCATTTGAAGCTTCCCATCTGCTTTCTATTTGGAGGATTCTTCTCAAGTCAGCTCTAATGAACTAAAACTCAAGGGTGATTTTTAACAAAAAAAAAATCACATTACCAATTTCACAATTATGATCTTAAGAGGAGTGCACACATTTTGAAGCCTCAACCTTAAATTTTCAATGAAGGACTTCAGGAAGTACATCAGCCCTCGGTACAACTTTGTAAAAACTAGTTTTGATG
This sequence comes from Peromyscus maniculatus bairdii, assembly GCF_049852395.1. NCBI lineage: Eukaryota > Metazoa > Chordata > Mammalia > Rodentia > Cricetidae > Peromyscus > Peromyscus maniculatus. The sequence goes on along the minus strand of NC_134866.1, from coordinate 29,023,998 downwards.
TCAAGTGTTTCAAAATCTTCCTCTTTTGATATACACTCTAATTTTCCATTTTGCTTGTGAAACATGCAAACCTCAAAATATGCAGAAACTCGAACAGTAAAGAAAAAAATCCTGAGAACACTTTCTGTAAGGAATGATGTGAGAGGCTAACCAAACAGGCACAATAAGAAAAGCTGCTTATTTTAATTATCTTATTTTAATTGCCACGGTAACTTTAGACAGTAAAACCTAATAAACATCAAATTGCCAACTTTCAAAGAATGTTATATTAATCAACAGTTCCTCTCAGCCAAGAGACAGTTCTTGGTTTGGTCAGCTAACAAAGTGGTTCCGGAATAGCCTGGTCTTTATATTCCCACTCTGGGTGTCTGAGACTGAACTCTCTTGGAGACATCTAAGACACATAGTCATTATGTTGCTTATGAAAACTCTATCCCTTGAATAGTGGCATATGAGCCAACGCTTGAGACCAGGAGGGGGAAAGTACTTGAGAGTTCTTTGCCTTTACCAATGGAGTAATTTGCAACAGGTTAAAAGTAATTTAGCAAATCCATGGGGCTTGATTTACCGATAAAGAGAAATGTACCAAGACAACACTAGACTATATAAAATATCTAATAACTGACAGAAGCACATTAAGAAAAGAGGCTTGTCTTGGCCCATCACTGTCAGAGAGCATCATCCACTAAGGGAATGACCAGAAAAAAGGCCTCTCTGTGGTGACATCCACCAAAGGACAGAACAGAAGAGAGGCCTCTCTGTGGTGACATCCACCAAAGGACAGACCAGAAAAAAGGCCTCTCTGTGGTGACATCCACCAAAGGACAGACCAGAAGAGAGGCCTCTCTGTGGTGACAGAAGTTTGTGGCTGCCACTTCTGATATCTTGTGGGATCAAGAAATTGTGATCTTGGACTAAAGCCAGAAGTAAATATCTCTTCAAGCTGCCCCTAGCAGTGCATTTCTGCTGGGTTAGATCAAAGTACCAAAGGTTCCACAATAATAGCAAAAGGCATATGCATTTATTTAACAAGAACACACACACAGAACATCAATAAAAATTTAAATGTCCTATTGCTTACCAACAAATCCATAAAATTGGTTTATAACAAGAACCTAAAATTTTTTAAAGAACATATTTGAAAAGATAAAAATCAAAATTATCATACATATATGAAAGCATCACTTAACAGAGAATTTTGTTTGGATTAATGTGTAAATTGGTAATAAGTCATAACATATTCCAAGAGAAATCCCTTGTTCAGACACATATATGGGTACTTTCAAATGCCAAGCTAAATGTGTTCAAAGATTCACAATTGATCAATATTCACAGGAGATGAGTAATGTTTCCCTCTACTTATGTCCCTGTGAACAGAATAATTTGCATTATTCCATTCTCAACATTTTACAAAACTATAAAATTGCCCAGACAATGGAAACCAGAGGTTACCTGGAAAGGGGCATCAATAATCTTTCTTTTTTTTTTGCCATTTCAAGCTTTTATAATGATTTTCCTGGCATATTCAACACTATACAAGATTGTATATTATAAAATAATAGCTATCAAAAGTACTAACAATTATGATAAGCTTTGTAGCTAAGTAGCTTACTCAATTATCACAATAACTCTAAAAGATACATGAATGATCTTAAAATATATAATTTTATGGGCATTCAAAATGTTATGTCAACCATCTTTTCCTCCTCACTAAGGGACAATTAATGACCAAGAAAGAAGACAGCGGTGACATTATTATATCCTTCTTTTGTTCATCTTGTGATTCTGGTGTGTGGGAATCTGGGCAGCAGGTATGGACTCTTCTTCAGTTTGTTAATCTATCAGTTTAGTTTTAAACTGATAAGTGAGAGGTCTTGGTATTTGATCATGAACTGCCATCTGACTAATTTTCTCTAATCTGAGCTACCTGCTAGTACTGTATTCCTCCTGTGTAAATCAGCAAAGAAGAGAGACTAGGACACTTCCTCAGACTGTGAAGGAAAAATAAATAAATAAACTGTTCTCCAAGATGATTCTATGAAATGCTGTCACTCTCTGAACCCCTCCCTCTAACCCCATTCTAACTCTCAATATCACAGTTCCATGGTCTCAAAGTATTTTATGTGTCTATTCTTTCACTAAATGATGTATGGGCTTGGTCCAAAAAAAATCAGCCATCAATAAGATACACAAGTTTTTCTCTTTGTAAATAGACGCTTTAAAAAAAAAAGACATATAATATTTAATGGCTTAAGTGGTGAGAAGTGCTATGGAATAAAAAAGCAGGAAGGGGAGGTGAGAAGGAAATGAGAACATAGTGTGAGTACAGTAACTGCTCAGGGAATGCCTGACAGAGACGTAAAGTTGCCAGAGTGAGTCATGCAGGTATCCAGCAGAGATGCGCATTCTACAAATTCAAAGACCTGAAGTGTGCAAATGCCAAAGGTGCCGATGAACAGCCAGACAGCAGTGTGAATAACCTTCTACTCTTCTTAAATATTGAAGCGATAGTTCATTTTATGGGCTTGGCACACAACGGCACATATTGGGAATGAATGAATGAATGAATGAATGAATGAATGAATGAATGAATGAATGGAGTTCAATGGGCTTTTTCAAGAAGTTCATGAAATATTAGCGCTGTGAGCTTATGAGATTACCTCCCATCCCTCATCAAACTTGGGAGGAGCCAGCACTGTTTGAAAAGTGAGGTAACTCTTCATGTTAATTGTCTTTTTCATAGTTTCTTCTTCACTCTTTGCTTTAGACCTATTACTTTAGAAAGACCTAATCTCTTGTTTTCTGTTTTTTATATTTAAAAAATTAAAATTCATGTAATCAAAATATGAATTGCTGTTATCAGAGGTGCATTAGTCACCAAATTAGTCCTTTTAAAAAAGCCTGATGAATGTGCTTTGCCAAGAAAAAGAATCATCAGAAAATGTTTGTTTTCAGATAGAGACCAAACGGCAATATTTTCTCTTAAGATCTGGGCAAAGACGCACCAAATCATTCATGTTTTCTTCCTTCCCATTCTTCACTGTGTGACACTGTTACACCACAGTTCAGATAGAACTCAACATCACTTCATGCTTGCTACGTATATGGCAGTGAATTGTTTACCCCTCTTTAAAGCATGCTCTATGTCACATTTGGGGGATGACCCTAATAGTTCAAAAGTGAGAGCATTAAACAAGCATCACACTATGGGGTGCTCAGCCCATGGCTCCTTTGCAGTGTACCCAGTGAATTATTTTTCCATATTCTTCTCTAAAGTATGAATTCATTCACTCCCCAGTCTCTCCCCTGCTACCTAAGTGGTCAGTCCATTACATTTTCTTCTTAGGGGAAAAAGGAAATGACAATATTAGGAAGCAAGGGGACAAGATCTTTAAGAGCTATAGATGTGTATCTTGGTCTAGTCACATGATTTATCAGAGAATGCAGCAGAAAAGGGGAGGCACGGGACAGGCAGAGATCAGGAAGTCCATGAGGACATGTCACTGGAGACTAATCCAGCTGATCTAGAGAACAGCACAAAGCAACACCAAGAAGGGGAAGAGACACTGCCAGGCCCAGGCCAAACAGTTCACACTCCATCCTGGTGAGGTAAATGCATGGTCAGGGAGCTGCCACTTCTCGGGAAGATCTCACCGGTTTTACAGCCACTGATGGAGTGGAGAGCTGGGTGACACTTAGCAACCTTGCATGATGTCTGTAGATGCTGATTTGCCTGTCGGGGTTTAAACCTGTGCCTCATGTCTGACACGCTGGGACTGTGGGTTTCTGGAGGAGGCCAGGGGCCTGTGAAGTGCGTTTGCCTGTCTTGTGTTCCCCATTGGCTAACTTCAAAGGAAGCTCCTTAGCCATTAATGCTCCCTGGAAAGGAAAAGGAGAAATGCTCTTTTAATGAGCCGAGCAATGCAGGCTATTACATGGCCACTGGGGTGCCACATAGTGCAATTTTCTCAGCTCTTTTGAACTCAGAATGGCTGACCTGGAAAGAGCCACATGGAGGCTGTCTTTATGGAGGATGTACCTTGGCCCCTGATGCTGTGTTTTCCTCTTTCTTATGGCTCTGATGATACCATCCCAAGATAGCAAATATTTGAGTTCTAGTTAGATTTGGAGGTGAGATTTTGGTCAGATTTATGACTCAGACCGATCTGTTATTAATCCCTTCCCGGTTAATATGTAGTTTATAGATTTTGATGTCATACTTAGGTGACAGTTACATCTGAGTATAAAAGGTGAGAAAGTCAGAAGCTCTGGGAAGACCTGGATGGGGCAGTAATACAAAATTGTGATGGTTTCACATGATCTCAAGGCTTAATAGGCAGTGTAAGCCTTTACAACATTCAAATGGGTTTCCAAGTGGTAACTATTCCCAGGAGACTTCTGGCATCCTGTGGTAATGGCGAAGAATTATTGATTTTATGGTAATTTCTATTACATATGTCCAAGGGCCTCTGTTAAAATTCCCTTAACTGTGTGGCCATTGGATATTGGAAATCTGTTGTTTTGTTCTGAGAGCTGGATGTCTGACACTAGAAATCTGAGATCAGAGTGTTTATGGGACTGTGTTTTCTCTAGTGATTTTAGGGGAGAATTCTTCTGTGACTTCTCCCTTTCGGTGTTTTCCCGAGTGTTGGGTTATTGAGCACTGTTTTCTTCATATCTTCCTTCTGTGTGTTCCTGACTGTCGCTAGAGTTTTCCTGCCTTGCCCACAGTCAGGACAAATCTCTGTCACCCGCCAGTCGCACAGCCGCTCAGACCCAACCAAGTAAACACAGAGACTTATATTGCTTACAAACTGTATGGCCGTGGCAGGCTTCTTGCTAACTGTTCTTTTATCTTAAATTAACCATTTCCATAAATCTATTCCTTGCCACGTGGCTGGTGGCCCACCGGCATCTTCACATGCTGCTGGTCATGGCGGCATCTGGCAGCCAGTCCTTCTGCCTTCCTGTCCTTTTATTTCTCCTCTCTGTTAGTCCTGCCTATCCTTCCTGCCTAGCCACAGCCGATCAGGTTTTATTTATTGATCAATCAGAACAACTTGACATACAGACCATCCCCCAGCACAGCCAAGTGCAGACCATCTCAGACACCTGCACTCAGGCCCATGGTCCTAATCATCCTCTATGCGGACCTGCTGGGTAACGCCACAAAGAACCCAAGAAGGGCTCCCACAGGACATACAGAACATCCCACAGCACCTGACTCTTGTCACAACTTACTTTTCGACCCACCTAAAGGATCTCGTTTTAACGTGACCACCTCCATGATAACCTTATTACAATGATATCACATAAAGTTTAGGTCTCCAATTTATTTTATAAGGTACACAGTTCCAACCCATAGGTTATACTACAAGTGGTCAACATTGTCAACTTTTTAACTCATGTTGTCCAATCAGAAAGAAGGACAGGCTACAGTTGTTAACTTCAATAAGTAAAAACAGAGACCTAGTTACACTGGTATTTCAAATTAATATGACTTAATGTAGGATGAGATGTTTCTTTTAAAAAATACATTGTTTCTGTAAATCACAAATTTGACAAGATGAGCTGTATTTTCTCAGGCAATCCTCACAATGTTCCCCATTCCCCTCCTAGCTTCCAGTTACTGTTTCTCCCTATTACATGAGAAGCAATGGCCTTTCTGCTGAGAATCCTGCACTAGGAGCTGTGTGCTTTGGGGGACAGTAGCCAAAGTACAATCAGTGTTTTATTTGATTGAGGCATTTACCATTTCTAAGACTCAGTTTCTTCATCAATTAGAAGGAAATAAATATAACTTTCCTACCCTCTTAAATTATTATTGTAATACTTGAATAAGATAAGTGAAATACAAGTGTCCCCAGATGGCCAGAGTGTCAAAACAGAAGGTCATCATTTATACAGTGGCAAGTTGGGGCGTTTGCAATCCTGCCTTATTCCCTGGTCTGTCAGGAAGCCAGGCAGATAGACTAGTCATCACCATCCTTTACCTGCAGTAATTAATAGTCTTCTTCTGGAACCATGGCCATGGATGTAGTGTTTCACATTTGAAAAAAAAAAAAAAAAAAAAAGCTAAAGAATGGAACTAAGAAAAAAAAAATTCCCACCAACAATTTAATACATCTCTCTTTCTGGATATGGACTTTTGTAACAGTAGGTAAGAATTCACCTTTTAAAATTGGAAAATATCCCATCACACATACACACAAAATATTAATAAGGAAGGGTAGGAGACCATGTAATGCTGAGTATTGACATCACAGTCTTTCACTAACAACATGCAACCAATTCTAGAGAAAATTTTCAAATAAGAACTGGAATAATTACCTATACTTGCTAAATAAACACACAGCGTGGTACTATCAAAATGAAAATCCGTCATTTCTATTTGGACTCTGAGGACCCATAATTAAGAAAGCTTGGCAGCTGTTTGAAATCCACACACCTAAGGAGGAAAATTATGTGCTTTTTCCAGTAAGGAGACTGTGATTTGTATTTTAAATTCTGTCTCTAAGGGATTTCTTACCAGAAGGTGAAAGATTTTTCTTCATTTATTTGAATCAAAGTGTTCTTATTAGAATTTACAAAATGTACCATGAATGTAACAGTATGTTCTAGTAGATGGCTACAAGCTTATGTAGCACTCTGAGATATTTACCATTTCATTTTCCTCAAATAATTATCATAAGTCATACTTCATGAGTTATCAATAAAATATCCTTATCCTTGTTTCAATTGGATATTTAAGTGAGCTACTATCAACTGTTGCAAAAATGCACATTTCACAACATGTACTTCCTTTAAAGCTGTTACATACTATTAGTAATGAACATAGTGAATATTTCCATTAGTAGGTCACACAAAAGAAAAGTCCTATGAAATTCATTGTCAAATACAACATTGTTCAAATATTTATGTTAGCTAGAAAAGCTAATATTTCTTCTTCTAATTAGAACTCTAGTTCTAATTAAAATTTCCCTTCTTAATCTTCTTATGTTTAATTTAAAATGTAGCCTGGAGGTATTTTTAATAGAAAGCAACTTAAAATAACCAGTGATGTTTTCATTTTATCCAAAGTACCCATCGCAGCAGAGAACACTGAGGGGAAAAGTAATCAATCAGTCTTGCCGAAATCACTTAGAAGTAAGAGAGGCCTATTCACCTCTGTTCTCCCACACAGGTCCCCAGCAGAGAGAAGGACTAGAGGGATGAGGTGGCATCTGCCAAGAGGACCCATATACAAACACTTCCCCTGAAAAGCTTGACAAATATCCACCGTCAGAAAATAATTTTACAAGCTCTATGGTCTTAGCTGTTGGTGAAAAGATGCTGTAGATGAGCTTATCGTCCAAAGTCATCTGAAATTGTTGGGTTAGGTGGCTTAGCGATTTCTTTCTTTTTTAAAATGCCCTTTTGAAGTTTGCAAACCATTATACCATGCAATGGAACCATGCCATGGCTGAGCTTTAGACCTAAGAAGACAAGTTTCCACTAATGATTATATCTCAACCTTAGACATTAGTCACTGTTAATCTTTTCATCTTGCCACACACACACACACCCGTTTAACTATCTCCTGCCATGATAACAACCAAGCAAGCAAACCCTGTGCAGCATTTTCATATCACTTACCTCTAGCCTTTTCTTCCCACTCTAGAGCTCAGAGATATAGTACAAAGAGCAGGGCCCCTATGATGAGTAGTCAGACGAACTTGGTCCTCCATCCAGATGCTGTCACACCTGACTATGCTTTAGCTTCAACCTTGCTTCCTACTTCTCTGTTCCGTGGATGTGGAGGTCACTGAAAGGACCCTATTTAGGTAATGAAATATCTTTATAAAATCCACATGCCAGCTTACCCAGCTAATTTGTTTCAAAAGCCAAATCAAAGTTATCTGCCAGAATCTCTCATTTCATAATAATCATTCATGGAAAACTGTCCAAGTTTCTGTGGGCTAAGCATTCTTGTATCTGCTAGGAGTAACTGGAGATCAGCCATGAGGTATGACAATATGAATGCCTCTGCCCTCACAGAGTCTACAGTCAATGAAGGGAGACAAGTGCATCAACAATAGCCCTATTGCACCATGCACATCCTTTATAAAGGATACAGGATACCACTGAGCAGGTATGCAAGGCTTCATACATCATAACCCACTCAGTGGCATTTCTGAAGTAGCTCCTGTACACCATTTACTATGCCATTGCTTTGTAAGTAGCATCTTACTGATTTTTGGGTCAGACCTATGCAATCATGGGTGAGAAAAGTGAGACACCAAAAGGTAAGCTGGCTTATCCAACTCACAGAGAAAGGCAAGGACCAAATTTAACCAGGAATGGGGTTCAACCTTTCACAGGTAGAATTTCACCTAGGTCAACTAGAACCCTCTCAAAGGAAAGATTGAAATATTTCTTATTACTAAAATACACAGGCTTATTCATTAAAGCAGAAAGAAATATGTTAGTGATTTGATTGAAATGAAATTTATTACACCTACTAAGTAACTCACAAAACTAAAATAAGTTCCATAAAACTTCCAATGTGTCCAGGGCCCAGGATTATCATAATTGACTGAAGAGCTGAATCAAGAACTGTGGTTACTGTGTTCATTTCTGCCATACTTATTTCAGGAGGGTTTTGACCTCCCAAAAATCAATCACGGATGGAAATCACCGAATGGTATCACTATGACCACAGAGGACCCAGAGGACCAAGAAAGAAGATGCAGGTGTCGTGTGTTTCTACTTAAGAAATACCTAAGCATCAACTCTATTAAAATGTCCCTTGGTACAGCACCAAGCTTGGAAGGGCACATGGAGTAATATGTTTCCTCATTTCCTTCAAGCTCTTCTCGACTTTCATTTTGTACAATCATTTTTATTTTTCAACTTCCATCTGGGCCATTGGGGGAGAAAAAAAAAAACAGCCCTCTTATTCCCATTAGCTTTAGTGCTTTTATAGCAAACAGGGGCATTTATTCTTCAATTTACTGGCCTAAATATTGTTTCTGTGCACTAGTTAGAAATCTAAAATATTAGTGGCAATTGAGAAATAAAGGTGGCGAACATGTTGGAGTAATAAGTAGTAAAAATGTGTTTTGTTTTGCAGCTTCAGAGAAGCAATTACACCGCTTTTGAAAATGAATGTAGCAAAATTGTAAACCATGCCATTTCTATTTTGGCCTTCAACTGAAACTCCCTCTGTGGCAGTCAGTGTACACAAAGTGCTATCGAAATCAGCCTCAGACAATATACAGAGGACATTTATCCCATTTCCAGTGACAGATATGGGCAAACTAGAGCTGGTGGAAATAAAAATAGCAGAAGCTACAATATATTCTTAACAAAATGTACTCAAGCCTGTCCTTTGCCGTATGTGTTGTATTTTGATCACATGTACCCCCAAATTGAAATTTCTTACATTTATAGCAATGGTGCTTAATGTTCATGAAAGCTTAAAATCTTTGTCATCCAATAGATTGCTAAGATTGCTGACAAACCAGTCTCCTAATTATAACAAATATCTGATATCTTCTACAAGTACTTTGCATCTAAAGGTGGTTTTAACTAAGAAATGCTATTTACTATATTTTCTTTTATCAAATTTACTCTGAATATCTTTTACACCTTCACAAGGACTTGTATTTTTGTGTGTATTTTTTCTCCAAAAATTTTATTTTTATGCATTATATATGTATGTATCATATATGTACATACATACACACACACACACACACACACACACACACACACGATCTCTGAACTTTTCAAAAGGAGGGTTCAATTTGATCTTTTCTACTAGTAGAAAGTGGTCAATAAGGTATATAAATTTTTAAAACCAACTCCTATAAAATACAGTTTTGTGGACTTACAATGTGAATTTTTGGAAATAATACCTTAGGGCTACCAGCTTTCTTTTTCCCAAACAGAGGGTAAAAGACCTCGCAGAAAAATAGCTTTTCCTATTATGTCAAGAGAGGGTATACATGGGAGGCGGAAGAGGGGGAGATTCCAAGTAAGATGAAAAACTAAGTGAGTTTACTAAAGGACCACAATCTGAGGATCAGACTGTTGTCAGAGCAAGAGAAAGACTGAAAAACAAAGCAACGCCAAACACATGGAAAAATAACTGGGAAAAATAACTACCTTGAGCAGTCGCTGTCAGGCTCTCATGCATCATACAACTTGTTCAGGTGTTTCCAGATTTTAGCTCAGTCACAACATGGTTGACACTAGAATAGAGAAGAAACTGAAACACACACAAAAAAGGATATGAGAACTGAAGGGGGACGCCACCAAGAAGAAGCGAAAAGACAAGAGGGAGTGAACCGAGACCAAAGCAGGGCGTGGAAACGCAGTTGAGAACGGGGAATGATTGGAAAAAATAAAGCCAAGGAATTTGACCTTGAGGACATGGAGAGAGATGTGGAGCAATTGAAAGACAAGCTGGCCTTCAAGTGTCCTGTGGCGTCCTCGGGTAAGTCAACAGAGTCATTGTCTGTCTTTTCCCAACTCACAGGCTGTATTCTCTGCAGCATGAGGCTGACTGACAAACCCGTTAGAAATGCTCGTTCCCATCTCTTCACCACACTAAATGCTTGTACCTCGGTTTCTTACCCTGAAAGAGTCGGAGTCGCTGGTAAATATGTTCCACTTGAAGGAAGGTGAAAGGAGAAGCAAACAGAGCACTCAAAAATGAAAGTTGAGGTTTTAGTCTCAATTCTAAAATCTGGGTTACCTTTGGGTAGGTGGCAACCCTCTCTGATCCTGCATCGAATCACATCGGGGCAGAACAGTCTTTTCTCTGAGGTCCATTGCGGTCCTGATGTGATGTACTCTGCTACACTGGGAGCAGGCGTGCTGTTAATACAGGAAAACTGTTGCTAGTGACTAATTCATAATAAGAATTCCAGGTTTCCAATCCCTGTCAGTGTTGCATGAACTCTGAAGATGTGAACTCAGGCCTGGGATGTGGAGATTACTCACCCTAGACAAGTGGTTAGGGTGTTTCCAAACAGGGACACACAGGCCTGCCAGGGTCGCCTCTCGGTGACTACATCTGCACCGCAGAGGACAGATCTGCATTGGAATAAGATATGAGCAGAACAGAATGCTCTCCCAGGCCCAGCAGAGCTGTCTGTCTTAAATGAACCTAAAGCCTATTAGCTGAAGCCTAATTACACCTTGGAAGTTGCTTGGAGAAAACAATTAAAAAGACCTTCAGCGATAGGATCTTGTCACTAGAGAAAGCTTTAGTAAGCAGGATATTCAAGTCAGGGAAAGCATCCCACTGAGTTGCCTTTGGCAAAAGGGGAAGGTGCTCTTGTCTCCCAGCATCCTGCTGGGGACTCTTGCTGAGACAACTGTTGTTTCAACACTGCTCTGGGGTAACATCCATTGTGCATGGTTATTTCTACAGTTGTGAGTAAGAAAAAAAAATGCAAATTTTCTATCATTCAACATAGAAGCTGGGGAAAATCCAAAGCATGTATCTCAAATATAACCCGAACAGCCTAATTACTTCAATTTTCCCCCTTTCATTCTATGGGTTTCCTCTCCATAGGCATGGATGGGATTTTCCTATCTGCCAGTTTCTTATTCCTAGATATTTCTGACATGTCAGTATTCTAAAAAACAACAACAACAACAACAACAAAAAAAAAATTGCTCCCCACTGGTGCTCATTGGTTAAGAGTCTGAATGTAATCAATACAACTAACACCATCCCTGGGCTTTCTAAATATAGCCTAGGAAGCAAACTTCCAGGTAGAGTCTCCTTTCCTTTCATCATTCAATGCTCTCCTCATCCTTTCCTGCTCGCTGGACCACTGTAAATATCCCAAAGCATCCCCTGCATACAGCTGTAACTTTAGAAGTTTCAACTGAAAGCCAATTTTGTCGTAAATATGAAAGCAAAATGACTATTCTTAGGACAAATTTGTGCTTGCTGGGTACATTACCCTACCCTTAAAATCAATCCAATGACTTAGCAGAATCCTCTCCTGGTATTTCCACATTGCTGAGGCACGCAGACTCTTTCCAGTGTTTTGTGCCTCAGTCCCTTACTTGGTCATCTGATGACAGGCTCATCTTTATCCCTCAAACTCACACAGACACTACATTTGGAGTATTAAATATGTTCCCAGGGAAAAACCAAGAACTGCTACTTTCCTGTGTACTGGGGTAGTTTTCTCAGGAAGTATGTGGAACTAGAGGAAGTATCAAGGTCCCACACAACTTTCCAAACATATGCATAGAAAACCTATCCATTTGCATAAGGTCTAAACATGAGGAAAAGGAGGGAAGGGACTATGAGACCCAGAGTGAACCTCAAAACTGGTCTGATAGCCTAAAATCAACGATAATACAAATTAAACTGTACCCTGTCATGCAGGGGGGAAAGTCCTTAAAGGTGACTATGGATCTCTGAGCCTTTCTATATTCATTCCAGGCACCGTGGGCAATGAGGAATGAGGGTCCGTGTTCTAGCACAGTGGTTCACAACCTTCTTAATGCTGTGACTCTTTAATACATTTCCTCGTGTTGTGGTGAACCCCAAACACAAACTTATTTTTGTTGCTACTTCATAACTGTAATTGTGAATTGCGATGTAAATATCTGTGTTTTCCAGTGGTCTCTCAATCCCCAGAGGGGTTGCGAGCCACAGTTTGAGAATCACTGCTCTGGTGAAAGGTGAACGTATAAGATAAACTACTCTACGATGGTCTTCAATGCCTATATGTATACTTTGTCTATTTATTGATTTGATATCTCTCTTATTGCTTGGATTGATGTCTACCCATTTATCCAGTATGGAGATGAATGAGAATGGATCTGTGCACTTGAAGCAAGACCACGTCTCCTGAGTTTGGGCACTTCCTCGCTATGAAAATGTTGCATAAATTTTCAGAAAGAAATCTAAGAATTATATAATCAATCATGCCACTCAACCCTAAGGCTACTGAAGCGTTTTTATCAGCCTCCTGAGACCTGTAAAGAAAAGGTCACTAAAATGAAGCAAATAGTGGAGTTTCTAACTGGGGCATGACTGATAACGAGCACACCCCAAATTATTTAGTGGTACTGGGCATTCTTTATGCATATTTTCAAAAAAATTATTCAGTGTCTTTCTCACATTAGGCTTATAGAAATCAATATAGTAATTTCTTATGCTGTTTTTCTGAGGAAGTATACATAATAATGATAAATAAGCATATTAGTTTAAGTACACAGAGATTTTTCAGTTTATAAATATGCTTACTGATAATGTGAAACAAAATGTAAATATGACTACACATTTCTTTTTTAAGATTTTTTTTTATGTGTATGTGGGAGTGCTTGTATTACGTCTGTGCATTGTGCATGTAGGTACCTATGAAGAACAGAAATGGGTTCAAATTCCCTGGAGCCGGAGTTACAGGGAGTTGTGAGCCGTCTGATTTTGGTGCTGGGAACTGAATCTGGGTCATTTGCAAGAGCAGCAAGTGCTCTTAACCACTGAGCCATGTCTTCAGCCTTGACTCCAAATTTCTTAGCTTTGACTACCTATTGCTATATAGTCTACACCACCCACATCTCTAAGTTACTTGCTTTGGGGTAATAATTCACCATTGTGAACCCAGTGACTCTTACTATCTTAGGATTTGTGCCCTACATGTCTCCCTACCTTATTTTACCACAATTGGTCACACAATTGATGTGATTGATAAGGAAAAAAGTGATGGTTTTGTTACTTCTACAGAGATGTCATTAACAACCTGGTGACTTCTGCCTTATGCCTTTCTTTTGAACTGTATGCTCTGGGCAAAGGTTGCTATAATATTATGCGAATACTAAAACTTACTTATGAGGAGACTCTTGTATGAAGACAAGGAATCGAGGAATTCCATCAATGATCACTTGAGTGGTTGTAAGCCAGGCCACTGGCCCAGTCAAGCCTGGAGTGGCTGTAGTCTTGGATAAAATCTCAGTAACTACTTGACTAAAGACTTTGAACCATAATCACCCAGCAGAGGTGCCAAGTAAAGCCTGGGTCATAAAACCTATACAATAATAGGTATTGCCTTCAGCCAGTAAGTTTTGGGGAAATTGGTTATGCAGTAGAAGAGAAGCCAATGTTTTTTCTTTTCTGGTCTTAAACATCTCAAGGTTGATATTTATATCTATAAACCAATATAGTCTAACGTAATTTTTTATGTATTCTAAAAGCATCGATTTAGGAGTTTCTTAATTTTCTAAGCAACTCAAATAACATATAAGATCTCAGTCTAATAAAACATGCTGAAGAGAGCCTCCCGCTCCTATTAACTATAGATCACAGGCTTCTTTGAGCAATGAGACACTCAAATGCACATGTACACACCAAACACACATGCACAAGTATAATGTGTATGAATCTTACCAAGATGCTAAGCAGAAGGTTTTATCAAAATTAGGAGATGGGGGAATGAATTTAATTTTATTATCTATTCAAGAAATGAAAATGAAGTCAGACTCCCTCAATGCTTTATTTTATAGAGGAAGATGCCAGCATCCTCTTTCCATAGACTGTTGGCACCTGCAATAATCATGCCTGGTAATTTTTCACTACCAGTGTTCTCATTATCCAAGAGGCAAACACTGTTTGATCATGACATGTTCACTGTCATGTTTCCCTGGTCAGTCCTCGGTGCAATTAAGTCAACTGACACTCAAGAAGGGCTTTGTGCTTAAAAGAAGTGTGCTCCTGTATTTTGCAATATTTTGCTACCATACTGGCGATGCCAGGTTCCCATTGCCTGAAGATATCCCACACAAGAAGCATAGCCCTGGGCCTCTCATTTTTAATCCTATGAGTTGTATTTCAGCATGAAATCTCTACTCAGCAAACCAAATTTACCACATCTCCAGCCAGAGCAGTTGGTGTCCAGGATGGGAACTCACCCAGTGAGGTTTTCTGTGTGTTCATGTGATTCTAGACTGTTTACTAAAAAGGAAATTTTGGGATGAGCAAATTATGATTGCTGAGCTTCCTTCTTATGGCTTTGTGAAATAATTCTCTAATAAAATAGGGGGGTTCTCATTAACAAGAAGATAAGAAATAAAATGTCGCCCAGTTTCTTTCATTTGTTAACTGAATTATGTCACTAACCATAAGTATGTGAGGTAAATTATACACTAATTAGCTTGATTTAGCCATTTCACAACTCTTATAAAGTAATCCTATGTATTATGCATGAAATGATTATTTGCCATTTTAAAAACTTGTCAGAAAAAAAAGTATCAATAGCCATAATTAGTTACATAACTTGTGAAATACACACTTCTTTTTTTACTTCTATTTTTTTTTTCTTTTTGCCAGATGAACCAGTGAACAAAGGGAAGCAATAAATCTTAGCTAACACATCAACACTTAAAACAAGAAGGGAGATGTTCAATATGCATTAATGACTTCCATATGCAATACCAGATTCCACTGTGGCCAAATAAAGAAAAAAAGTACTGCTTATTCCCATTAGCATCTCCTTAAGTTCTCTAGCTGAAGACAATGGCCATTAATTGTTGTGGGATGTCTTTCTGTATGTTGTGAATATGTATCGCCATGATTGGTTAATAAAGAAGCTGCTCTGGCCTATGGCGAGACAGATTATAGCCAGGCAGGAAATCCAAGAGAGAGACAGGAAAGAGAAAGGCGGAGTCTGGAGAGATGCCTAGCCCGTCGCCCAAGGAGCAAAATGCCAACAGACTGGTAATACCACAGCCTTGTGGCAAAACACAAATTAACAAAAATAGATTAATTTAAAATATCGGAGCTAGTTAGTAAGAGGCCTGCCATAGACTATACAGTTTGTAAATAATATTAAGCCTCTGAATGATTATTCTATAAGTACCTGAGGGATGGCAAGGACCAGAGAACCTTCCAGTTACAGCTAATGGCTTACTACACCAACCTTCATTATTTAAACATTAGATTATTTCTAAGGAAGACTATAATTATATGCTAAGTATTTTTACAGTGTTTTCCCTGCATCCTTGTTCATTTTACATCTACTTTGTGGTTCTACAGAAACTTAGTTGGTTGTTGTTTCTCATGGCCTTAGCTTACATTTATTTACTTTGTATGCTTGTGTGGGGGCATGCACATGACACAGTATATGTGTGGAAATCAAAGGACAACCTGTGGGAGTCTGTTCTCTAATTCCACCAGCTGGGCATTGAGGATCAAACACATCCTCAGGTTTGGCACAGCTGCCTTATTCAGTCTTCCATAATTTGATTCTCAGAGAGTTAGCCCCACAGGAATTTCACTAATCCAAACTCAAGGCCCAACGGATTTAATTGTCTAGAAGTTATATACTAATGGTGACAATTTAACCTTCAGTATACACATTTTTAATTATGAGAAGCCAACTCTAGCATGTGCTCAGACACCATGTCGTCATGAAAGGAGGTTGACAGGACTTGCCAATCGAATCATGTGTATTAGTAAGAATGCTCTATGCTTTATCCTATACTATTCCATGCTTCACTCTATGCCTCTGAGTAGAAGCAGCTAATCATACACCATCTTGTTCATTTGTATGTTTGCTTGCCAAGATAAGCTTTCTCACTCTATAACACAGACTTGACATAAATTCTCTATATAGACCAGGCTGCCCTCAAGCTTATGACCCTCCTGTCCCAGACTTTTAAATACTGAAATTAGTACCATGACACCTGGTCTCCAGAAGTAGCATCTGAGCATCTGACTAGAGGCTTCTGAAAAACAAAATTTTTATCCCATTTGTTTTAATTATAATTATATGTCATTTAACAGTGGACATAATAGATATATCCAGTGAAATGCATCATTAGGTAGTTTTGTTGTAAAACTAGCATGTGCTTGCTTAAAATTAGATGATGTATCCTACTGTGTACACATTTTGGCTGTATTAATTCCATTATGGTATGTGCAGTCTTTTCTATTGCTGTGATAGGACACCATGGCCAACACAACTTATAAAAAAAAGTGTTTAACTTGGCTTATGCCTTCAAAGGCTTAGAGTCCATGATGGCAGAGGGAGGACATGGTGACAGCAGCTGGAGCACCTGCTGAGAGCTCATCTCTCACAGGCATGAGGCAGAGAGCACACTGGGAAATGTGTGGGTCTTTTGAAATTTCAAAGGCTGACCAAAGTGCCTCCAATAAGACCACACCTCCTAATCCTTCCCAAACAATTCCACTAGCTGGAGACTAAGAATTCAAACATGTAATCCATTATCAACTGAGACACTTTGGGGCCTATGACTGTAATTTAAATCAGACTCTCTTGTAGGATTGTGCAAATTGAATCTCATGGATTACTAGATTTGCCCTTTTGACCTAGAGCTTCGGAGCTACAAATGCTACCCCAGGAGGGCTAAGTGGTGCATGATTATATCTCACAGTCTCCTGTTTGAGCCCACAAGCTATGGTGGTATCTCAATATTCACATAAACTGGGAAATTGGTTTAAGTAGTTGCCAGTATTGGTATTTTTCTATCGATTCTGTAAAAGATATTTCTCTGTGTGACCTGAAACATACCTTTCTGTAGCTAGAGTTTTCCTGCCTTGCCCACAGTCAGGACAAATCTTTGTCACCCGCCAGTCCCACAGCCGCTCAGGCCCAACCAAGTAAACACAGAGACTTATTTTGCTTATAAACTGTACGGCCGTGACAGGCTTCTTCCTAACTGTTCTTATATCTTAAATTAATCCATTTCCATAAATCTATACCTTGCCACGTGGCTTACTGGTACTTTACATCTTCCTTGTCCTGGCAGTGGCTCCAGGCATTGACTCCTGTCTTCCTGTTCTTTTATTTCTCCTCTCTGTTAGTCCTGCCTATACTTCCTGCCTAGCTACGGCCAATCAGGTTTTATTTATTGACCAATCAGAGCAACTTGACATACAGACCATATCTCAGCACAGCCCAGTACAGACCATCTCAGACACCTGCACTCAGGCCTGTGGTCCTAATCATCCTCTATGCAGACGTGCTGGGTAAAGCCACGAGGAACCCAAGAATGGGCACCCACAGGACATACAGAACATCCCACAGCACCTTTCAGGTTCCATGGAGAGACTGAGAGTTACAAAGGTCTGACCAGTGCTGAGCCAGGGGTATGTACATAGATGGATGCTGCTGGAAATGGCTCCTCGACAACCCACCTCCCTGAGAATGATGATTTTACTTACTTCACTTTCCTCCTTGGTTGTGAAATTCCTGCTCCACATTTATTAGCCCTTCATTGTGGAAGAAGTGCACTGACTTTTAGCCAAAGGACGTCTCCTCTTCTCAACCACTAGGAAATCCTGTAGCGCTTTAAAAATCTTTCTGTTACAGTTCTTCAAAGGAATACCAAAGAGTAAGCTTGAAATGCATGACAATGGGGTTTTTGTTTGTATATTTCTTTGTTTTTGAGGGTTCCCAGCAGGAAGACCCTCATTGTAAAAAGTCAGTGGTGTGTGCTTTCTTGCTTCCTGGCTCTTGTCTTGTTTAGAATTGGATGTTTTAAACGGTGCCCATGGGACTCTTTATTACAAGTGAGGCCATACAGATGTCTGATACTTCAATAGTTATGTGAGGGTCCAAATTAGCCACTAGTGGATTATAGTTCCCTTATGAAATGATTTCTTGCTTGTGAAGGGGTCTGTATCCATTCCCTTAAAAAGTACCACATATACAAGGTATATGTCTTATTCAGTGCTCTATTTCTATGAAGAGACACCATGACCATAGCAACTTTTATAAAGGAAACAATTTGATTAGGGCCGGCTTAAATTTCAGAGATTTAGTCCATGATCATCAGAATGGGAAGCCTGGTGACATGCGTAGTTGGAATTTTCTTTGGTCCACCAACCATCACTCAAATAAAGACATAGAGACTTATTATTAATTATGAATGCTTGACTTAGGCTTGTTCCACTAGCTCTTTTAGCTTAATTTAACCTTTTTTATATTCATCTATGTTTTCCTCTGGGCTTTTTATCGTTCTTTCATTCTGTATGTCTTGCTCTCCTGTTTCCTCCATGTCTGCCTGGCTGGCCTGGCATCTCGCCCAATGTCTCTTCTTCTTTCTTCCATCCTGCCTAAATGCCTCCCCCTACTTCCTCTCCCTGTGCAGAAGTCCCACCTATACCTCCTCCCTCACTATTGGCCATTCAGCTTTTTATTAGCTCAGTCAGGTGCCTTGGGCAGGCAAGGTAAAACATCTTTACATAATTAGACAAATACAACACATCTTTGCATAGTTAAGCAAATATTCTGAAACAGGCAGATAGGCAGACTTGATGCCGGATAGGTAGCCGAGAGTTCTGTATCTGGATTGCCAGTCAGCAGGAAGGAGAGTGTGCCTGGCTTGAGCTTTGAAATCTTAAAACTCACCTCCAGTAACACACTTCCTCTACCAAGACCACACCTACTCTAACAAGGCCATATATCCTAATCCTTTCAAATAATGCCAGTCTCCATGAGCCTATGGGGCCCACTATCATTCAAACCACCACAGTACATATAAATTTATCACACACCTAATTCACTTGTCCTGTTCACTAAGGTTCTGAGGAAGTTAAGGTTTAATTGTCACTTTTGACTATTTAGAGCAATCTAGAGAAAAAGGCCACACCCAAGTTTTACTGGATCATTAGAAAACAGCTATGATCCAAATGGCAGAAACTCATAGAAAAGTAATGTTTATCCAATATTTAGCTTGATAGCTCTATTTCACTATGTGTTTTCTAGAGAACAGTCATTTCCAGTCCTGTTTCAGAATTGTACTTAGTTCCTAGGGAGAATAAAAAGCATCTATTCACTGCCTGTATCAATGCCCATATCCCAGCCCTTCCCATACTTTCTCTGTTCCAGTCTATAAGATCAAGTTCACAGATATGACAAGATTCCTCTGTGCAGATAATGAGCCCATGTCTTACAATAGCACATGGTTTTAAATTTTTCAAATAGCAAACTCTATTGCATTTTATTATGACCTTTTCAAGTAAAATGTGTTTTTCATCAGACACCTTTATTTTTCTTCCTACTCTTCACCACCACTTTGTATCTTTCTACCCCCTATAAATTCCTTTTTGATTGATGCTTCAGAGGTCTTCTTACCCTGCTCCCCCCCTCAATACCTCTCTTTCTCTACTCTCATGATCTCTTTTCTATCACACACACACACACACACACACACACACACACACACACACACACACACACATTATAAAGTAGGACCCACATATAAGAGACATCATTTGATGTTAGTCTTTCAGATTCTAAGTCATCTTTCCTAATGCAATATTTTCCAGGAATAATAGTCTGAGGATTCATCCAGATAGTTCAGATCCAGGTATCTATCCAGGCACTTGCCTAGACCCATGCCTCATTCTAGAGTTCTTTAGTTGATTACATGTTCAGCTGAGATGACCAGTTTGGGTCCTTATACCATTCTGCTTTAGTTTCTTGAGTTTTGAAATCTGGTTTTATCAGAACAACCTTTTTTTTGTTGTTGTTCCATTAATTTGTTTTCCTGTTCCTTCCTTCCTTGAAATTCATGAGTGTAATTCTTCTCCACCTTGACCTGAGTTTATATACTTACTTATCAGCCTTATGTGTTTTTGTTTTATGGACTTGACTTATAAACCTTAAATGCAAAAACAAAATGTGTCTTACATGTATAAAGTGATTGCCCCAAGTGTAACATGGCAAGCAAAGGGAAGATGACTGGGCATACCATACGGCTTTTATGTAATCGATCCACATAAGCTCACAAGGAGTGGCAATATTGGGAGGCGCGGCATTGTTTAAGTAGGTGTGGTCTGGTTGAAGGAAGTGTGTTACTGTGGGGCAGGCTTTGCATTCTCTTTTGCTTGAACTTCACTCAGTGTCACAGACGACCTGTTGTTGCTTTCTGATCAAGATGTAGCCAGCACCATGTCTGCCAGCACATCACCATGCTCTTCACCATGATGATAATGGACTGAACTTTAAGTTCTGAAACTTTAAGCAAGTCACCCCAATTAAATGTTTTTCTTATAAGAGTTGCCGTGGTCCTGGTGTCTCTTCACAGCAATAGAAACCCCAAGACAGAAGTTGCTACCAGAGACTGGGATATTGCTGCAATAAGCCAGACCATGGAGTAATATGGACTTTGGTACTTTGGGTTAGGAAAGAGGTAGAATTCTTTAAGCACTGCTTAATGGGCCATACTAGTAGCAACATGGAAGACAATGGCACTGAGTGTGATTTGATGAACTGTAGTGGCCATCTCAAGAAGTTTCAAAGGAGAAGAATTTTAGTATGTTGCCTAGAGATCATTCTTGTGATATTTTGGTGAAAAATTTGGCCGCTTTTTGCCCTTGTCCAAAAAAATCTGCTTGAGGCTAAAGTGAAGAGTTTTGAAATAATTCCACTGGCAGAGGAAATCACGAAACAACCTAGGATAGACTCTGTAATGTGGTTATTAGTGGTAACTCTAATGAAGAATTATAATGAAAAGGAGCAACCTGAGCAAATAAAAATACAGAATACACAGAATGAGAAAAAGGACACCAGGAAGTAAATAGTGCTAAATCCCATTGTTCAAGGAGATAAACAGATTAAGAAACTGAATAAAGGAAGTGGTGACCTAAAGGCAAGATCCCACCCAGCTAATTTTCCAACCTGTGAAAAGATTCTAAAGAAAAGCTCAGAGTTGAGTGTGGTGGTGCATGCCTTTAATACCACCCCTGGGAAGGCAGAGGCTGGCAGATCTCTGAGTTTGAGGCCAGCCCGGTCTAGAGATCCAGTTTTAGGACAGCCAAGCTCAGGCAGTGAAGGACAGAAAGTTGGTGAAGATGTAACTGAACTAGGTGGGCAAGTTTCAGTACCAGTAAGCAGCAGAACTTGGCAGCTTTGGCCACGTGGTTCTGGAGTTAAGGATAGAAGTAAGGGGTTATAGAATTTCCCCCAAGACTAAGAAAAGCTGCTGAGGCCAGGCATATGTCAAGAGTGTCCCTGAATGGAGACTTAGAGAGGCAATTTTACGAAGCTATGAAGTTGAAGCCTGGATTGCCTTGGTGAACCCATGATGTTGGAGATGCTACAGCCTGCTAGCTAGAGCAATAAGAT
Source organism: Peromyscus maniculatus bairdii (assembly GCF_049852395.1). Classification (NCBI taxonomy): domain Eukaryota; kingdom Metazoa; phylum Chordata; class Mammalia; order Rodentia; family Cricetidae; genus Peromyscus; species Peromyscus maniculatus. The sequence continues at coordinate 29,001,889 of NC_134866.1, read as the reverse complement.
GACATAAGGACATCAAGGGGATACAAAGGAAAGGAAGAAGTCAAACTTTCATTATTTGTAGATGATATGATAGTATATATAAGTGACCACAAAAATTCTATCAGGGAACTCCTTCAGCTGATAAACTCCTTCAATAAGGTGGCATGATACAAGATTGACTCAAAAAAAAAATCAGTAGCCCTCCTATATACAAATGAAAAGGGGGCTGAGAAAGAAATCAGGGAAACATCACCCTGTGAAAAGTGATGTGAAAGACCTATATGATAAGAACTTTAAATCTCTGAAGAAAGAAATTGAAGAAGATATCAGAAATTGGAAAGATCTTCCATGCCCATGGATAGGTAGAATCAACATAGTAAAAATAGCAATCTTACCAAAAGCAACCTACAGATTCAATGCAATCCCCATCAAAATCCCAACACAATTCTTCACAGACTTGGAAAGAACAATACTTAACTTTATATAGAAAAACAAAAAACCTAGGATAGCTAAAAGAATCCTGCATAATAAAGCAACCTCTGGAGGTATCATGATCCTTGACCTCAAGCTCTACTATAGAGCTATAGTAATAAAAACAGCTTGATACCGGCATAAAAACCAACATGTGGACCAATGGAATTGAATTGAAGACCCTGACATTAATCTACACACCTATGAACATATGATTTTCGACAAAGAAGCCATAACTGTACCATGGAAAAAAGAAAGCATCTTCAACAAATGGTGCTGGCATAACTGGATGTCAACATGCAGAAGATTGCAAATAGATCCATTTCTGTCACCATGTACAAAACTCAAATCCAAGTGGATCAAAGACCTCAACATAAAACCAGTAACACTGAACTTGATAGAAGAGAAAGTAGGAAGTATTCTGGAACGAATTGGCACAGGAAACCATATCTTAAATATAACACCAGTAGCACAGACACTGAGAGCGACAATTAACAAATGGGACCTCCTGAAACTGAGAAGCTTTTGTAGAGCAAAGAACACAGTCAATAAGACCAAACGACAGCCTACAGAATGGGAAAAAATCTTCACCAACCCCACATCTGACAGAGGGCTGATATCCAAAATATATAAAGAATTCAAAAAGCTAGACATCAAAATACTGAGCAATCCAATTAAAAAATGGGCTACAGAGCTTAACAGAGAATTTCTCAACAGAAGAATCTCAAATGGCTGAAAGGCATTTAAGGAAGAGGCAGGGTGCTGGGGAGGCTCTCAGGAATCCACAAGGTTGACCCCACCTTGGTCTGCTGGCAGTGGTCCAGAGAGTGCCTGGACCGGTCTACTCTGGTGACCAGCCTAACAAATAACCTAGCTGTCATCATAGAGCCTTTGTCCAGTGACTGATGGAGGCAGATACAGAGATCCACAGCCAGGCACCAGGCTGAGTTCTGGGAATCCAATTGATGAGAGAGAGGAGAGATACTGCAGGCGAGGGACGTGGAGATCATGATGGGAGGATGTTCAGAGATGACTGGCCACACTAGTGGAAGCCCATGAACTGTGGACTGGTGGCTGTGGAGACCCCATCGGACTAGACTAGGCCCTTTAGATATGGAAGATGGTTGTTAGGCTTGAACTGTTTGGGGTCACCCAGGCAGGGGTATCAGGATCTGTCCCTGGCCTATAGGCAGGCTTCTGGAACCTGGTGCCTGTGGTGTGACACCTTGCACAGCCTTGGTGCAGTGGGAAGGGACTTGGACCTGCCTAAGCTCAGTTTGCTGGGCTCTGCTGACTCCCCATGGGAGACATCAATTTGGGGGATGTGGGGATGTAGGGTGGCTTGGGAAAGAGGGCTGGGGGTGGGAGGAGGGAAGAGGAGGGATCTGTGGATAGTATGTGGAGTGAGTAGAAAATTTCTTAATAAAGAAAAATGAAAGAAAAAAGTACTGTCAAAACATTGAAAGGGAACTGTAATAAGTCATGGAATATAGCTTTATATCATTTGTATCTATAGCATTCCTTTCTACTAAATAAATTGGTAGAAAGGTTAAAAAATAAATAAAGATTCAAAGCTGAGTACAATAATACATGCTCATAATCCAAACACTTGGCTGAATCAAAAGGATTGCTGTGAGCTTATGGTTAGCTTGGGCTATATGTCAATCCCTGCCCAGCCAGAACTATATATTAAGAACTGTTCAAGAAAAGAAAAGGGAAAAAAAGATTAAAAACCATTTTAAAAAGATTCAATCTTTGGCAATCTCATTTTAGAATCTAATCCACTAATATCAAACATCTTCTCAATAGTACAATTGAACTTTTTGTAAACTGGCATGTATATAAGTCAGCCATTTACCTGAGTTGTGTTCTTTTGAGATCTTCATGATCACAAAAATGTTGAAAAAATTTAAAACCGTGCTTATGGGTTTTAATGAAATTAAAACCTTTCCTTTTAGAATGACTTTCTGTTTTTTAATTCATGAAGTTTTCACCATATAAATGAAACAAGATCTCATCATCAACCTACTGATGATGGTGCTGTGGGTGAACAACTTACGTACTTAGTTTGTGTGTGTGTGTGTGTGTGTGTGTGTGTGTGTGTGTGTGTGTGTGTTAACATTGAGCCTTTCTAACTTACATGACTACATCTCACCCCAGAGACAGGACAGGGTGGCAATAGTTTCTGCTTTCTGAGTAAGAGATTAAGTAATGTAAAGAAGACAGCCTTTTTACGCTAAGCTCCATTTACTCTACAATCTGATGCAGTGTACAAGCAAACAACAAAAGTTCCTGCTTCACAACTGCTGTTTTTGGCTATTTTGTTTTCAGAAGGCCCCATGGGTGTGCACCGAGATGATCAGCAGAAGTGCAGAATGGTATTCTAAAGTACCCAGGCTTACTGAAAGTGATTCAGGAAGAAACTTAAAAACTCTGTGAGAAAATGTCTTTGGGCACCATTCCAACTCATTAGATCAAGAAAGCAGAGCAGATTTTCAGGGTCAGCTTCAGGGCAGCAGCCACCAAGTCCATTGTTACCTCTGACACTGCCGGAGAATCAGTCCAGGAGACAGCCCAGGAGTGTCATGGCAACTGCAGGATACTGCAGGCGAGGAAACGGAGCTTCCTGAGATACTCAGTACACAGGACCCAATCCGAGATGAGGCAGATGAGTGCGTATGTAATCCTTTCAACCAGAAGAACAACACTCATTCCTGCCCTCAACATGACACTTCACTCTGAGATGTCAAAAATGGGACCATCAGAGGATGCTGCAATAAGAAAGTAACACAATATAGGACATTCATTCAGAAAAGATCTATTGGAGCACTCGCCCCTCTTCCCAAAAAATTAGCCATCTGTGATGATCAAATTTCCCTGTCAAGATGACTGGATTTAGATTCACCACAGAAACATACTTCTAGCTCTGTCTATGAGGATGTTTCCAGAGGGAATTAACTGAGGAGAGAAAATACGCTCTGATTGAGGAGACCATTGTCCCTCAGGCAGGGGTCTGGGGCTGACTGAAATGGACAAAGCAAGCTGAGCACCAGCATCCTTCTTTTTCTCATTCCTGACTGAGGAAGGTATGTAACCAGCCCTTCCTCCACTCCTGCTGCCGTGCCTTCTCTGCCAAACTGTGGACCAAAAGAACCCTTCCTCCTATAAATTGCTTGTCAGGTATTTTCTCACAATAATAAAAAGGGGAAGTGAATCCACTGATTCAGCAGAGGCTACTGCAGCTGTCTTCCCAGACAGTTTTCTATCAACTGCTCACACGGCTCACACCCAGGCACTCCTTCTTTGTTGACTAACCTGCACCTTACAACCCACCTCTGCTCTCACCAGACTCATGACAATATGTGAGTGTAACAACACGAAATAATTTGTTCACATTGTGAAGTAGTCCAACTCAGGAAAACCAAAGCTGTAAGACAAATGTGGTCCAGAGTCATAAAACAAACAAAAATATTTCAAGACAATACAGTGCTGTTTCATAGTCAACAAAAGCTTTCTTGTGTCAAACTAAAGTCTCTACCATTAATTATAGTCTTTTCATGCTCCGCTCATTCTTATTGAAGGGTCCATAAGAAACCACTTCTAATATCTATTTTATATCTCTTCAAGAACTTTCCCATTTGTATGAAAAGACTGGTGATCAGTAATGACTGAAAGTTATACATGTTATATCTATAGACAACCCTATAGAACATGAAACAGAAACTGCCAGGCCATGTGGGAAGAGACAGTGCCTTGGGGATGATAGGGTAGCAAACAAAGTCCTGTTCAGCAGACGAGCCTTCTACCTTTTGGTATCCCACAGCAAAGAAACAAAAGTCCAACTTGTTTAAGTTGCCTTCAGTCTGTCTTAAAGACTTTCAGGCTGTTAAACTCAACATTCTATTTGACTTCTGTATTATACCAAACAGAAATAACTTACCATGATCTAAATAGGCTGCATGGAAGTTGACCAGAGACTAACTCAAAGTTCTAGAAATTTCACTCAGGAAGCCAAGAATCAGAGTTGAAGTTAGGAGACCAGAGACACAGCCAATAGCCCCACCTCAAAAGTAGGAAATCAAGATGAATCGGATCAAATTGATAGATTTACAAAAGCAGTGAGTCCTAAGAGAGCAGGCAAGAGCTGCTTTGTTCTTGCCTTTTTCAAGGTGGGAAGTCTAACCCCTTGGCCCAGGCATGTGGGGTCAGCAATCTATCAAAGTTTTCAAAAACTGCAGCTCTACAGTGAACCTTGTAGAAATGCTCTCTGACCACTGACCATGATTATTTGATAGTTTTCATACTAAAGTCATCAGTCTTATGAAATATGCTGTAGCCGCTGGTTCCCTAAATGTAACATGTTTTGCTACCATTTGAGCAGAAAGCTACATGGGAGGGGCAGATTGCATGCTTCAAACAGATTGGAAAGTACACTACTGCATTAAGGAAATCAGATCATTAAGAGCCTTTGGAACCACTGTGAGATACTCTTCATGTCAGGATTTAGACTGTCCCATGTGTCTAGTGAACATTTAAAATGTAGAATGTGGAGAATGTGGAGTTTAAAGACTTAGAGCAAACAGAAACTGAAAGTGTGATTTATTTCAGTGTAGCTTGAATTAATATGAAAATGAAATATTTGGGGTGTATAAAATATATTATTCAAATTACTGAGATTATTTTTATTTTATATATGGATTTTATAAAATGTAAAATAATATGTAATTCACATTACATTCCTAACCACCCAACACCTGAGCTCTCTCCTAAGAGAGAGTAGCATGCAACCTACTTAACTTGGGCAATTCCTTCCTTTTCTGGCTTGAAGAGCTCATATCTCCTGGACTAATGAAAACAGACATAAGACTGAAACTGAGATTCTCTGTACTGAGCCTCATATAGAGATCATTGCTGATTGCATTATTGAGAAATTGTTAAAGTGTAGTTCAAACTATTAACCTTTTAAAGTTCTATTTAAAGTAGCTGAAAACATAATGGGAGACATTTTTTAGTTACAGGGGATTAAACACAGGTAAGTCTCTCACCACATAAGAGCTATATCCACATAAGAGATGCTTTATCATCTCACTGAGCTAAGGAAACATTCACTAAAAACTGTCCTAAAACTTCACCTGCCATTAGCATAGAGTGCAATGTATCCTTATCTAATTCAGGAGGATAATGAACACAGAATAAAATTAAATAGTAAGTTTTTTGTAAAAGGGGGAAATTAGCTTTTCCTGCTTTGCTCTGTCCTGAAAGGACAAACTGAATCTTTGAAAAATGTATCAGGATCCCCTAAGGAACCATGGCTCATCCTCGCATTGGAAAACATCTCATTGTTTAATTAGTAAGGGACATGTGAAGAGATTTAAATCAGAAGTTCAGATGCATAGCTTGACAAGGTTGTATGCACTTAACAGAGTTAAGTTTCAGTAAATCTGTATCATTTTCAGATGCCTGGAAACAGCCACTACTGTGTGGCATTGCTTGGATAGAAAACATGTTTGCATTGTTCTCCTCCCTTTGGAGCTCATCTAAGCAGCTCTCTGGATTAGAAGGAAACAATCACCATCCAAGTAGACAATAGCTTTCATTTCCATGGGAAGCCCTGGCTTTTTGTGAAATGGCACCTTCAATATGGCAAACAATGCAGTCTTCAAACAAGCCTGCTTCCTTCTGCTTTTTCTTTTTTTTTTTTTTCCTGGACATTAAATATTTTGCATAAATTCTTTTCTTTTCTTTTCTTTTTTTTTTGTTTTTGTTTTTTGAGTTAGGGTTTCTCTGTGTAGCATTGGCTGTCCTGGAACTTACTCTGTAGACCAGGCTGGACTCCAACTCACAGAGATCCACTTGCCTCTGCCTCCTGAATGCTGGGATTAAGGCGTGTTTGACCACTGCCTGAAAATTGTATTGTTTTAAAATTGGACTGCTTCTTGCTCTTTTCTACTGACAAAGGGAAGAATACATTGGAGCTAACTTAAAGCTGCAGGAATTTATTGTACAGAGCAGAAATAAGGGAGACAGGTATACCAGGACAGGAGAGTAGAGCAAGGTGTACCATACAGCTGCTGCACAC